>NW_016107477.1:1772389-1853659 GCF_001604975.1 Cebus imitator
AGAGACGGGGTTTCACCATGTTGACCAGGATGGTCTCGATCTCTTGACCTTGTGATCCACCCGCCTCGGCCTCCCAAAGTGCTGGGATTACAGGCTTGAGCCACCGGGCCCGGCCCTACATAATGAAATTCTAGAGTCTGAAAAAAATGCTTCATCATTTTTGCAATTCAGACAACAAGGATAAACATTTTTCTTTATGTAATTGCTGAATCCCAAGACATAAAATGGCAGTAATTTATGACCACATATGGAAGAAATTCTTCAAATAGCTACCTTAGGTTTCTGCGTTATATGTGAAAACTGAGTAATATTTCTCAGTGTATTTCCTCTCATTCAAATAGTTCAATTCTGTTGTTTTTATGTAGAAAATTCACAAATCTGTTCATTTAATTTTTTATTTGAGAATTTTTATTTCTGTTGACTGAAACACATTAGAACCTATGGGTAAATTCTGCAGGTTTTAAGATTTACTTCAGCTCTGTCACCAGTTTCAAATAAATGCCTAATAGATAACAAGTAAAATACAATTTCTTATCCACTTTCATGTGGTTTTAAATGGCAGAGACTTAGCTGAGTCAATAACTGTAATTGCTCTAGTTTATTCAAGGATATTCAACATATATATATATATATATATATATATATATATATGGATGGAAGGCCATGTCAATACTAGTATCATTGAATATAACTTTTATTCTTAATCAGAGGGCTAATTGATTAGAGAAGAATTTTTAATAGATACACAGACCAATATTTGTGTGGATAAAGAGGTTTTTTTGACCAATTTTATTCTTAAGAATAAACAAACCCCTGCAGTTAAAATGCAGAGATGCCTGTCATCTAAGTATTGAAAGAATTCTTGCCTTATCAAGATTTGTTTTTAAAAAGTTTGATGAATTCATATAAACAAATCATATCCTTGCAAGCAGAAGAAGAGCAGATACTGGGCTTCTATGTGCTATCCCTAAGAGCTTCGCATCTCCACCCATTCCTAGTGCTCTTGGTATATGCTTGGGAAAACAATGTCCTCCAGGAGAAAGCACTAGAGGGAACTAACATTTTAGGACTGCTTATTCAGAAAAAAACCCTAGAGTTGATTCATTTCTTCCCTCCGTCCTGCAAAAGAAGATCCCTGTATTAAGCAGCTCACTTGGGAATATGATTCTTGGGGTCAATGATCTTTAACTGGATTATCAATTATTTACAACGTCTATACAGTATAAACTACCTCACTTACCTTTCATAGGGAAAAAAATGAGTGGATTTTAACCATTGTTGTTACAAACTGTGCCTGAATCTTGTTATTTAAATCACTTCAGTTAGCTTTCAATATGTGTTTAATAATATACATTTAATGATGCAAAATATTTTCAGCAAAGCTTTAAAACCAGAACTACTCTGTAACTGTGATCTGTGTGGGTATATGCTGAGAGAATTCCTATGCCCTGGTCAGGGTCTTGTGTTTCTAACCATGTGCAGATGCAAGTGTTCAGGAGTAGGAATTAATGTCCATCTTTCCTTTCAGGCATTTTCATCTGTTGTCCACGTATTTCACTTGACTGAAAGGTCGCATGAGTTAAAATGTGCCTTCTTCCTAGAGAGCATATTTTAACTGTTCTTCATAAACATTTATTTGCCTTAAAAGACTTTATGTTAAGGGATTAAATAGTTTCTCTGACAGGCAGTTTTTAACTGTTTTCCATAAATAAAAATAATATGACATGGAATTAAAATGCTTGTTTTCAAGCATTTGTAACAATTTTACACACTTACATACACCTTAAATTTTTTTCTGTCAGGCATTTACCAACTATTTTCTAAAATGAATTTGATTGACAAATCGTGGCACTAGAAAACACCAATGTTTTATGTCTTTACCCATCTCAAAAGTTAATGTTGATTCTTCTGTTCCATCAGCTTTCATTGTTAAGTAGAATATGTATGTTGCATTTTACCCGTAAGAAATAAAGAGAAAAAAACTAAAAACATTGTATGAGAATTCTTCTACTTGACTTGTCAAGGGCACAGTGATGCTAGGAATTATTTTGCCTTAAGGAAATATTTGGCAATACCTGGAAACAGATGTTGTTTCCAAATGATCTTGTTTTTGAAGAGTAACTTATCAGTTTTTCACCACTGGGAGGTGAGAGGATGCTGCCAGCCTCTGGTGGGTGAGAAGCCAGGGATGTTGCTGACCCTGCTCCAGTGCATGGGACTGCCCTGCAGCATAGAATTATCCAGCCTAGGCCAGGCGCAGTGGCTCATGCCTGTAATCCCAGCACTTTGGGAGGCCAAGGCGGGTGGATCACGAGGTCAGGAGATCAAGACCAGCCGGGCCAACATGGTGAAACCCCATCTCTTCTAAAAATACAAAAAAATTAGCTAGGGGTGGTGGTGCATGGCTGCAGTCCCACCTACTCGGGAGGCTGAGGCAGGAGAATTGCTTGAACCCAGGAGGCAGAGATTGCAGTGAGCCAAGATTGTGCCACTGCACTCCAGCCTGGGCAACAGCAGGAGACTCAAAAAAAAAAAAAAGACAGTGCTGTGATTCCTGGGTGTGGTGATTAGGTGTGAACTTGACTGGTTTGAGGAATGCCTAGATGCCTGGTGAAACATTGTCTCTGGGTGTGTTTCTGTTAAGCTGTTTCTAGAGGAGACTGGCCTGTGAGGCAGTGGACTGAGAGAAGCCCCTCAATATGGGTGGGCACCATTCAGTGGACTGGGGGATTGACTGGGACTAACAGGCAGAAGAAAGGAGAATTCCCTGCTCTCTCTTCTCTCTCCCTTCTGGAGACGGATGCCTTTTTTCCTTCTGCCCTTAGACATCAGATTCCAGGTTCTTCAGCTTTGGACTCTGGGAGTCTTGGATCACAAGACTCCTGAGAGGCTCTCAGACTTTAGGTTTCAAACTGGGGGGCTGCTTCCAGAATGAGCCATGCTATGGGTTTCTTTGGTCTTCAGCTTGCAGACCTCCCTATGGTGGGAATTTTCCACCTCTCCTTGGTTTTGTGAGCTAATTCCCCCTAATAAATCACTTCCCATATATCTGACTGGTTCTCTCTGGAGAACTCTAATACACTGAGACACCCCTTTGGGACAAAAATGTGATGAACCTTGACTTCTATTTCACAAAAGTACAAAATATGCAAGTTAGATCACAGACGTTAATGTGAAAGCTAAAGGTACAGTCTTCCAGAAGACTTTGGGGAGGTTATCTTTATGACTTTGGAGTAGGTAATATTGCTCAGACAACGTTGCAAGACACCTTCTCAATTCCAAAGTTCTCTTCAAAATATTATTTCTTTGACGAAAACACGTACAGTCATGGAAGAGAATCAGGAGTTGGGGCAATGCAGGGCTCCCCGTGAATGTTTATTTTATCTCCGCCATCCTAAATCGCACTTTCAATGCCTTCAGACGGGGTAAGGAGGGAGGAGAATTGGTGCGGGTAAGATTTTACCATATGTGTATTCTTACCATGTTTTTATGAACTTGTACATACAATAATTCATTCTGAGCTTTGCTCTGCAATCTCATAACATATTTATCACTATGCAGGTGCAAGCCTGCGCTAGAGGGCAGACTCCACCGCCCCAGGGCACCAATCCAATCACGTAACAATCTGCCTGTGTAAGTACCAAAATCAGTACTACCATACCCATCAGTAATAGTCCATCAGTTCACCAGTTTAAAACTCTATTGCCCAGCAGGGCTGTGGAAGCTATTTTCTATTTTCATAAGTCTTTCAATGCTGCAAATTTTTGTTTTCGAACAGTAACAGTTCGGTTTCAACAACAGCTGTTTTGCGAATGGTTACCAATGCGATCCAGTTCTAACAAGGAATCTGAAGTTATTCTATTTTCAATTACATTATCAGTTACAGTATTTCTAAACCTACAACTCTTGACTCAGTAATGAAATCGTTCAAGAAGTATGGTTTAATGAGGCAGATGATCAGCACATTTTGTCATGCTGAACATAGGCAGTTAGCATCCTTCTACATTCATTTGGCAAGTGAACATCACCCCTGCCATTTTGCCAACAGTTGTAACCTAGAGGATTCACAAATGATAACGAATCCCAGGATGCTATTCTTAGCCACCTCTATTTGAAGAAGTGTATGAATTTGCAAGTCTGGAGAGTTTCCGTGGTCACAACACCAAATAATGGTCACTTGTTCATCTTTTGAACACAGTCTAATGTCATGCAGAGATTTCAAAGTGCACATCCAGGGGTAAGGCAGGGCCAGGCACAGTTGTCGTCCTCAGGAGTTCTCAGAGGGATGAGTGTGGGAAGTTAATCTCGGTGGTCTTTCTGTGCCCACTAGAGCTAGAACTTCATGTCAGTACATTGCGATACCCATCCAGTTGAAGGAAAGTCTTTTCTGTTTTAGGACAGAAAGGTTACGAAAGCCATATTTTGAAAAGATACATCCTAAGATCAGCCATTCTTTTCCTAAAAGCAATACTCTCAAGCAAATGTTTCATGTCACCAGGTTCCCAGGGGAAGGGAGGTAGACGGCCTACAGTCAGATCTTCACAGAGACAGAGAAAAGATTAAGTTAATCCTTTATTCAGTCCTTTCATCGTGTGATGTAGTTTCAATCCACTTAACATACAAATATGCAAAGTGATATACATACAAGAACCAGGATTTGACTTTTTCTATGGGACAGTAATCTACCTTTCATCTCTTAACCAATCCAATTACCTAATGTCCAAGTAATCTTAATAGGACTCCAATATTTTTATCCTGGGGATTATGGGCATATTTACACCAAATAACAGGGCATGACAATGTTTAACACATCAAATACAACACAGCATAATTTTTTTGGTTTTCAAGTCATGCTTCATTTTTATTTATTTGTCTTTTTTAGAGACGAAGTCTTGCTCTGTCACCCAGGCTGGAGCGCAGTGGCACAATCTCAGCTCACTGCAACCTCCGCCTCCCAGGTTCCAGCTAGTCTCCTGCCTCAGCCTCCAGAGTAGCTGGGATTATAGACACATGCCACCACACCCAGCTAATTTTTGTATTTTTAGTAGAGATGGGATTTCACCATGTTGGTCAGGCTGGTCTCAAATTCCTCCTCGTGATCCGCCTGCCTTGGCCTCCCAAAGTGCTGGAATTACAGGCGTGAGCCACCGCGCCCTGCCCATTTAAATTTTTTTTAAAATAAATTTAATCGTGTATATTTAAGGTGTTCAACAGGATATTATAAGATGTATCTAGTGAAATGGTTACTATAGTGGAACAAATTAACATATCCATCATCTCACAGTTACCCCTTTTTCGGCCTGTGGCAAGAGCAGCTGTAATCTACTGATTTGGCAAAAATCCTTAACACAACACACTGTAGAAACTGATGTTGTTCGTTAGATCTTTTGACTTGTTCCTCCCACATATTTGCTACTTTGTATCCTTTGAGTTAAAAGGGGAGACTTGCTAAGCTGGATACAGCATAACTATTTTTCAGTTTAGCAAGGATCCCCTTTTAAATATTTCAAACTTAGCATGTTTCATACTGGATTTTTTAATCTTTATGCCCAAATCCGTTCCACCCACATTTTAAAAAAAATAAATAAATCTCAATTAACAGCGGCTTTATCTTTTCAGTTTCTCAAGTCAAAAATCTTGGGAGTCCCCTTGACGACTTTCTTCTTGTCACATCCCATACCAGCCCCTTAGCAAGTGTGGAGTGACCCAGTTCAAGTCACAGTCACGAACACAAGATGCTCACGTTCTTCTGGTTTGCACTTTTAAACATTTAGACTATCACTTTTTGCCTCTTAAACAGTTTATCATATTCTGCTTTCCCGGTATTTGTCGCTAGACGGCAGCAGAGGATTTTGATTGGATTCCAAATCGGTTGGTTAAAGCAGGCTGAGCTGCTCAGAGGGAGGTTGTGGTTGTGGTGGTGTGTGGTTGTGGTTGTGTGTGGTTGTGGTTGTGTGTGGTTGTGGTTGTGTGTGGTTGTGTCGTCCTTGCTGTTGCCTTAGTTGACTTGGAACTCGCCAGCGGGCAGACGGGACAGAGGTTCTTCAGACAGTCCTTATACCTGGGGACTGGTGGGTGGCTATGGGGACCCACCCCGGGGCCGCACTGGAGGTCGGGTGCACGCAAACCCTCTCCAGGCTGGCCTGGGCTTCCCCGCGCTCGGCCCCTGCAGCTCGGTCCGCCCGCGGGCTGCCTTTGCTTTGCCTCCCTGTGTGGCTGGGAACCGCAGGGCCGGCCCCATCGTCCTCGCCCCCTACCCTAGGTCCTGTGTGCTTCTGGGTCACCTACGCTTTTGGAGCTCAAAGGGCCCAGCGCTCTTCGTCAGCGTTCAGTCAAATTGAGCTGGTCAGGCTGTCTCTTTTTGAGTTTCTTCCTCTCTCGCACCTGTAAACAAAGGTGAACCCGAAGAAGCCACTCCAAGAGGCATCCGGATGGCCAACTGGGCCTACATTTTGAATAGAGCCATGCGGTCATTTGCAGCTGACTAGGGTCACCCTGGGTCCCCAGACCACCGGCACTTCTGCTCTGCTTTGCCACGTGCTGCACTGACCCGAACCAGCCAAGGAGAGCTCAGCTGTTATCAACCAATCAGCCAGAGCTCAGCTGTATTGACCAATCAGAACTAAGCAAGCTTGAATGAAGAGTCAAACTTGTTTAGTACCAGCGCCCTCCCTTTACACTCTGGAATGTATCTTCCTTTAAGTCTGCAACTCCCAGGTTTGAAAACTGTTCACTGGAATAAAGCCTCTTTCCTCCAAATTCCTTTACGGACAACTTTTGTTCACCAACTCCACGCAAACATAGCTTTATCCCATAGGGTTAATTTACTTCCCTGGATATAGCTCCTGACTTCTGGCAGAGAATGGCCCTGAACAATAGTTAAACCCACGCAGGTCTCTCTCCGTTCTCTTTCTTGGTGGGTCCAAATGCTAGGTTTGGAAGAGTAATGAAAGTTGTCAGCCTATGGTAATATTTCCTGCCCTGATACTGGTATATTTTTTCTGTTCCATAGCTAAGAAAGCTGTCATTGGTAGTTAATTGATGGCTTCAAGGGCATATTTAGGAGTTTATCTACTCCTATGTTCTTGACTAGGAAACGCCTGCTGTCCCCTTCTGGCCATCCTGGAAGGTTCTGACCCTGAGCTGGGTTGCAATCTCTTCCACTAGATCAACTTGGAGCCCTGCTTGCTGGGTACCAAGTGACGCAAGGCATTAATCTCAGTGCCAAAGATATCTACAAAATATTGTTTGACAGCAAAGCACACAAGCAGATGGAAAAGAATCAGGAGCTCCAGGGAAGCTAGAGGCCCTATTAGACATATCTCTCTTCTTCCCAGCAGTAAATTACACCTACTCTGACCAGACAGAAGTTGGAAAGGGATACATGGGAGGAAGGAGGCACCCTTGAAATATTCATCTGAATTTTGCCAACTAATAATCACTTGCATACTCTTACAAGCAATGACATCTTATCTAGGACCTTTTATGTTATATAACACATATACCTCATTATCTGTAGTTGCTCTGCATTTGCATAACATTTTTGTCACTGCATACCAGTGGACTTTGCTAGAGTCCTTAGTTCCATTTCCCTAGACATTGGAAACAGGCTTCTCTACCACACTGTTCTCACTGTGTCACTACAACAGGACCACAACAACCTTAGCCATAGAAGGAAATAACTGATAAATTGCATCCATACCATTTAATATTTCTGCTCAGCAAATAAACTGTTAAAGGCAAGCTAGGAGAAGAATGTGTATGTTTGTGTGTCATGTTTGTGTGTGTGTAATTCACAGAATATGTAAAGAACTCTAACAAATCAGTGATTTTAAAAGATAATTTTTCAATGGGCAAAAGACTTGAACACTTCACAAAAATGTAGAAATAGTCAACATGCATAAAAAGTTACTCAACATCATCAGTCACCAGAGAAATGCATATTAAACCACCATGTGATAGCACTATGCAACCACAAGAATACTCAACATTAAAAATAGACATCATACCAAGTGTTGGCAAAGACATGCAACAACTGGCATTCTCATCCATTGCTGTTGGGGCTCTAAAACAGTAGAACAAATTTGGAAAACTGGCAATATAGTATAAAGATGACCATGTACCTACACTTTAACCTAGAAATCAATTCCTAAGATATTACCCAAGAGAAATTAAAACACATACAAATACTTGTGAACTTATGAAGTTTTATTCATAACAGACAAAACCTGGAAAAGGGTTAAATACATTTGGTTAATTCCTATAATGGAGTACTACTCAACAATTTAAAAAATGAACATAGTGCACATGCAACAATATGAATTTCAAAAACATCTTGCCTACAAAAAGTCAAACATGAGTCCCTGACAAAGGCTCTCTTTGACCTAACTCCAGTGAGGCTCCTCTAGGCCCTCAAAGCATAAAATTTAGACTGTCTTTGGTTGGTTTAGTTGAGTTAGAATCCTGTTGGGTCAGTTTATCGAAAATCCCCCACCATTGTTACCTGATCAAATTTCACATACCCCACCCTTCATATCTTCCCATCCTGGCCTGTCTTGAGCAAAAATACTGTTGAGCTCCTCTAATAAAAACCTCCCTAGCCTTGATGTTTCCTCTTAGGAATTTTCAATCCACTGAGCTCCACCCTGCTTTTTGGCTAGAAACTCCCACTTGTCCTAGTTGTATTCAGAGTGGAGCCAAATCTTTCTCCCCTGCTCCACAACCTCATTACGGAGGGCCCGCATGATAAAGCCTGCCTTATCATCTTTAATGAGTGTCATGAATAATTTTTCTTTAACAATACATGATTCCACTTACATGAAATTCAACAGCAGGAAAACTGATCTGTGGAGACAGACGTTAGAAAAGTGGGTCGCTTGGAGAAGGGACCAGCTGGAAGTGGTCATGGGGTAATTCCCCTGGGATCTCCATGATCAAGCCCAACCTACTTTGCCCGTTTTTCCTTCCCACTGCTGCACAGCAGGGTCCCTCTGCTTCAGTCAGGAGGTTAGATCTGCTGTGTCTTTACCACCCACCCATCCCCACAGTCTCATCCCCACAGACAGCACTTTGTGAACTGGGCTATTCTACCACAGAGGCTGCCCCTACACATCCTGCAGAGCCTGGTTGCACATATCATCTTAACAGATGCCCAAATCATTCACTCCAACCCATTTTACAAGTTAGCCCTTCATCTTACAGTGTTTTAAAGTTGAAAGCACATATGCCTCTTGATCCTCACAATTTTAATAAAGCACTCTCTCCATTTTCACCTCAATATCCAGTCCAGGTAAAAGGTAACAACTGATAAATATTTGTTGATGAATGTCAACATTTAATCATGTATCACTCTTAAATACCATGAATCATGTTAGAGACAGCTGCATGGAAAGACCAAATGAGAAATGAATGCCTTATTATAGAGGGCCTATTTGTTGGACCATATTCTCCAGGTCCAAGAAGTCTTTGACACAAAATGAAGTCACTCCTGGCCCACCTGTGGTATTTCGTCTATGGACTTATTCAAGGGGTTGACAAATTTTAGAAAGGCCTGAGAAAATTGTAATTGAATACAACTTGTTTCATTGTTCTGCTCCTTCAGAACTGTAGGGGACTGCCACTCACTGGCATCCTTGTCCAGTACACATTTCTACTCTGGGAACTTATGAGGAAACAGACAGGCTGCATGCAATGTCAGGGTAAACTGAGAATATCACTGTCTTAGTCCATATGTGTTGCTATAAAGGAATACCTGAGGCTAGATAATTTACAAAAGTGGGTTTATGTGGCTCATGGTTCTGCAGGTTGTACAGGGCTGCAAGGAGTTTCCACTCATGGCAGAAGTGTGCAGGCATTACATGAGACAGGAAGCAAGAGGGATGGGAGATGCCAGGCTCTTTAATGACCGGCTCTGGAGGGAACTGATCTTGTGAGAACCCACTCATTGCCATGAGGACAGCAGCAATCATGAGTGATCCACCCCCATGACCAAAACACCTCCCACCAGGCCCCACCGCCAACACTGAGGGCTGCATTTCAACATGAGGTTTGGAAGGTCAGATATTCAAATTATAGCATCAACCAAAGTTAAAGCTGCAGAGAAATTAGAAGAAAAACTGGCAAGGTGAACAAAGATTTAGTGAAATATAACACATTATAGAATAGAACGGGGAGTCTATAGGGTGCAATTGTAGTTGACCATATGTTTTTACATAACTGGTTAGTTTAACTGTTACAGGTATTTTATTGAAGACTTTCCCATCTGAATACAATAGTTTAAAGTATTCTCTAATTGTCTTATAATTTCCTTACCTTGTTTGGGAGTCAGATTATACCAGCCTTGATAAATGTGTAGGGGAGCTTTCTAACTTCTTGCCTTTTGGGAAAAAGTGCATTAAGTGTTTGAGGGGTGGGAGGGAGGGGCTGCAAAGGGCATGAGGAAACTTTCAGGAGTGATGGGTATATTCATTCTCTCGAATATGGTGATGGTTGCAGGGGTGTATACAAATGCACAAACTCATTAAATTGTACATTTTAAATATTCAAGTTTATTGTATATCAATTATACTTCAATAAAGCTTTTTTTTTTGAAACCCTCACAATGTAGTTCTGGCCTCTGTGTGTGGGCTCTGAAATTCACTGGCAGTGGCCTGAATCCCCATGCCCACTGTCACAAAGTAGGAGCACCGTCATCCTGGACAAACACTGCCACTTTAAGTTATACCTCCTCTTCTAGCCTCATGCATTTCGAGAAAATCACTTCTTTTCTAACTACAAGCAGCCAGAAAGAGCAGGCAGTAAAATACAGATAAGACAGCTGGGGCACAGAGGGAGGTGGGGGAAAAGTCTCTTGGGTAACTGCCAAACTTCCCCTTATACAATCGGCCCCAGGAAAATAGTGGGCCTTAATAAGCACATTCCTTTCCCTTCAGGTACACTAAGATAGGAAAGCTAAAAGCAGACTCGGGGAATATGCCTGCACTGCAGAAAGATGTATTGGAACAGACACACAACTCTCCCTCCCAGATAAGCACAACTAAAGAGACACAGAAGCAATTCAAGCCTCTGATAAACACTCCCACCCTGAATCCTTAAAAACGGTGAGAGAGAGTGCCTCTGACCTAACTCAGCCAGAAGCCCGTAAGGTTTGTTTTCTCTAAAATATCCTTGACCATCAAGCCACTGTCTGTGTTTCTTTCCTTTTTCTTTAATTCCTACACACTGGATCCTAGGGGAAAGATCATTAGAGAATGATCTTTTCCCGCTTTGATTACCTGAGAAAAGAACACCAGAAAGGGAAACCACAGGGAAAGCATTAAGATTTGTAGCCAGGCATGACAGCTGATACCTAGGGAGGCTGAGGCAGAAGATTATTTGAGGCCAGGAGTTTGAGACCAGCCTGGGCAACATAGTGATACCCTGTCTCTACAAAATAATAATAATTTAATAAATTATCTGGGCCTTGTGGCAAGTACCTGTAGTCCCAGCTACTCAGGAGGCTAAGGTGGGAAGACCCCTTGAGCTCAGGAGTTCGAGGCTGTAGTGAGCTATGATGGCACCACTGCACTCCAGCCCGGGTAACAGAGCAAGACCCTGTCTTAAAAAAAAAAAAAAAGATTTGTGGACTGTCAAGAAGGACATTAAGAATGTCTCCTGTGAGGCCGGGCATGGTAGCTCATATCTGTAATCCCAAGTACTTTGAGAAGCCATGGCAGGAGGATTACTTCAGCCCAGGAGTTCGAGACCAGCCTAGGTAAGATAGAGAGACCTTGTTTCTACAAATAAAAATAATTAGCTGGGCGTGGTGGTGCAGGCCTGTGGCTCCAGCTACTCAGGTGACTGAGGTGGGAGGATTGCTTGGGCAATCCTGAGGCAATGGAGGCAGCAGTGGCCTGAGGTAGCAACACTGTACTCCAGCCTGGGCGACAAGAGTGAGACCCTGTCTCAAGAAAATAAAACAGAATGTCTCCTGTGGAAAATGACAACTTCCAATAGAAGTTCCCAACTGTGGGAAACAGACAGGATCTTTCTGTTCTTTCCACAGTGTTTCAGATTTCAGACAGCCCAAGATTCCTCTAGCTAATGACTTCACAGTTGGTAACAGCAAGTTACCATCACAATGTTTCTTCAGCATGTATGATGACAGTTCTTGGGACTGTGCCAGATTACAGTTCACACCTGATGGTAGTGACAATGGAAATGCCTTTAGAGGCTTGCAGATCCCTTGGACCCAGGAAATACAACTTTTTGAGACATTTGGGAGAAAATAAAGGGTTTTACGTCAGCCTTCTCTGGGGGTTCCATGAACACTATATGGATCTGAAGACACACTTTCCACATTCTTTGGGAAACCATGGAAGTCAACCTTCAATCATTTAAAGACAGAATGAAACTTGAAGCAATGGTCAAGAAGAACCCTTATCTGATCTACTCTGCAACCATTGGAAATGTTAAAGAAGACAATTTACATTACAGTGGCTGGGAGTGGTGGCTTAGTTCTGTAATGCTAGTGCTTTGAAAGGCAGAGCAGGGAGGATTGCTTGAGGGAGAAATTCAAGGTTGCAGTGAGCTGTGATCCAGCCTCCGCAACAGAGTGAAATCCTGTCTGTAAAAAAATAAAAAGTTTACATTACATTTGGAGACTGGAGCTTTTGAATATTGCTATGATTCTTCAGATAGTCTCCTAATCAAGTAGGTGGTATCATTTGACAAATGTCTTACAACCATCAGAAAATAATGTCCCCATTACAATTGTGATATTGTGCTGGCCTAGAGCCAGAACCAGAGCAAAACTATTTTATAAAATACAAAACTGTTTTTAGATAAGTTGAAATGGCTGCCCCATTCTCCTCACAATAACTACTGTCCTTGGCCTCTGTAAATAGATCTGTTAGTTTGTTCTTCAAAACTATGTAAAGCTGCTTACCTTTTCTTATCAGTAACTGCTCTCTGTGGCCCTAATGTGACAGGCAAGCAGTCCTAACCCATGCCATCTTGGCTCCTGCGACTTGTAATAAGTAACTAAGGTCTGTGATTTCCACCTTAACCAGATAATGTGTAAACAAATGTTTATCTTGACTTCTGTAAACCACTTAAGTAACAAACGGAATGACAAAAGTCCCCATCCCTTGGAATGTCCGGAGACCCCCACCCTCATCTCTGCCCAGGAGGTAATTTACAGAATCCACTAGCCCTCGGAATGCCTGAAGCCTTTTCATCCTCATCCCCGCCCCTCACCCCCACTCCCAAGGTGGTTTTTCGGGTATAAAAAATCGTGACACCCTCCTGTTGTCGCCACAGGTTGGAGAGACGTGAGTCCTCTGTGGTCGCCGGCATAATAAAATGACCCTGCAATCCGGCATACTTTTGTCTTGTGATAACTTTCTACACTCGGTCAAATACAACACAATAAGTAGAGCAAAAGCACACTCTGCCCGGTAACTCTGGTCAGGAAATAAGTCTGGGTTAAACCACCTGCACAACTTTCCTGCCCACGAAGGAGAATTTTCTTAAAAATGATTCCCTGGGCCGGGCGCCGTGGCTCACGTTTGTAATTCTAGCACTTTGGGAGGCCGAGGTGGGTGGATCACCTGAAGTCAGGGGTTCAAGACCAGCCTGGCCAACAAGATGAAACCCCATCTTTAAAAAAAAAAAAAAAAAAAGATTCCCTGACAAAAATCAGCATTTGTAATTAAAAAAGGCCCAAAATGAGAAAAAAAGGAAAAAATGTCTTCCTGTTTTGTGTTCTCCTCCACCTCTCCTTATGCAGTTGCAAGAAAGAGAACTTGGCCTTCCACTTGATCAGGGATGACATTGCTGAGACCATGACTGCAGTGATGTCTGCATTCTGTTTCTTTGCAAACAAACAGGGGACTCCATTGCTCACCTGCTTCAGAAGAGCGCCCAGCAGCTGGCCACCTCCTGGCTGGCCCGTAGCTGTAGAGCTCTGGTGGACCATGAAGACCTGTGTGTATTGTGCCTTCCAAGCTGTGATATAGGAGTTAAAAAGAAATTATTTAGGCAGATAGTGAGAATAAGGAAGTCCTTGGTAAGGTCTTCCTTTTAATGAAAAACAGCCCCAAATCATTTTCTAACAAAGAGCAGCCTGTAAAATCGAGCAGCAGACATAGACAAGCGAGCTGGAAGCTTGCAGAGGGGAATGCTAGCAGTTGTGCCAATAGAAAAAAGTTACATGGGAATAGACATGTTCAAAACGATGGCTGCATCTTCTCTTTGCCAGCCACATGTACAGTAAGGAGCAGACAAGATGGTGCTGGCCAAGCAGAAAACCCATTGGCATAATAAGATTAGGGTGGATTGACCAGCCTTCCCAGCACACCGTATAAATGTCACACCAGATCAAATCAATCTGTTGTCCCTGGGTAAATCAGACACCACCTCGTCAAGCCTGCCTGTAAAATCTGCTGCAGTCCACCTCAGGACGTCTTTTTCCCTTTTGGATGACTCTCTCTCAAAAGAGAAAGCTGCTCTCCTCTCTCCTTTCTTCTGCCTATTAAACTTTACGCTCCTTAACCCACTCACATGTGTCCATGCCTTTAATCTTCTTGGTGCAAGATGGTGAACCCAGGGGATTTGTCCCAGGCAGCGATGCAGCTGTACAGCTCTTGCATACCTCCATAGAGAACACGTGGTTGCTGCCTCCTCTGGTAGGAAAAAACATTCTACTGATTAACAACTCCTCAAGATAAAAATGGTAAAAAACAATCAACAGAGGCAGACATACCAGAGAAAAGAGCCAACTGATGCGCTCAGAACCCTCCATCATATGCCATTCCTCTCTCACCTAAGGATCCGACATAGAGGTATATGCATCACATGCAGAAATATTGTCTTACGAGGAAAGACACGCCAGATGGGCAGAGGCTTTCAGAAAACCCTCAGTTCAGCAAACTAACTCTCCAGGCCCAGACTGGGGAAATCCCCAAACTCTCTTAACTATAGGAATTACTTCAGCCTGTGTCAGCTACACCGAGCTCACCCTAGTTCTGAATAAACTATCATTGATTTCTATCAAGGACAATTACATGAAGTCAGTAAAATCCACATGCAGAGCAGAATTGGAGGTCCCATTCAACAACTGAATGTGACCTCGGCGTACTGAAAACAAGCTTCCAGGAAGGACCTCCACGTTGGTTTGTGGATAAAGTAAAATTTGTGGAAGAGACAGATCTTCAGACTTTGGCATTACTGGAAAAGCTCTTCAGGAGACATGAAGTTGGCGGGAGTTTCTGCTGTGTTTGAGGGGCTGAAATGAGGATGTAATATGTGAGACTAACACCAAGTCCAGCATGAAAGC
This sequence comes from Cebus imitator, assembly GCF_001604975.1. Lineage (NCBI taxonomy): Eukaryota > Metazoa > Chordata > Mammalia > Primates > Cebidae > Cebus > Cebus imitator. Next base: position 1,787,706 of record NW_016107477.1, read on the forward strand.
TAGGCCACTACCCTGAAAGACTTAACAAAAGTGTTTTGTGTATGTTCAGACTGTACTCACTTCACAGGTGAACTGATGCCTTAAAAAATATTTTTGCTACCCTAAGCAGTCTTCCTTTAGCAAAGAGTTGCTCTGAAGATTGCAGGACTTAATACTGGCTCCTCTAAACACTATTAAAGGTGGGCGAAATCGCACATTCAACTTGGGAGTTCTTTTAATTTTTTTTTAAATTTTACAGCTTATAAGTATACTTTAATCAGATACCAGAAAATTTTATTGATTTTAGTAAATATTTATATATAGAACAGCTAAACCCCAGTGGGTAAAACACCAGGGACTGGTTATATACATAAACCCACAACCATTTTAGCTTAGAACTTAAAGATGCAACTAAATCATCGTTTCTCAACTTGACATGATTTTTTGGACAATTCTTTGTGGTTGGGACTGTTCTGTGCATGGTGGGATATTTAACAGTACATGTGGCCTCCACCCACTAGAAGCCAGTACACACACACACACACACACACACACACACCCATTGTCACAATCAAAAATGTTTCCAAACAAATATCCCCTGGGGTGGTGGAAAACATCCCTTGGTTGAGAATCACTGAACTAGATATATTATCTCTTTCATGAATGTTTTATGTCTGGTGCTATCATGTTCTGTTCATGTTCTTACTGTTTCCAGAAAGGGAACAGCCATATAAATTGATTTCCTTTCTGTTATTATTTTGTATATATTTTCTGAAGAAAAATTTATAAACTTTAAAAAAGAAAAAAAGAAAAGAGACTTGCTCTGTCTGAGTGCAGAGACCCCACGATTAGGCTGCCAAATCTCAAAGCAAGTCATTCTCCCATTTCCTGAAAGTACAAAGGTGAAAGAACTGGATTTTCATTTGCAAAGGATTTTTCTCAAGAGGTCTTGTTACCAACTGTAATAATAAAAATCCCAGATGCTATCAGTGAAAGGCGGGTCTTACAGATCAGTCTGTCACACTCAAAGGGGAAATACAATCTGTTTTAGAAAAAAAATTCTCTGGTGTCAAGAGACCGCATAGATATAATGACCATCTTGCCAGTCACTGTATTAAACAAGTAAAAGGAAATGTAATTCTTCCCACCCAAAAGCCTGGAGTCCCATGGCGAGTTCATATACATCTAGCTTCTGTATGTCCCACTTTCTGCCTTTGCTGACATCAATAGAATTATTGAAAGAGTTCATCGACATTAACCCTGGACAGCCTGTTCTACCCAGGGGAGTAACTTGGAAGACTCCTTCCACCCTCACCCATTCAGGTGCTGAGCTGCCAAGACGAAAGCAGGGAAAGAATGCCTCACTGGTACTATCAAAGTAATTAAAAGGTGTTTCGTTATTAGCCCCTTAATGTTACACATTTTTCCACTCCATACAGCAGATAATTGGAGGTGGTGCTAGGGGTGTTCCATGTTTTCCAACTACTCTGCTACTGACCCCAGGAAGAAAAAAATTTTGAATATTAAGCACCTACCTTGCTGTTTACAAGTTATATCCAATGGCATCCACTTTGGCAGGGCTGATCCCCGGAGGGACACCATTTCCTGAGGAGGTACAAATTTCAAGTGTGATGTTAACATCTGACCAGACTTTGTAGCCCTCTTTGAAACCCACAAGGACAGCCCCAAGTCAACCTCAGAGAGGCGTGGGCTGGGCTGGCTGGCTGTGCATTTGGGCTCCTGGCTCGGGTTCAGAATACCTGGATCTCACTCTTCCTCTGAATCCAGCTGCATCCCCCCGCCCCAGTAGGTCACTCCTGCCCTCTGAATCTCAGCTTCCACACCTGTGTGATGAGGCAGAGCTTTTAAAGAAGACTCAAGCAATCAGCTGGGATAAGCCAGACCAGAGCAAGAATGGGCATATTCCTTCATCTACTGCTGGACAAGCATTTGGCACATGGCATAGGTTTACATTCTGGACAGATGACAATCTTGAATCTATGACAATGCTATTCGAAGTGTAGTCTGTGGTCTGGTACCAGTTGGCAAACTGTTACTGTCAAGACAAGCAGAACAAATGGGAGAAAGCTTTGGGAAAGTATGCAACTCTGACATGTCCCTGAAGTCCCCAGTGTATCAGTGACTCTGCCTCACTATCAGGGGATAGACAGCTTGGGTGTGGTTGCACCAGCACTGCAAGGTGGCAGGACCATGTGGCAAGAGCTGTGTACTTGTCATGCCCAGAAGGACCTCTTTACAATGTGTGATGCTTTAAGGTTTGTCAACTGTAATCCAATGCTATATAATCTATGAATTTACAATTTCTAATTTGTTTTTATAGTCATTCTGAATTTTAATGACTTTTAATATAAATATACATATACACATGTATATTTGGTAGCTGCATTAGGCAAGTAAATTTACTGTAGATGACAAAGTGCTAAAATCATAGTGTTATTTAGGGAAAAGCACTAATAAAACCATAAATGAAACTGGTACTTAAGTGATATTTACTTACCAAACAAATTCAACACAAAGAATTCTTGATTTGAAAGGCAGATAGAAACAAATGTTCAGTATTTCACATGTAAACAAAGTTTTGGGAGCTTCATATAGACTTGCTTTTCAGATTGCTAAAACTAAAAACCATTTATAATTGCTGAAAGATTAGCAGAAGATTGTATTGGAGCTGTCTGCTTACACCTAAGCACCCATAAAAATGTAAAATAATAATTTAAAAATTATTAAAGAAGCCTAAATCAGCCTTCCAGGAATTTTCATCTGTTGGGTCCAGGCATACTCTCTGAAGCGAGAAAATCAAAGAGGTGCCTGACATTCTCAAATCCAAGAAGAGTCCACCGGTCCCCAACCCCACATGGAAGAGCTGGGGTGTCCTTCCTGGGGCCACAGCCAGGCCCTCACCCTTCTCAGAGCTGCCCTCACCTGAAGATCACAAACCTGGGACCTGGGCTTCCTCCCACTGCCCGTGACCTCCCGCCTGCATTGCCGAGACTCAGAAGTCAAGGCCAGACTCCACCGGAGCAGAGTCCCCGCCCAGCCTCCCGGGGGCTATACCAGGCCACCTGAGCTCCTTGACAGCACAGCACCATCCACCTTGACGGCCTCCGCCCTATCCACCCTGCCTGAATACAATTATATCCCTCTGCCTTCCACTCGGAGAGGGTGGCCAGGATGCCAACTGGCTTCACTGGAAACACTGGGGCTCCCCAGCCCTCCTGGCGCATCTCTAGGTGACACCCCACAAGACCCGAGACCTTTACTCCTTCTCTCCCATCAGCAGTGACCTGGCCTCGCACCTGCCAAGTGGGTCCAGCCATACTGTCCCAGCAGACGCTCACTTCAGTCTGGGGTTAGATTGGATGCTTCCAACAGTGCTGGGCACAGCTTTTAAATGACTGACCCCCTCCCCCAGGTTCCAGGCCACCCGGTCCAACTGCCCAACGGCCCAATCGCCCAATGGCCCAACCGCCCAATGGCCCAACCGCCACTCCAAAGATCACCAACCACCGCTCCAGGCCACAGGCTGCGCCGCCCCAATGCTCCGGGGCCCCACCCTCCAGGCTGACTCCGCCCACCTCATCAACAGCCACGCCCACTGCTAGTCTGGCCCCCCTCCACGACCCCGCCCCTTCGCAGCAGGTTGACTCTGACCACCCCAAGAACCACCACTTCCACCACCAGGCACCCTGCTCAGGCCAAGGTCCTCTTTGGCTCCTGGCAGCTGTTACCCGTGCAGCCATCTGTACCAGATGTCTGCTGTGTTTTGTCCCCCACATATAGTTTTGATATATTTTTAAAACTTAATCTATCTCTCACTCCACTCCCTGCATACTGGATAGTAAGCTCTGTGAGGGTGGGCAAATGCCTGTTTAGCTTCGGATCAGATCCTTAGGAGCTGACATAGTGCTTGGTGCTCTGTGATGGGATATCCACACCAGCTCTGCTGGCTACGTAGGATCATTATGGCAAAATGAGATGGTCTATGTAAGAGCACTTGTGAAAATTCCAGAACTCTTTCTATACCCCTGAAACTCCAGAAACATAAAGAATTATTTTCATTACTATTGCTTTTCAGTACATTGAGCCAGGCCCCACATTTCCAGCTTATGGTTTGGTTACGGCTCTACATGACCTAAATGGAAACACAAAAATTCCCTCCCTTGCTGATCTCCCTTTTAAACATGATTTCTACTTAAAGGTGCTTAAAGGAATTTCATATACAATTAGTCCTTTTCTCATCTGTCTCTAATGTTTTATCTGAATCTTTTATTGGCTGTCATGCAGCAATGTCAAGAAAATAAGTCATTTGTGGATTGAAATCTTTAGGTACGAAATGTGCCGTGCTTGCCTGGTTGAAAGAATGGAGGACCTTCAAGTAAGGGCTGGAGGTTTGTTTGCACCAGCGTGGAAGAGGAAGAGGAGAAAGAGAAAGGAAAACACCGGGTCACTTTAGGCTAACTGCTCAGAAGATGAGAGAAACTGCACCCAGTGGCACTTTGGCTGAGCCCTGGCTGGGGAAAAACAGGTGGCAATATTTTCCTAACAAACCTCAGAACTTGTAAACAAGTACAAAGAAACTTTTGTGGGTACTGGTACTAAAGATTTCCAATTGGAATTGTTGAATAAGAGGCAATATTTATGGTCGCTATGGTATAGGAATGATGACGGATTATGTGTGTTTGGATGTTTGTCCTTTGCAAATCTCATGTTGAAATGTGATTCCCAGTGTTGGAGGTGGGGCCTGGTGGGAGGGAGTGATGGGATTTTGGGGGTGGATCCCTCATGAATGGTTCCTTGCCATCCCCTTGGTGATGAGAGAGCTCTCGCTCAGTTCGTTCATGGTTGAAAGAGTTGGACGTCCTCCTTCTCTATCTCTTTTTCTCCTGTTCTCATCATGTGCTGTGCCTGACCCCTTCACCTTCCACCACTATCGTAAGCTTCTGGAGGCCCTCATCAGAAGCCAAGCAGATGTGGTGCCATGTTTGCAGAGCTCTTTTCTTTATAAATTACCCAGGCTCAAGTATTCTTTATAGCAATGCAAGAACAGCCTAATAAAAGTAGCATGAGCCTGAGGAGATGGTGTTTCATGTCTGTCGATGTCTTTCATCTCTTCATCTCTGGAAATTTACAAGTCTGATCCTCCTCTCTTTCCATGTATGCTCTCTTTCTAAATAGCTTCGGTAAGGCCCTAAAGAAGTGGGAAATTGAACAGTTTACATTTCTCTTTAAGTGCCAACTAAGTTATTGGCTGTGCACCAATGAGTATTTTCCCCTGACTGTAATCCACCACGCTGCATTTTTTCTAACAAATGTAGACACCTGTAGCTGTTTCCTAAGACCAAAGCATGGGCATCCCCTGTGTCTAACTTAGTGGTTCATGGAATTTGTCTCATCTTTTCCTTCAATCTCATAATATTTAATGAAGTAGCACTTGGCATAATACTGGGTTACCAGCTGAAAAGCACACTAGCCCCAAAACACCTAAGTTGGAATCATTTTCATGAATGAATACATTTTCATTCTCAGGCAGCAGTTGATAGGAATGGCAATGATAGGCTGGGAGGGTGAAGTTTGAGAGCAAATTCACCTGCAAAGAAATACAAGACGCTATCCCAGGACCGACCACAAACAGGACTTTGTTTAAGATACTGTCCTCAAATATGTAAGACAGGCCATGTTAAACTTCACAGAATTTCTGCTATGTTACAAAAACTCACTTTAATATCTCTTCTAGGAGCACATATTCACAATATGACTTTGTATTTCTACCTACATGTTTCTAAAATTCCAATTCTGAACACAGATTTTTTTTAATTTATTTGAGATGGAATCTCAATCTGTCACCCAGTCTAGAGTGCAGTGGAACAATCTCTGCTCATTGCAACCTCCGCCTCCCAGATTCAAGCGGTTCTCCTGCCTCAGCTTCCCAAGAAGCTGGGATTACAGGCATGTGCCACCATGCCCAGCTAATTTTTGTATTTTTAGTAGAGACAGAGTTTCACCATGTTGGCAAGGCTGGTCTCGAACTCTTGACCTCGGGTGATCCATCCACCTTGGTCTTCCAAAGTGCTGGGATTACAGGCTTGAGTTACCACACCTGGACTGAACATGGATCCTTTAAACATCAGCCTGTTTGTGGGATTTATTCAGTATGGGTGACTTTGCCGGGACAAAACATGTTGCTGTCATCTTTTTATATTTTCATAATTACCTTATGGTGATTAAGCATACATAACAAAATTCACTATTTTAACCATTTTTAAACGTGGTTCTATAGCATTAAGTCAGTACATTCACATAGTTGTGCAACCATCACCAGAACTTTCCATCTTCCCCATTTTCCCCAAGCCCCCAATCCTGGCAGCCACTATTCTCACCATTCTACTTTCTATCTCTATGAACATGAAAATGTGTGACTTTTGGTGTTGTTCTTCATTTTTGTTTGTTTGTTTGTTTGTCTTTTGAGATGGAGCCTTGCTCTGTTGCCCAGGCTGGAGTGCAATGGCAGTATCTCGGCTCACTGCAATCTCCACCTCCCAGGTTCAAGCAATTCTCCTACCTCAGCCTCCCAAGTAGCTGGGATTACAGGCACCTGCCACCATGCCCAGCTAATTTTTGTATTTTTAGTAGAGACGGGTTTCACTACGTTGGCCAGGCTGGTCTCAAACTCTTGACCTCGTGATCCGCCTTCCTCAGCCTCCTATAGTGCTAGTGTGACCAAATTGCAGATGATGGGCTCAGGTCGCTCCCCAATAGGATATGTTCTTCCAAGCCCTTGGTCCCTCACTCACCCAAGAATGGGAGAGAGGACCCTGCCGGGTGTGGTGAGCTCATTTTAAGTAAATATTGGACCCAAAACAGTTTTGTAGAAAGTGATTTATTTAGGCAGAGAGAGAGAAAAAGGAGAAAGAAAAGCAGCTCCCATAATGTCACAGAAGGGGATCCAAAAATGGAGTCCGCTCGTGTGTGTGTGTGTGTGTGTGTGTGTGTGTGAGAGAGAGAGAGAGAGAGAGAGAGAGAGAGCTAGCAAGTTCACCTGACCAGTCTATCTTCCCACGTGTGGGAAAGTTAAAGACCTCTAAGCTCCTGGCTGGAGAAGTGGGTGGAGGTATGTGCCGAGTTCTTGCCTTTGAAGCCACGCCCCCTTGTGGACCCGGGAAGAGAATACATTCCCTCAGTCTCCCCTCTAAACAGGAAAGTCCAACCGCTGCTGGGACACGGGCGTAGATCACTCTTCAGCTACTTCCTGCTGAAATGGGGCGTAGAAGGGGCCCTGCAGTTGAGGGTTCCTCCAGAGAGGAGCCTTTCAGGGGTACAAATGGATTCTGAGGTCCATGATAGAGCTCATGAGCCAAGGACATCTGGGGTTCCAGTGGCAGGATTATTTATGACCTTATGGTTCTAGAAGAAATGAATGTGACAAGAAGGTTAAAGATGAAAAGCCCAGAGGCCAACAATTACAGAATGGTTATAAACAGGCCTAGGAGAGGATATAGCCAGGCCAGTTGTTAAGCTCCAAGATACTATTTCTTGAAGGTTTTTAGCCCTGTGTTCAGTTGATTCCTGAGTTCTTTAACTTTGTTGAAAACAACACTTAATTGGTTTACAAAGCAGCAGCATTTCTTCCTAGAAACAAACAGGCTCCCTCTCTCTCTGTTGTTAGCAGATTTAGGGCTCTTCTACTTCGAAGAGCTATGTCAGCCAAAGAGTTAAGCTGTTTTGCAGAGTGAGCTGCCTTTGCAGAGAGAATAAGCAAACTTTTTATGTTATTAATGAACTCCTGAGATAGCTTATAGTACCTGAATAGAGGGAGTAACTTTTTTAATGCCAGCACCAAGTTTTCCTGTTTTTCGACCCCCGCCCCCACACCTTATGAAAGGAATAATTGGAGTTTGAGAGAGAGCAAAGTTAAGAATTATAGTCCTGTTAATGCCAGGTTGTAAATTAGACTTATGAGTAGTTACTTATGAGGGGATTTTGTTGGAAGAGCAGATGTAGATCCTCTAACGTCTCAGGTGTATGCAGGGTCATCTCCTGGAACTTCAGGCTGTGGAGTAGAGGGCCTATGATTTTTTTCAGGAGGCATTCAAGGCTTCAGCTGAGTGTGATGAATCCCTGAGTCAGTTCCCATCACCTTCACCGCCATTGGGGTAGACAGAATAACCGAAAATCGTCCTTCCCAAGATGGGCCTAGAGGGGGAGAGCCTGAAGGAAGAGACTTAAGCACTAAGCCTCCAGGGCAGAACAACTCTTTCCCTTTTCCCTAGGGTGTCCTTCAGGTAAAGTGTTAAGAGCCTGTTGGTACTTAGCCACGGAGGTTATATCTTTTATTAGATCTGCTGTTTCCTTGTCTAATACAAGATCATTAGTAAGAAAGGGCCGTCCATAAAACATCTCCTAGGGGCTGAGAGAAATACTGGGAGACTGCTTGTCCTAGGACTCCTCAGACAGTTACAGAATTGGAGGGCAACTGTTTGGGACAGAAGAGTGATACTGAGAAGGCCATGCCAGTGTCCAGGGCGAGGTCAACTTCCTGTCCCTCTGTGGTCAGCTTTACGCGGGGCTCTGCGAGGGTGATAACGCGTGCTGGCACTCACCCCGGGCACCCCCAGTCCTGTAGCTGGGTCATCTGGTTAGACACCTCAGGCCCTGGGAAGCTTCATCACCTGGGACAGTGTGCTTTCCAGTGATCTTGGAATAGTGGGCAAGGACGAGGTTGTAGTCCATTCCTCTGGGGACAATTTCTTATAAAATCTCCCTTCAGACCACACTGGTAGCAAGCTCTGCCAGACTGGCAGCTAACCCGAGCCTTCCCCTCCTTGGAGCCCCTGGGGTCTGCTTACCTGAGGGCCATGACTAGGGCTGTAGCTTTTCTCTGGTCTCTCCTATTCCTTTCAGCCTCTTCCTCTGGGTCTCTATTATAAAACACAGAGGTTTCCAGGTTCAGTAATGATTCTAGACTTTGTTCTGGCCCCAAGGCCAGCCTCTGGAGCTTCTCCCTAATATCTGCTGCTGACTGCGTGATAAGTTTGTCCTTTAGTATTAACTGACCCTTGAAGGAGTTTGGTGACAGGGGAGTATACTTTCTTAAGGCCTCCTGCAATCGCTCAGTGAAAGCTGTTAGCTTTTCTTCCTTTCCCTGAGTTATGGTGGATAACTGCAGAGTTCATGGGCTTCTTCCTAATTCGCCTCAATCTCTCAAGTATGCAGGTCAAGAAATGCCTATGGCTCCAGTGCCCCTGTTCTGAATCAGGATCCCAGCGAGGGTCTGTGCCAGGGACTGCTGGTCTACCTGTAGGAAATCTATCCTTTTTCTCTGGCATCATTAGGTCATGTACTTGACTAAGGTACCAGGTGTCCCCAAACTCTGGAGCCGCTGCTAGAGCAGCCTCTCTCTCGTTGCTGGTTAGGGTCTGACTAAGCAATAGCATGATATCTTTCCAGTCTGATTCGAAGGACTGACCCAGGCCCTTCAGAACTTCTGTGTACTTGTCCGGGTCATCTGAAAACTTTCCTAAGTCCACCTTGATTTAAGTCAGAAAGTGAGAATGGGGTATGCACCTTGGTCAGGCCAAATTCTCCTTCTCCTGCCTGTAGGGGGCAGAGCCTGGGCATCTTGGTAGCCTGAGATGCCTTGACCATCTCAGTCTTCCCTAGCTCCTGTTGGGGTCTAGGGGCTGAGGAGCCCTGGTTGGCATTGGTGGAGGTAGAAGCCACAGGGAGTCCCACATGTGGAGGTAGTCCTGAGGAGGGCTGAGTAGGGCATGGGGAATAGGCCTGACAGAGCTGAGGCTTATTCCTTAGAGAAAAGAAAAGTTGCACGTAGGGGACCTCAAACCATTTACCCTCACTTTTACAAAACAGGTCTAATTGTAGAATAGTGTCATAATCTAAACTTCCCTTAGGAGGCCAGGTTTTTCCACTCGGCAGGGGATATTTCAGCCATGCTGTTCGGTGGAGAAAAACGATCGTGTGTTAAATTGGTCCCAATTCTCCAGGATACATTTTAATGGGGACCTTATCTTGGGAATAGTAGCACCCATCTGGAGTTGAACGCAGGAATGCTTACATCCCTGGCTATTAATTTGCGATCACTAGCACTGGGACATCCCCCAAGCATGCCGGCAGATCTGGGGCATCCCCCAGTCATGGCACCTCGTAATTTCCGTATGCCCAAGATGCGTGATCATCTTTGAGCCTCCCATGTACTGAACTTAATCACGCTCACTGCCTGCATGCCTTTAGTGACCACCATAAAGACATGTGGACTGCTGCAGTGGGTGGTTTGTACCAGTGTGTCCTTGAACCAGGCCAGTGAGGGCTGGGAGGTGGGTACTAATGTTTCCTAGCAAAAATCCAATTAATATAGGCCTGATTATAAAACTGCTCTAGGAGGGTAAACTTCTAGGGAGCGACCTCAGAGCACACAATTCAAAGAAGGTGAGTAGCTGGGGCCTGTCTGAGGCTGAAACAATGCCCTCAGGACCCAGGCCTCCTCTTTCACCCCATTTTCCATTATAGGAAAATGCCCTAGGGGTTGTGGGGACTGAAATCAACTATTTGGGCCTAGGACCCGGTTTAACTATGGTCTTTTAAATGGAGAAGTTCTGCCATACAGAGAGCCAATCCTAAGCAAGACAAATTGTACGTTAGATTCTGGCACTATTTAGTTGCATTGGGAAATGTACAGGTGACACAAAACTCAATGTCCCATAGCCTTTAGCTTCTGGATTTCCCGGAAAGGTTTCCCCACTCAAGCCTGGCCCCACCAAGGATTTGAAGCAATAACCTCAGGGCTACTGGCCCTATGCCCTAACCACTGTGCTAACGGGCCATTCATTCCAAAACCTTGCTGGGGAGCTCCTGTAAGCCTCCCCTGAATGAAAACGCTGCTCCCTGCGGCACAGCAGGTGGAAGCCCCGCGGTGTCCACCACGAGCACACTGGGCCCCCTCTCTGCACCACTACCTCCCTGCAAAAGTGGACCTTGGGCCACTCCCTTAATGCACTGGCTCTGATTCCCCTGAGAGTTGCCCGAAAACAAATGTTGTATCTTTAAATCTTGGCAGCCAGCCTATGCTATGGAAAAACTAGGTGGGACTTGGGTCCAGACCATGAGTGCCTGCCCCAGCTGCACCTGTGGCTCACAGCACAGCGGATCCCACGGTCCCACACAGGTCCCGTCCACACCTCGCCCCCTCCTCCCCCACAGCTCCAGCAACTGCAGCCACTGTGCGCTCAGGTCCCTCAGGTAACTTAGCCCAGAGAAGCAGCCGAAAAGGGGGAGAGCAGGTTTGGGAAAAAAGCTAAGCCTTTAAATCTGGCTGGCCTGCACCACTTAAAGTTAGGCTGGGGCCTGGATCAGTGACCAGGCCCTGCTGGGCCCTGCCCCTGGGGCCTCCCAGTGTTTCCTTAAAGCGATAGGACAAATTGCAAGTGAGAGGGGTCTACCATACTCGCTCACTGTTCCGAAGTATCAGGTTCTTAGCTGTAGCTCCTGGCTGGCTCGCCAAAGATGTGACCGAATTGCAGACAGTGGGCTAAGGTCTCTCCCAGATAAGATGTGTTCTTCCAGGCCCTTGGTCCCTACCTCACTGGGATTACAGGCGAGAGACACTGTGCCAGGCCCCCTTGTCTTGCTTCTGATCTCAGAGGAAAAGCTTTCAAGCTTTCATTATTCAGCACAATGTTAGCTATTGACTAAAGAGAGAGGATTTTAGTCAATAGCTATTGACTAAAGAAACAGGATTGGGGTAATCCCAGCACTCTGGGAGGCCGAGGTGGGCTGATCACCCAAGGTCAAGAGTTCAAGACCAACCTGACCAACATGGTGAAACCCCATCTTTACCCAAAATACAAAAATTAGCCGGGCATGATGGTGGGTGCCTGTAATCTCAGCTAGTCAGAAGGCTAAGGCAGGAGAATTGCTTGAACCTGGGAGGCAGAGGTTGCAGTGAGCCAAAATCATGCCACTGTACTCCAGCCTGGGAAACAGAGTGAGACTCCATCTCCAGAAAAAAAAAAAAAGAAGAAGAAGAAAGAGGATATTTGGGGAAGCCACATTTTTAATTGATTAGTTTTTATAATTTTATGGAGATATAATTAAGTACTATTGAACAGCACCGTTTAAAATGATTGGTTTTGATACATGTTTACACCCATGAAGCCATCATCATAATCGACATAGTAAACAGTTCCATTACCCAACAAGTTTTCTCATGCCAGTTTGTAACCTATTCCTCCCTCCATCCTATCCCCTGGCATTTTCTAAAAATTTTAGAAACAAATATGATAAGTATGTGTTTTTATGTAAGCCTTTTAAAAATTCGTCATATTTGAGATGCGTTCACATTGTTGCATGTATCATCATACTCCCTTATGTGAGTATGCTACAGTTCATCTATTCTACTGATGGACACCTGGGAGAGTTCCAGAGTTTGGCTAGTGTAAATAAAGCTCTGACATTTAGCCATAAATCTTTGCATAGACCTATATTTTGATTTCTCTTTAATGAATAGCCAAGAATAGCTTACATGAGACATATGGTAAGTCTATTTAAGTTCTAAAGAAATTATCAAACTTTTTCCTAAGTGGTTGTAGCACATTTTACATTCCCACCCCTCAACAATGCACAAGAATTCTAGTTGCTCCACATCCTCCCAAGACTTTTAGCTACCCTAGAAGGTATGTAGTTAGAGCTCCCTGGGCTTTTAATTTGCATTTCCCTAATGACTGACGGTGCTGAGCCTGTTTTCTTATGTGTGTTGGCCATTCATATTTGTAAAATATCTGTTCAAATCTTTTGATCATTTTTAATTGGGTTGTTCATCTCATGCTGAGTTATGAGTGTTCTTTCCATGGGCACAAGAGTACGAACTGGTAATGACTTCTTTTTGTTGCCTTTCTGGTGAGAATGTCTTTATTTCACATTTATTACTGAAAGATATTTGTAATAGATATAAAATTATAGGTTCAGAAGCTCTTTTCTTTCAGTACATTTAAGATGTAGTTCTCCTGTCTTCTGGACTTCATGGTTTCCATGAGAAATCACGGACATTAAGTCATGATTCTCCTCTACGTAATGTGTGCTTTTCTTTTTATGGCTGCTTCCAAGAATTTTTTAGTAATCTTAGGATTCAGAAGTTTGATTATTATGTGTTAATAGGCATTGTTTCCTTCGAGTTTGCTAAGTGTCTTGAATCTGTACATTTATGCCTTTCACTAAATTGAGGAGTTTCTGGGTGTTCTTGTTAATTTTTTTTTCTATTTTAACCTCTTTCTCCTCTCCTTCTGAGACTCCATTTATACTATGTTAGATTTTTAGATGGTAGTACATAGGCACCTGACACTCTGAGTTTGTTTTCTTTAAACCCTTTATCTCTCTTCATAGATTGGATAATTTTTATTGTTCTGCCTTCAACTTAATTTCCTTTTATCATCTTTACTGCAGAGATTCTATTTTTCATTTCAATATTTTTTATTTGCTTCCTTTTCATATTTTCCATTTTTTGTTGAGAATTTCTATTATATCATTCAATTGAAGTGTGCTTTCCCTGACCTTACGAACATAGAAAAAATAACTGCTTTAAAGTCTGATGATTTTTTCTTGAGGTTGGTATTTGTTTGATTGTCTTTCTGCCTTGAGAATTTGTACCATTTTCCTGGTTGTTTGTATATCAAGAGATTTTGAGTTGTATCATGGACACTGTGAATGTCATATATTGCAGACTCTGGATCTATTGCAGGCCTCTGGAAAATGTTGATGTCTGTTTTAGTAAAAAATTAACTAGGTTATGTTCAAACTACAAGTTCTATCCCACCTTCTGTGGTTATATTAATTTAAATACACACACACACACACACACACACACACACACACACACACCTTTCCACTTAACTTTGGGAAGTGCTGTAAGAATCAGCAGTAAATCAATGATTGCCTGGTGGTTTTAACATTTTAGGATTCCTTCCCTCCAGTTCACTCAATTCCAATGTAATACCTAATAAAACGAAAAAAAAAATGTGTCTCCTTTTAGGTTAGCATACTAAAAAAGGTTTTCTTTAGTTTACTTCCAGTCCTACCTAGATCAAAGGCTTTCCACTGAGTCTCCTTCCAAGCTTGAACATTTGTCCTAGCAAGACTTAGTGAATTGTCCGGATCATTTCCTTCTTACTCTTTTGTCATTTTCACTCATACTTCTCAATTCCATGTTCACTTTAGTCAGACCTCAAGGGTGCAGAATTACATCTAAGCCACACAGTATTAATCACAGTAACTTCCTATCCACACCTACATCCTGCCGACTTTCCTAGTCTGGGTGGCAAAGCCGCGCACGTGCAGCCTCTGGCACGTGCGTGTCTACTCTCCACAGTCTCCTACCTGCTCCCTTCACTGATGTTCTTCCTCTAATTATTCTCTTCTGATCACCACATTGTTGCATTTTTTAGCAAAGATTTTACTGTTTTGTATTCATATCAGAAAATCACATTTGCATGTCAAACACATGCTAAAAATTACATCATGGATGAAATGCCTGATGCATAGAACGGTTCTCGTTAAAATAAATTGCTATAAACTTGACTCTTTTATAACGATGTGAACAGAGACCACAGTTCTTTGGCATTCACACTGGAGTTCACGTTTCAATACTTTACAAGTAAGTATTGTGCTCAGCACATACTGTGAGAAGACAACATCATTTTAAAATTGTGTTACTCAGAGAGAAATCCATGATTTTCATTATGTTCCACTCCAAGCCCTTGCTTCAGACAGCTAGTATGGGTCCCACTGTCAGACACTGAAGGGATTTGAAAGGAACATGAGCTCTGCCTTTGCCACCTTGTGAAAAAAAAATCCTGATAGTTTTTACATTTCAGGGCATATTAAGTTGAAAACTTCAACTGTATATTATGAAACAAACCTTTGAAAGCCCATGAAATTTCTTTTGGAAATATCTTGCAAAATGGCTGATTTCATCATTTTTAAATTCTTTTTAAAATTTTTTATTAAATAGACTTTTAAAAAAAAATATGGAATGCTTCACGAATTTGCATGTCATCCTTGCACAGGGGCCATGCTAACCTCTGTTATCGCTCTGCTTTTAATATAATATATGTGCTGCCGAAGCAACCATGATTCTGTCTTTTTAAATGCTTGTTAGATGGCGAAGAAGAATTACATTTGCAAAGATCTTTTGAAATTTGCAGGAACAACGACACTGCTGAAGTATGTTTAGAGAAAAATGAGGAACAACTCTTCAGTTTAATCATTATTTACGCTGGGCGCAGTGGCTCACGCCTGTAAACCCAGCACTTTGGGAGGCCGAGGCGGGTGGATCATGAGGTCAAGAGATCGAGACCATCCTGGTCAACATGGTGAAACCCCGTCTCTACTAAAAATACAAAAAAAATTAGCTGGGCGTGGTGGCGCGTGCCTGTAATCCCAGCTACTCAGGAGGCTGAGGCAGGAGAATTGCCTGAACCCAGGAGGCGGAGGTTGCGGTGAGCCGAGATCGCGCCATTGCACTCCAGCCTGGGTAACAAGAGTGAAACTCCGTCTCAAAAAAAATAAAATAAAATAAAATAAAATAAATCATTATTTACTAATTATCTCTGCCATGTCCTTAGGATTTTAACTATTGTTTGGAGAAATGCCTAAGAAATATCCAACAGAATATAGACCTTCAAGGAACTGTGAAACAACGAGAGGCTCTTTGAGGAGCCCATCCAATCTAAGGGGAAAACTCAGCATAACTTAAAGCTATTAAGACCCACAACAGTTCCAGGACAGTCAGCACCGCAGGGGGCTGTCTAGGAGGACTTACCAAGGGCATTGGAAGGCAAAGATGTGCCTGCAGGCCATAAAATACAGGCAGGAGCCACGCACGCTTGAAATATATGTGATACTTTTGAAATTTTGAAAACTATATGAAATATGAACCTGATAGAGAAATACACCTTCAATACAGTACAACTTCAAGAAGAAAAAGAAAACGGGCATCACAAAGTGCCAGGAGAGGTGCCCAGATCCGTTTTGCAGCCCAAGCCAGGAAATTGACCCGATGCTTCCCGTTGACTTCCTTCAAACATTCAGGGCTGTGCTAGAGACTGACTGTTCCATTAGGAATAAGTAAGGAACACAGTTTGCAGCTGTGAGAAGGGTCCTGGGCAGGACGCAGGGAAGAATATCACAGAGGCAGGTACTGGAGAATTGTCTTCAGCCAGAGTTCCAAGCCAGCGGGAAAAGCAGGAAGTAGTTTGGAGGGGGAGTTTATTATGGCTGAGGGGAACACACTCGGGGCATTGTATGACATTTAAAAATACATACTTAGCCATTACCAAGTTTCTGCCACTGGATAAGAAGGGAGCACCATAGGACCAACCAGTATTGTTGTTATAAGAAATTGAGTGAAACTTGTCTATGAATCACTGATTTTCTGGTCTTTTTTTTTTTTTAATATTACTTTTAGAAAATAAAACATGGTAGCAGAAACTATTTACAGAATGCAAAAGAAATGAAATGTTAATGAACATAAATTTCAGCCACTGAGATACTGAACAGCTCTTTTTGGAAGAGCCCTGATGGGAACCTAGCAGTGCTTAGAAAATGTCGACACGCAGTGCTGCCCAGGGACAGCCCCTCAGCGGGTGAGCCTTAGCGGGCACCTCTCAGGTCCGTCTTCATGTTTCCTCAACCAGGACTTGATGGTGGTCTTGCCACACCATGCAGGCAGCAATACCCAGGCCTCCCCTCTCCATCAGCCAGCTCTCTGACCTACCTGACCACCATTGCTCTCCATCCAACCAGTCAGGACATCTCCCTTCAGATGCTCTTACCATCTTCTTAAATTCAATGCATTCAAAACTTACCTCATCATTTTTCTCATGAGATCTCTCCTGTTCATGGAACCATGATTCTCATTGCCCCAAGCTTCTTGCTGAGCCTCGCAGCCCTTTACAGCCTAAAGCTAACACATGTGATGTGGAGCCTATCACGGGTCTTTTCTTTTCTTTTCTTTTCTTTTTTTGAGACAGTCTTGATCTGTCACCAGGCTGGAGCATAGTGGTGCAATTTTGGCTCATTGCAACCTCTGCCTCCAGGGTTCAAGCAATTCTCCTGCCTCAGCCTCCTGAATAGCTGGGATTACAGGCACGTGCCACCATGCCCAGCTAATTTTTGTGTTTTTAGTAGAGACAGGGTTTCACCATGTTGGCCAGGATGGTCTCAATCTCTTGACCTCGTGATCTGCCTGCTTTGGCCTCCCAAAGTGCTGGGATTACAGATGCGAGCCACTGCATCTGGCTGCCTCTCACATTTCTATACAATCCTCCTGTCCCCATCACCACCCTGATCAGCAACTATACTTTGTTACTCTTGCCAAACCAGCCGACTCAGGCTGCTTGCTCCAGCCGGCTTATAACAACAACCCATGCACGATTTCATCATAACACTCTCCTGATGGAAAATCCTGCCACATCCCGAGCCATGCTGTGTAGTCTCCTGTGTACCTGCTGGACTTTGCTGGGTGCTCCAGGACCAGGCCCGAAGGTCTCTATTCTCTCTCTCCTCACCCCTTTCCTCCCAGCAGTTCCCTTGCTTTGAGCTGGTCCGTTAGACCCATGTGTCTTGCTCGCACCTCCCCTTTGCCAGGCTAAACACAGCGGTAGCTATGAACGCGCTTTGTACATCGGGCTGTCTCCCATTTATGCTGTTGCCCCACACTTTGCAAAGCCTAGTTACAGCAGGCTCTTGTAAGCCTTCTAAAACCTGGCTCATGGCACCACAATTTAGCCCTTAATTTATGGCATGGTAAGGTAATGCCTCCTGGCACCAGCAATTTTAATAGAGCATTTTATCTACTGTTATTATCTGGTTCGGGCACTGTGTTGATACATGGATGTTCCATATTCAGTCATGTGTTCTTCATTATAATTTTAATGCACCACTCTAAAGACGGTTATACAGGTAGACAATAGAAAAAAAATCTATAATGTATTATATAAATCAGGTCTTAATCTCCAGGTCAAAAATAACAGCCTTTGTTTCTTTTAATTTATTGCCTCTTTTCTATACTTTTTATTATGAGATATAACATGTATAAAAAAGTCAATGTAACACATATGCACCTTTAAGTAAATAATCATAGAGTGAATGCCCATAAAAACACCATGCAGGTTCATTAGAGATTCTTAACCAAGAGTTCACTTGCATAAGCTTCAGGGAATTTGGGGATTGTCTGAAATTATATGCAAAATTAGACACTTTTTGCATTTTTTGGAGGAAAGTTCAAAACTTTCTCAGAGCCTTAAAAGAGTTCCCCCTCAAATTTTAAATACTGATCAGAACTACAGGATAAAGAGCTCTGTGATTTAGCAGCTATGTAGTCTTAAGCTGGTCTCATTTATTCCCAGAATTTGTTTTGGCTAACTCATAGTAACCGTGTGTGTGTGTGTGTGTGTGTGTGTGTGTGTGTGTGTGTGTGTGTGTGTTGATGATATTTTAGATCTATTGTCTCAACAACTTGCAAGTATACAAATACAATATTATTAACTGCAGCCACCATGCTGCACATTACATCCTCAGAACTTACTCATCCTGTGCAACTGACGCTTTGTGGCCTTGGATCAATATCTCCCCATTTCTCCCACCCCCAGCTCCTGCAACCACCACAACATCCTCTGCTTTTAGGGCCTTTGCCACGTAATACAATTGTACTGCACTGTCTAAGGTATTTTTTCTGGGTGTGGATATTGATCTAAGGAGTTAAAAGTGATAGTGGGAGGGGAATCATAACCATCTGGCTTTCTTTCATTGTTTCATTTTCACTTTGACATTTGTGTGACTGCCAACACACCATCAGCTTTTCTTCACCTCATACAGTTTATCTCCATGAACGAATCTGAGAACAACCAGCATGTTTGCAATGTCAGAATAAAATAAGACCATCAACCCAATTTACAACTCTAAAGAAAATGGCAGGAACACTGGGGAGAGGGACAAAGAGCCAGTTAAAAATCTAACTGCACAGCAAAGGAAGCTCCGCACAGCAAAGGAATTAATCAGAGCGAAAGGCAACCTACAAAATGGGAGAAGATATTTGTAAACTAGATATCTGATAAGAAGCGAATATCCAAAACATACGAGGAATTTTTACAACCCAATTGCAATAAAAACAACCCAATTAGAAGATAGGTGAAGGACTTAGACATTTTTTACAAAAAGACATACAAATGACCAGCAGGTATATGAAAGGGTGCTCAACGTTACTAGTCAGCTGGGAAGTGAAAATTAAAACCATGATGAGATATCACTTCACACTTGTTAGGATGACTATTGTCAAAGCGTTGGAGAGGACATGGAGAAGCTGGAACCCTTGTACGCTGCTGGTGGGAATGGAAATTGGTACAGCTGAGGTATTGAAATGCGAGATTAAAATATTTACACCAAGACAAAAGTATGCCAAATTGCAGGGTCATTTATTATGCTGGCGACCACAGAGGTCTCACGTCTCTCCAACCTGTGGCCCCGAGCTCAGGGGCACCGGGGGTTTTAAGCTGAAAAACCACATCCTCGATTTAGGACCAAGAGGGTGAGGGGATGCAGGGCAAGCAACTTTTTAGCACTTTCTGATGAGCAAAGGCAAGCACTTCTGGCAGTTACTGATAAGTAAAGGCAAGCAACTTTACAGAAGCCAGGGTCAGCAGTTATTGCGAGAGAATGGGGCAGTCGTTACAACTTATTTTTGGAAAATAGCTCTGTCTTGTACAAAATGGCATTGCTCAAGTTCTAACTCTAAGCCAGCCATATCACATCCCCCCTGTTCTTTTAACATGTATTAAATCTTTAATAGGTTTTTCCTTCTTGACATAGGGGCCCATAGTTGAATCTCAGAACCATTAACTTTATCGAGTTTATTCTTTCCCGGATAAATCTGAGGAGAATGTTTAGAAGGCATGGTCCAAATATTAACCCTGGGGCCATTAGGACCAAGTGTCCTGCTAATCCAGTGAGTAGGGATGTTAGCCAGGGACCAAGAGAATAATTTCTGGTACCAATTTTGAGAAGTTTCTCTAAGGCATTGCCTCATTTCTAAACTTTTTTTGACCATTGCAAGGCTATCTTGAATGATTCCTGTATTGTTTGCGTAGAAACAACATTGTTCGCCGAGTGCGGCGCATAGTCCTCCTTCCTTTAATAACAACAGGTCTAATCCTCTCCCATTTTGTAATACCATTTCAGCCAAGGAGTCCACCTGGTCCGTCAATTGGGAAATGGAGTTTCTTAGATGAGTAATGTCTGCATCTATTTGGTGTGATAGGGTTTTAAAATTTTGGTCTCTGGTGACTAGGGAGGATATTCCCATAGCTGCGGACCCTGCTAGTCCAAGCCCCACTAATAGGGGTATAATTGTGGGGGCCCATTTCCAACGTATGTTGGTATCGGGTGCTATGAGAGTTTCACCTTGGGGTCCACTATAAACATTTACCCGGGGCAGTATATAAACACGGGGGTACAAAGAATGAGTTTTGAGGAGTTGCTGAACTGGTAGGTGGAAATGCAGTTGGTGAGGCCAAAAGTGCAGGCGAACCAAGCAGAGTCTGGGGCAGTGTAATAAATCCTGTCCGGTTATAACTTAGGATGGAGATGCTCTTACAATAACTCCGGTAAGGGGAGCTGGGAAGGTTATAGTTAGGGGAATGGAAACATCTGCCTTCTCCCTCCAGATCCCCTAGGGTTATGTGGAATTGTCTTTTAGTACATGAGGTTTTTGAGGGGGCTATATCAGGTTGCACTGCTAGGCCTACGTAAAACGGCGGCTGTGGATTTAAGCACAGCCAGCAATCTTTACCTAGGTCTGGGTTTTTCTGGTTAAGCAGGTGGTGCGTGAATGACAATAACTTTAGAAGGTCTAAACCTTCTGTGTCTGGGTTGGCTCCTGTGAATAGGTTAGGAATAGAAGTAGCAGAGCTAGGAGTGGAGGGTAGGTTGGGAGCAGAGCTAGGAGTGGGGGCCATTTGGACTTTGGGGAAGGTTTTTGGGGATATTAAGACCTCAGTCGCTGGTCCTACTGGACGATCTGGTCTGGGCAGAGCTACACACTGGAGGGTAAAGATGTTTCCCTTGTCCCATCCATTCATATATATTCTGAGGCCCCAGGTGCGTCCTGTAGCCCACCTCTCATCTGGATACAGGACTGTTATCTTAAGTGGGTTACAAGAACCGGTGGAGCAAGGGTTTGGGGGAGGGTCTCGGGTGAATGAAATGAAAGAGTCCCTGTTTACAATATATCCTGTTATAGTGGAGATCGACTCACAACCCCAACGGGGGCAGAAGAACTCATGTAAGTCATTACAATTCCACCTCTTATCTGGTGTGGATCCTGGGCATAAATATACTCCCATAGTCTGAAGTCGTTTTTCAGCTTCGATTGTGCCACATCCTATTCCCCCTACCCCCACCCGCCCCCCCTTTTTAGTTTTATCTATATTGTTTACACTTAGGCTTTCTCCTAGGAGGACGCAGAGGTCTAAGGAAAAAGTTATGGGCTGTCTGGGGACATACTCTAGGGTTAAGTTGGCAATGGTAGTTCCGCCCCCAATTACAGAACTAACAAATTGCCCCCTCGAGCCCTTTGTGAGGACCCATCGGTAATGGGTGGGCGTTAAAGGGGGTCCCCTTTGGAGGGTGGTTGCAGGAATCAGGGAGATTAGGACGACGACCAAGAACAGCGCAATAGTCTTAGCTTTAAGGGGTCCGTTGAGGATGGAACCACCTCATCTTTCATCTGGGGGGGCAGTCTTGACATGCGAATGATGAATCCAGGCAGTTAGTCCGTCCACCTTGATTGCCGTGGGGGTGACCAGGATTACGGTGTAGGGTCCTTTCCAGCGAGGAGTTAGGCCGGAGGTGGTGAATCTCTTTACCAGGACCTTGTCCCCTGGCTGGAAGGGGTGTACCGGCTGGTCAGTGAGGTCCACTGGGGCAGGCTGAGTCTCCCTAATGAGCGTGTGCACCTGGGACTGAACAGACTGGAGTGCCTGTAAGGACTTAAGGAGTGTATGGTTATGGACTTCAGCATGTATGGTGTCCGCAAATTTGGGGAGCAGGGGAGGGGAACAAAAGGAAGCAGGTTGACCCAGTTTTCACCAGTCTCTAGAATAAATTTTGTTAAAGTCTCCTTTATGGTCCGGTTCATCTTTTCAACCTGCCCTGAACTCCAGGGGCAATAGGCACAGTGCAGTTTCCAGGATATGCCCAGAGCCTTGGCCAGGCCCTGAGAAATTTGTGCTGTAAATGCAGGGCCATTATCTGATCCCAGTGTCAGGGGCAAGCCGAACCGAGGAACCAGGTCCTGCAACAATCTTTTTGTTACTACCAGTGCGGTTTCTGACCTAGCAGGAAAAGCCTCGACCCACCCAGAAAAAGTGTTTACAAACACAAGGAGGTATTTATAGCCGCACGCTGGGGGCTTTATTTCAGTAAAATCCACCTCCCAGTGTTCCCCTGGGCTAGTACCCCTAAGTCTTATCCCTGCCTGACTAGACCTACTGCCTCCTGGACTTACCCGGGCACATACATCACAATGAGTAGTAGTTTCCCTAACAATCGCATGCAAGTGTGGAATGTAATATCTGGCCCTCAGCAGTTCAGTGAGTTTTGTTTGCCCTAAGTGAGTGGCCTGGTGTGTGTCCTTAACTACAGTCCATCCTAGAGTCTTGGGGAGCACAATTCCTGTGTCCGGTAGAGTCCACCATCCTGTGGAATCTTGCCGTCCCCCCTGTTCTTTAGGAAAGTTTTCTTCCTCAGGTGAGTACGTTGGGGTAGGAGGCAGGGTTGGGGCCAGCAGAGTCACAAGAAGAGTCAGAGGTTTTACTGGCCCCACGGCTGCCTGTCTGGCCTGTAGGTCAGCTGCCCTATTTCCCCTTGCCTCTGGTGAATTTCCCTTCTGGTGTCCTTTGCAATGTATTAATGCCACTGCCTTGGGTTTCCATATAGCCTCTAGTAGGGCTAGGATTTCCTCTTTGTTCTTGATGATTTTTCCCCCTGAGGTAAGCAGTCCTCTCTCTTTATAAATGGCTCCATGTACATGGGCCGTAGCAAAGGCATATCGGCTATCTGTATAGATGTTGACAGTTTTTCCCTCCGCCCAATTCAAGGCCTTTATCAGAGCTATGAGTTCTGCCTTTTGGGCTGAGGTCCCCTGTGGAAGAGCCTGGGCCAAATAACTCGCTCTAGGGTGACCACAGCTGCCCCGGCATACCTGACTCTGTTGACCATGAAACTGCTGCCATCTGTGTACAGTACCTCCTCTGGGTTCCGCAGGGGGACGTCGGTGAGGTCCAGCAGCATGGAGGACATCTATTGTCTGTTGGCAGTCATGTATGGGTTCCTCTGGCTCACTGTCAGGTAGCAATGTGGCAGGGTTTAAAACTGTGGTTTTTGAAAACTTTATGCAGGGCTGATCCAAAAGTAAGACCTGGTATTGGACTATGTGGGCATTAGACATCCATTTTCCCGGAGCTCCACAGAGTAATGACTCCACTGCATGGGGTGCCACTAAGTGTAACTCCCGTCCCAAAGTCAGCTTGTCTGCCTCTTTGACCAATAGGGCTGTGGCCGCCACCGCTCTTAGGCAAGCCAGCCATGCGGAGGCTACAGGATCAAGTTTTTTTGAAAGGTAGGCAACTGGCTGGGACCATGGTCCCAACGTCTGGGTGAGCACCCCCTTAGCGACTTCCTGTTTCTCATGCACAAACAACTGGAAGGGTTTAGAGATGTCTGGCAAGGCCAAGGCTGGGCTGCAGTCAGGGCAGTCTTGAGCTCATCGAAAGCCCGTTGCTCCACCTCTGTCCATGTCAAGGGCTGATTTCCTCCAGTGCAGGCATACAGGGGCTTGGCTATCTCAGCAAATCCCAAAATCCATAGCCTGCAGTACCCTACTGCTTCAAGGAATTCTCAAACTTGGCATTTCGTGGTGGGGGTGGGTATTTGCAGCACTGCTTGGACTCGGCTGGGTGCCAGTGCCCAGTTACCCTTCTCTATAATATAGCCCAGGTAAGTAACTTTTGGCTGGCAGAGTTGGGCCTTTTTAGCTGAGACCCGGTACCCCAAAGTCTGCAGGGTTTTTAATAATGACTGGGTGGTCTCTTTACAAGTCTCCTGGGTTTTTGTAGCCAAGAGTAAGTCATCCACGTATTGGAGTAGGGCACATTCTGGGAACTCAGCTTGGAAGGCAGCAAGGTCTTGGCTAAGCGCCTCATCAAACAGAGTGGGGGAGTTTTTAAACCCCTGAGGCAGTCTTGTCCAAGTGAGTTGCCCTGAGACTCCAGTATCAGGGTTGGTCGATTCAAAGGCAAATATAGGCTGGCTAACAGGGGCTAGTGGGATGCAAAATAATGCATCCTTCAGGTCTAGGACAGTGTAGTGGAGGTAGTCTGGGGGCAATAGACTCAGGAGGGTGTACAGGTTCGGGACTGTAGGATGAACAGTTTCTACCCATTTATTCACCTCCCTTAAGTCCTGCACAGGCCGATAGTCCTGTATGCCTGGTTTTAGCTCAGGGAGCAGGGGGGTATTCCAGGGAGACTTACAAGTGGTGAGGATTCCTCCTTTTAAGAGCCTCGTGATGTGTGGAGCCATTCCTCATCTGGATTCCTGGCTCATTGGGTATTGTCTCACCTGGACTGGAGTTGCCGTTGCCAATAGTTGGACCACGACTGGGGTGCGGTGACTTGCCAAACCTGGGGGACTTGTTTCAGCCCATACTCCCGGTACATTCTCTTGAAACTGGCGGAGGGAGTCTGGTGTTGGTGGTTGGTCTGCCTCTGTGGATAGGGCTTCCTGCAAGAAATACTCGTCTGACAGAGCACAGGTGATGAGGATCTGCTGAGGTGGCCCAGTGGCTAAGGGAGGAGGAATTGAGAGGCAAGCCTGACCCTCGCTGAAAGAAATGATCGCTTGCAGTTTGTGGAGTAAGTCCCGTCCTAGGAGTGGGTACGGACACTCAGGAATAACTAGGAATGAGCGGGTGACTGTGCCGTTCCCCAGATCAATGAATCGATTGGTGGTCCAGGGGCTAGTTGTGGTTTTTCCTGTGGCCCCCTGAATAATTGTTCTTCTGCTGGAGAGTGGTCCCAGAGGCTGGGTAAGGACTGAGTGGGCCACTCCTGTGTCAACCAAAAAACTGACAGGTGTGCCCCCAACCTTTAAAGTGACCCTGGGCTCCTGGGGGCTTAATTGATAAGAGCCCAGGCCCTGTCAGTCCTCGGTTTCTAAGCTGAGAGTGGCCCTTGGCTGTCTCTCCTGTGTCACCCCTTGACTCCTCCTCTCTGGACATTCACTTTTCCAGTGTCCCTCTCGCCGGCAGAATGCACATTGGTTGTGTCCTAACTTGGGCTTTTGTCTCCCTGGGCCTCTCTGCTGGATTTCTGGTCCCATGAGAAAACTCGGGTTTCCTGGAGTGCTGCTACCACTGCCTTAGTAACTCTCTTATCTTGCTTGGTCTCTAAGGTGTCCCTATTGTTAAAAACTTTTTGGGCAATCTCCAACAGCTGAGTTAATTTCATTCCCTGGAACCCCTCTAATTTTTGCACTTTTCTTTTGATGTCTGGGGCAGACTGGGAAACAAAAGCCAGATTTATGGCTCGCTGATTTTCCGGGGCCTCAGGATCAATAAGAGTGTAGGTGCGGTAGGCGTCCTGTAGGCGCTCAAGGAAAGCAGCTGGGGACTCCTGCAGGACTTGGGTCACAGTCCCCACCTTGGAAAGATTTGTAGGTTTTCAGGCTGCCCCCCTAACCCCCTCTAACAAGTACCGGTGAAAATTGTTCAAAGCCTGCATGCCCACTGGGGTGTTTGGGTCCCATTGGGGCCTGGTGGAAGGGAAAATTTCATTAATTTGTTCCTGGTGGTCCTCTACTGATCCTCCCCCCATCCCAATTACTGCTTTATGGGCTTCTTGTTTAATTCTACTTCTCTCCTCTGTAGTGAACAGCACCAGGAGTAGTTGCTGGCAATCGTCCCAGGTTGGTCGGTGGGTTTGTAAGACTGACTCCAGGAGTCCTGTGAGTGCCTGGGGCTTTTCAGAAAATGCAGGGTGTTGAGCCCTCCAGTTATACAGGTCACTAGAGGAGAAAGGGATATGAACAAAGAAAGGGCAGCCCCGGCTGCTGCCATCTGCAGGTGGTGCCTCCCAGAGGGGCAGCAGCTCTTGTGGGTGTGGGACCCCGCTTCGAGTGTGGAGAGAGGACAAGGGCTGATCATTAGTACTGTCCAGAGAGGGGTGTCGGGACCCCGTCCCTAAAGGCCGAAAATACGGTGGAGGCAACTCTTGGTCTTCTGTAGGGGCTGGAAGAATAGTCGGTGCCGAGGGGCTTTTCCTCAGACCTGCTAACATGACCTGAAGTCCAGCCTGTTTTATGCAGTGCTTTAGCCATGGGGGAGGCTGTTGAACTAAACCCAACCATTGGTCGATGTAATGGAAACTGGTCAGGGTGTCCAGGAGTTTCTGCAACCATTTTCCATACAGCCTGGATGATTTTTGGGTCATAAGTCCCAGTATCTGGCCACCCAACTCCAAAAGACGGCCATTCGAGCTCACACAAAGAGCGGAGTTTTCCAGGGGTTAATTTCACCCCATATCGGCCTGAGAACCCAACCTTGAAGTTGGCTGTCATGCATTGGAGTGGGGTACAAGGCCGGGAGCTAGATGACCCCATTTGTGGGTTTTCCTCCGGGGGCTTGGAGCCAGTTTTAACTATGTTAGTTTTTGTTTGTTTTTAAGCCAATTTAGATGGTAAAGTTCTGCTAGAGAGAGAGAGCCAATTCTAAGCAAGATAAATTATAAAGTCATGTAGCCTTCAGCTTCAACATTTTCCTAGGAGGTATTTTTTTTTTTTAATTTAAGACTGGCTGCACTAAGGATTTGAACCAGCAACCTTGTAGGTACAAGCCCTACACCTTAACTACTATTCTAACAGGCCATTCACTATAGGGGCAGGCAGAAAGCTTTCTTAAGTAGTATTTTGAATGCAAATATCGTCCCAGGCGGGGCTGGGCTGGCAGAGAAAGGGGAAAAAACACTTTTAGTGTCAGTTTAAAACTGAGCTTGCAGCCGCTTGTGGGTTCCCCACCCCTGTGGCTTTTGGTCCCCTTGACACAGGGATCCTGGAAAGCATTAAATTCTTCTCTGCCTCCTCTCTCTCTTTGTCTCTGTCTCCTTTCTTCTCTACTCTCTCTCTCCCTCTCTTTCTCTCTTTTTCACTCTCCTCTCTGTCTTCTTTTGGGCTGCTTGCTTGCTACCCGTGTCTTCCTCTTTCTGTGGTGTAGCCAATTTTGGAAATCCTCAAATTCAAATTTGGCCCTTTTTAGAGCTTGTTTTAGCAGAGTTTCTGCAGCCAGGTCCTACAAGGACCAGACAATTGAATTGGTGGGTCTGTCTCTAGTCCTAGTCAAAGGAACAGGGTGTAAGGGCCAGGGTAAAGTGGTGGTTTCTCTTCCTGCGACCCACAATGGGAGAGAATAAACTCTGTGGAGGTTTAGTGCTGCTCGGGCATAACCCTCTCGATTATAGGCTCTCCTATCCAAGGCCCATGGAAAAATGGGGATGTGGCAAAAGAGATGAACTAATAGATCAACTGGGTGTGTATTTTGTACCCACCACAATTTGTATAGTGAGAAAAAGAGTTGCCAATCTGTCTTTAGTGGTTTATGGCACCGGATTTCCCAACAATTGGGATGGTGCCATTATGCCTCCCTGTGATGCACCGTCGGGCACCGCCCATAACAACATTGGACACTTCCCTGGCAGAATAAGCAGTTACCTTTGTTCCATCCCAGCCTGGGAAAGAACACCCGTAGACTCTGATCTAGGGTTTTGTTCCCCACAACTCCAAAGAAACTACCTCCAAGGTGCCGAGGGCACAGTTTCCTTCCTGACACGGGGTTAAATCCAGCACGGGCAAAAGTATTCCTTTCCCAGTGGAGGTGGCTGGGAGAATTTACAGGCTACAATGACCATAACAAGGAAGATAATGAAGACAACTAGAGTTAAGATTATCTGCCACATGGCGAAGGAAGAAAAAGTGAGGCCTCAGTGATAGAGGAAGAAGGTGAAGAAGAAAGAGAAATGAGTAATTTCTGCTGGGGTGTAATCAATAAAAGTTCCCTGCATCCAGTGGTTCATCAACCACTGTAAGATATCTCCTACCTCAAGGGAAGATGGCCTGAACCACTGTATGTCTGCTAGCAGGAGTCTAATAAAACTGACAAATTTACAGACGAGACAGGACCACATACAAGAGTGACAGACAAAGGGTGGGTGCCCCCCAGATGGGAGACCAGTCTGATGCCTGCCCAGCCACTTTCCCGGAGGAATTTTCAGGAGCATCTTGGCTAAGGTGTACCTGCATAATCCCCGGGCCTGGTCACCTCAGGATGGAAGTCCAAGTAGGACAGCTCTGAGGTGAATCACTGTTATGCTCTACGATGCCCCAGTGGAACCGTGGGTGAAGGCCCACACAAGCCCCATAGCCTTTCAGCCATGGGACTACATATATGCACACTCACTCTCTCACTCACACAGAGGTTATGGAAAACAACCGAATGCTGCCACCCACTATGCCAGCTACCAGAAGGTGAATGCTGGTACCCACTGCACCAGCTACCAGAAGGCGAACGCTGGTACCCACTGCACCAGCTACCAGAAGCCTCAAGCGACGTCTTGGTGAGGCTTGCCAGGTCAGAGTTGCAATGACTCGTCAGTCCCCCGACTCAGGCCTTTCCTTTGAACTAGTTCCCAGACCAGACTTACCCCTGGAGGTTTTTAGGACCCTGAGGAATTTCGGGTGAATGTCGGCTGAGAGGTCACTTATCCTCCACGGTGGCACTCCAGGGCCCTGGGAAAGAACAGGGGGCACCCCCCCAGAGGCCTGCGAGGTGGGAGCGGCCACCCGGGCGAGACTCTGAGGTGGCTTTTGTCTGGTGATAAAAGAGAATAGGAAAATCTCGCTGGGGCCTCCAGATGAGGTATTGAAATGCAAGATTAAAATATTTACACCAAGACAAAAGTATGCCAAATTGCAAGGTCGTTTATTATGCCAGCGACCACAGAGGACTCACGTCTCTCCAACCTGTGGCCCCGAGCTCAGGGGCACCGGGGGTTTTAAGCTGAAAAACCACATCCTCGATTTAGGACCAAGAGGGTGAGGGGATGCAGGGCAAGCAACTTTTCAGCACTTTCTGATGAGCAAAGGCAAGCACTTCTGGCAGTTACTGATAAGTAAAGGCAAGCAACTTTACAGAAGCCAAGGTCAGCAGTTATTGCGAGGAGAATGGGGCAGTCGTTACAACTTATTTTTGGAAAATAGCTTTGTCTTGTACAAAATGGCATTGCTCAAGTTCTAACTCTAAGCCAGCCATATCACACAGCCATTATGGAAAACAGCATGTGGTTCCTCAAAAAATTAAAAGCAGAACTGCCATCTGATCCCGAAATCCCACTTCTAGATCTATAGCCCAAAGAATTGAAATCAAAATCTTAAAGAGAGATCTGCCTTCCCACGTTCATTGCAGCATTATTCACAACAGCCAAGACACAGGGTCAACCCAGCTATCCACTGAGGGCTGAATGGGTAAAGAAAACCTGGTGTGTGCATACAAGGGAATATTATCCTGTCTGAAAAAAGAAGGAAATCCATGTATGCAACCGCATGGATAAACCTGGAGGATGCTATGCTAAGCGAAATAAGCCAGTCACAAAAGGACAAATGCTGCAGGATATGGTTTGGATTTGTATCCCCATCCAAATCTCATGTTGAATTGTAATCCCCAGTGTCAGAGGTGGGGGCTGGCAGGAGGTGATTGGATCATGGGGGTGGCTGGTCCTTCATGAATGCTTTAGCACCGGCTCCTGGGTGAGGTTCTTGTGATAATGAGTGAGTTATCAAAAGATCCAGTTGTTTGAAAATGTGTAGCACCTCCCCACTTTTTTTCTCTTCCTCCTGTTCCTGCCGTGTGGAATGTCTTATTCCCCCTTTGCCTTCTGCCATGATTGGAAGTTTCCTGAGGCTTCTCCAGAAGCAAAAGCTGTTAAGCTTCCTGTAAAGCCTATAGAACTGAGAGCCAATTAAACCTCTTTTCTTTATAAATTACCCAGTCTCTGCTATTTCTTTACAGCAGTGCAAGAACAAAGTAATACACTGCATGATTCCACTTACATGTAAAATAGTGACTCATAGATACACAGAGTGCTGGGCATGGTGGCTCATGCCTGTAATCCCAGCACTTTGGGAGGCTGAAGTGGGCGGATCACCTGAGGTCAGGAGTCTCTACTAAAAATACAAAAATTAGGCGGGCGTGATGGTGTGTGCCGGTAATCCCAGCTGTTGGGGAGGCTGAGGCAGACGAATCACTTGAACCCAAGAGGCGGAGGTTGCAGTGAGCCAAAATCACGCCATTGCACTCCAGCCTGGGAAATAAATAAATAAATGAAAATGAAAAAACCAAGTTTCAGTTATGCAAGCGAGTAAGTGCTAGAGGTCTGCTGTCTGTACAACATGGTGCCTGTAGTAAACAATAATGCATTGTGCATTTAAAAAAAATTGTTAAGAAGGTAGATCTTACGTCTAATGTTTGACCATAATAAAAAAGTTACCGCATGCAAGACTAGAAAGAAGAATTTATAAGTTTGCAAATTTAGTCAGTTATCGTTTCCCCTAAGGACTGAATTGATTAGTATTTTATAAAAGATATTTACAGCTAAATATCTCTTAAGTAAAGTTGGTGTATAATTGTTTTATACTTATTTCATATGAAGGTATTCCACCAGTGTTAAATGAGTTGGTCAGTTTTCTTTTCTTCTGATGTTTACTAACGCTTGCCTATAAATCCATCTGGTTGTTGGACGTTTTTAGAAGGCAGGTGTGATTGACTGAGGATTAAATTTCACTACGGTCAATGTTATTGGCTTATTCAGGTGCTCTCTTTCTTTCCAAATAAAGTTTTGACACTATTTTCTAAATATTGTGATAGCTCTCTGAGGTTGGTATCATAATCTCTTTTACAAATGAAGAAACTGTCCTGGATGGTATGGAAAACAGTAGAGTGCTTTCTCAAAAAATTACAAATAGGGGCCTGGCACAGTGGCTCACGCCTGTAATCCCAACATTTTGGGAGGCCTAGGCAGCTGGATCACTTGAGGTCAGGAGTTCGAGACCATCTTGCCCAAAATGGTGAAACCTGTCCGTACTAAAATACAAAAATTAGCTGGGCATGGTGGCACCCAACTGTAGTCCCAGCTACTCTGGAGGCCGAGGCAGGAGAATTGCTTGAGCCTGGGAGGCAGAAGTGGCCGTGAGCCAAGATCTCACCACTGCACTCCAGCCTGGGTGACAAAGTGAGACTCTGAATCAAAAAAATAAAAATAAAAATTACAAGTAGATTTGTCATCTGATCCAGAATTTCCACTTCTGGGTATACACCCCAAAGAGTTGAAAGCAGGGACTCTGAGCAGATATTTGTGCATCCATGTTCATGGCGACACTATTCACAATAGCCGAAAGATGGCAGCAACCCAGGTGCCCATCAAGGGATGAATGAACAAGCAAATGTCTACACACAGTGGGCTATTACTCAGAATTAAAAGGGAGGAAATTCTGACACATGCTAAACACAGGCAAACCTTGAAGCTATTGTGATAAGTCACTTACATGAAGTACCCAGGATGGTCAAATTTGTAGAGACAGAAGGAATGGTGGTTGCCAGGGGCTAAGGGAAAGAAGGAACGGAGACTTACTGTTTAATTGGTACAGGGTTTAGGTTTACAAGAGGAAAAGAATTCTGGAGATGAATGGTAGTGGTTGCACATCATAAATATATTGAATTTCATGAAAAAGTACACTTAAACATGGCTTAAAATGGTAAATTTTATAATTTCTATATTTTGCCACAGTAAAAAAAAAGTACTGGATTAATTGACAGACTAAACAAGGACTTAGGGCACTAAAAATAGACTTTGGAAAGAAATTGGGTATCCCAGTAAAGGCATCATGAGAAACATATGATCTTCAATGGATTTTGTTGTACGTGCTTTAAGACGTAGATTTGCTTTTATTTGGAATCACTTGGCAGTGAGGGAAAGGGTATCATAATCTTTTTATGCCCTTGGCCCTCCAAAGCAGGGTTGCCAGATTTAGCAAATGAAAAACACAGGATGCTGTGCAATATTTAGCATGTGCTTACACTAAAAACACGTCTCTGGTGTTTATCTGAAATTCAAATTTCCCTGGGTTCTGTGTTTTATCTGGCAACCCTCTCTAAGACCCTGAGTCCAGACTTGTCGAGAGGAGTTAAAGAATCAGTGTGAGAACCCAAATCGAGAGCCAGAGCTGGTGTCTGACCGACCTGGAGCCCAACCTGGTAGCACAGGCTCAAGGTCCCGGGGACAGATCAACACCCAGCTCACCCTACTCTGTGCTTGTGAAAGGCCAAGGGGGAGTTTTTCCCTGAGGCATCCTTTCAGAAAGACCTTATGAACAGCTGAAAGACCCATGAAAAGCCCCTGCTCCATTTTAACTCTGTTAAACAGGGCGGTGGAGGCAGGGCTGGGGTGCAAAGCTCAAGGCAGCTTGACAGTCTGTGCGCTGTGTCTGGTTTTGGTCACTTCCTCACCCAACATGGCAGAGCAAGATCTGGAAGGTCTGAGCCTTCATCTCCCACTGTCGCTGGTTTCCACAGAAACATGAAACCAAAGACCACCCACGGCACAGTGAAGAGGTCCCCGGGGCATGCACTGCCGCCCAGACGGGTGGGTGCCCCTTCTGAGCCCAGCTGCCCAGGAACTGCCTTTGACGGCAGGAGTCCGCATTCCTCCCATGGCCTGGTGCTACAGAACCATCAGCACGTCCACAACTGGCGGCTGCCTTTCTCTAATAAACATCTTCATGCAGGTATTTAAATGTGAAAGAATCGCAGATTTCAAATATACCCATCAAGAGGTGTGGATCCCCACATAAGAAAGGCACAGAACAAGGACAGGGACCAGGAGCATAGCTACCTTGTTTATCAAATCAAAATCTCTCGGAGACACAGACACTGACTCTGGCCTCCTCCATATTGGAAAAGCAGGTCATGGCTGAGACAGGAAGAGACCATTCTTCAAGTAAGCATGTGGAAAATGGGATCATTTTTCTGAAGGACAAGGATAGCATAGCGGCTGCTGTGACCGGAGCCACAGCCACAGAGCAGGACTAAAATGCACGTGGAAAGGACTGAATATGACTCCAGAAATCTGGGTTTACAGCTGCTTGGTCCATTAAAAGAATATACTTAGATGGTTTTAAAAATGTTCCCTCTTTTCAAATTACACACATTATCCCAGAAAAGTAGCTGATTAAGGCAAACTGTTTCATTCCAAGTGGTGAAAATAAAATTGACATAAAGGAAGCACTAACTTAAAATGATGCCATCTTTTCTTTTCTTTTCTTTCCATCCTGCAAAATGCACTGTTGGGTGAGGTCCTGATAGCACAAAGCCATGTCCAAGGAGGGTACAGCTCCTTCCTTCACTCCCTGGGCCCCTATGACTTGCTGGAGCCTCCTTAAAAGGTTATGTGGCAAAACCTGGTGTGCTCATCTGGAATTAATCAATGACACGCTTGTCTGTTGTAGAAATTGGAGCTTAGTGTTTTACTGAAGAAATAAAAGGCTTCATACTCTGCTCTAATCTATTATCATCTGTAGTGACACTTTTTTTTAAAGCCCAAAATAAAAACATAAAATATTATCAAGTAATCAACAGAACATTCAATGTGTACAGAGATTTATTTTTTTAAATGTTAAAAAAGAGAACCAGAGAACTCAATTTACATTTTAGACCATTTAATGGAGGTATTTGTTGCACATGTGGTTTTAGTTTAACATAAACACAAAATCTCTCCCTGGAAACACTTAACCTGAGTTGGAAATGAAATATGAACTGAAGAGATTCTTAATTCACACATACATTTCTCCTCAAAATATTAGCAGTGATTCCAACTGAGGATTCTGCTGGAAGTTCAGGACTCAGTCCCAGGACAGGAATGAGGGAAAACTCCTGGCATTTCGAATGCTCTGCTGAAGTCCAAGGATTGCACCTGCGGGCTCTTAACCAGAGCTAGTTTTCTCAAACACCCGCGGAACGAGGTCTGGCTGCTCAGGCAGTTTTGCTTCACACCAGCTGTTCAGGAAAGAAGAGAAGACAAATCTTGCTTAATTTTGTTGAAATTCGACCCATAGCACAAAAGGAACAGAAATAATCTCAAGTGGGTTTTTTGTTTTTAATTTTCCACTATCAAAATTAGAAGAATATTTTCCACATGTGTGGGGTCAGTGAATAGCAGAATTCATAGAAAACTTTTTTTTTTTCTTTTGAGATGGAATCTCGCTCTGTCACCCAGGCTGGAATGCAGTGGCACAATCTGGGCTCACTGCAACCTCCACCTCCCCGGTTCATGTGATTCTCCTGTCTCAGCTTCCTGAGTAGCTGGGATTACAGGCACCCACCCACCACGTCTGGCTTATTTTTGTAATTTTAGTAGAGATGGGATTTCACTATGTTGACCAGGCTGATCTCAAATATCTGACCTCAAGTGATCTGCCCACCTTGGCCTCCCAAAGTGCTGAGACTATAGGTGTGAGCCACCGCACCTGGCTGAAACTTTTAATATATAAAATTTTAAGGCATAGTTAAAAAGGCATACAACAGATGTTTATTTTATTATTTGCAACAATTCCTTGGAACATCTAAAATGCATGATTCTAATCCGAAATTGACCAGAGAGATGAGTCACAAGTTTGTTCCCTAAAATGATTCCCCAACCCTAAAATGATTCCCAGCTCTGAGAGTCATGTAATTTCCCTCAGCAAAGTCATCCAGCTGCCTTTATATCAGATCCAATGTTCTCACGATCTTAACCAATGATTAACTTTTGTATGTAGATTATTTGAAGTTTTCCAAGAATTCTTAGGTATTTGAAATCACCTTTCTAAAATGGTAAAGGATTTGTCACCCAAACCACGTGCCTTTCTCAATCCCTATTCTATATCTACCTGAACTAAGACTGCCTCCAGGGATAGTGCCCCTTTTGAGTGGAAGAGCAGGTTATCTGTACGTACCAGGATAGCCACCAACATAAATGGGATTGTTGGTGTCCACTGAGGTAGACTGGGTGTGTGGATTTTCCGCGCCAACTGCGTTCCCATCGACAATCAGAGTGATACGGTGTTTGCTTTTGTTGGCCTGAAGTGTGTGCCATTTGCCATCACAGAGTGCAGCAGCGGTTTTGGGCTCATATGAGGCTGTTATCCTGCCAGCACCATTGTTGACATGGAACAAGATCTAAACAAAGCAAATATCCTGATGAGTTTTTCTGTACTTAAGGAACGCAGTCCATTGGTATAAGCTCTTGGAGTGGATAAAATCGCAGCATTCTGTTTAAAAGAAGCGCTAACTTTGAAAAACAGAAAATGGTTTTGAAAAATAGCTTCTTAAAGGATTCCGATGTTATACTATTCCCCAAATTCCAGAAAGGGCAAATAGCCACCTTCATGACCATAAGCCCAAGCACATTGCATACTTAAATGAGGCCCTCATTTTTAGGACATTTTAGGATTTAATAGCCTTACTGGAGGTGCCTGTCATATTTTTTAGTTAATTTATTTATTGATATTTGAGATGGAGTTTCACTCTTTTTGCCCAGGCTCCAGTGCAGTGGTGAGGTCTTGGCTCACTGGAACCTCCACCTTCCGGGTTCAAGTGATTCTTCTGCCTAGCCTCCCATGTAGCTGGGATTACAGGTGCCCACCACCATGCCCGGCTGATTTTTGTATTTTTAGTAGAGACAGGTTTGACCATATTGGCCAGGCTGGTCTCAAACTCCTGACCTCTGGTGATTTGCCCACGTCGACTTTTCACAGTGTTGGGATTACAGGTGTGAGCCACCGTGCCCTGCCCAGTCATACCTATTGACAGCACCTATGAGCAAATATTTACTGTCTTCTGATGAACAGTAGATGCTCTCCTACAGCAAGTAAAAAGATCTCAGCTTTGCAAAAGACAGGAGGTGTTATGGGCTGAAGACCGCCCCTCCCAAATTCATACACTGAAGTTCTAACCCCCAGTACCTCAGGAATGTGATTGTATTTGAAGATGGAACTTTTATTTTTTATTTTTATTTTTATTTTTTTTTGAGACGGAGTTTCGCTCTTGTTACCCAGGCTGGAGTGCAATGGCGCAATCTCGCTCACTGCAACCTCCGCCTCCTGGGTTCAGGCAATTCTCCTGCCTCAGCCTCCTGAGTAGCTGGGACTACAGACACGCGCCACCATGCCCAGCTAATTTTTTGTATTTTTTTAGTAGAGACGGGGTTTCACCATGTTGACCAGGATGGTCTCGATCTCTTGACCTCGTGATCCACCCGCCTCGGCCTCCCAAAGTGCTGGGATTACAGGCTTGAGCCACCGGAAGATGGAACTTTTAAAGAGGTAAGTAAGTAAAGATAAAGTCACTAGGGGGGCGCTAATCCAGTTTGACTGTGTCTTTATAAGAGATTAGGACACAGACATGCAAAGAAGGAAGACCTGCGAGAACACAGGGAGACGAGGCATCTGTAAGTCAAAGAGAGAGGCCTCAGAAGAAAGCACCCTGCTGACACATTGATCTCCGACTTCCAGTCTCTAGGATTACAAGAAAGTAAGTTTCCTTTGTTTATGCCACACAGTCTGTGGTACTTTGTTCTGGCACCCCAAGCTGACTAAGGCAGGAGGAAAGATTTCGAGTGCGCTTTTTGAAGATTCTTATGCTATATACGAAACTGTTCAGTATTAATTATTTCAAGGTGGACTGTGACAAAGTAAAGATACAAGTCATAAATCCTTAGGCAACAACTAAAATGTTAACAAAAAGAACTATAAATAGTAATCCAATAAGAGGTAAAATGTATCATACAACAGAAAATTACCTTGTTTGCAGCAGTTACATATCTGATTGCATTTTTTGTTTTTTATTTATCTAAATAAAATATTTTCCAAAAATAGAGACGTTGTCGCTATGTTGTCCAGGCTGGTCTCAAACTCCTGGGCTCAAGCAATCCTCCTGCCTCAGCCTCTTAAAGCTTTGGGATTACAGGCATAAGCCACTGTACCTGACCCCTGAGAACATTTTTTAGATGTCACACAAAAACATACAAATAGATACAAAAGTTTTTAAAGTATAGATGAGGGATAAAGTTGGCTATAAGTCAGTGTAGACAGGCAGCAATACGACAACAAGGTGTCTGTTTTGGCATGAATCAGAAAAGAGGTGAAGGGCAGGAGGTCAGACATGATCCTCCCCACCCCCACTCCAGGATATCCTAGGGGTTCAAAACCCAGCGGGGATTAAGTAGGGAAATGCTAGAAACAACCGATAAGTCCTGGGGAATCTAGAACATGGAGACTTGTTCCTTGCCTTCCAAAGGCACTAGTGTTGGAAAATGCAAGCATCTTACTCCCACCAACAACAAGCGTTGACTTCAGTGCTGCAGAAATGCTGGTAAAATGTAGTTAGGTAGAGAGAGGACCAGAGAGACCCTATCCCTGATTCCCCGTGGTCTTATGTGCAGCTTGGCAGAAATTCACAAGTTTACACATGACCCCACGGGGAAGGGGGAAGGTGGCTGAAGATGAAGAGGTGGCACTATCCATGACAACCAGGATGGGAAGCCTGATCCACAAGGGACACTGGCCAAACTCTCCAGGAACAGTCCCATCGCAGGGGCAATCCTGAGGCCCCAGAGACCACTCACTATAAGAGGCTGCCCTGAAGACTGAAGGCCAGGAGACTGAGCTATGGCTCAACTGCTGTCCATGAGAGAGCCCACAGAAAGGAGAAAGGCGACCAAGACTCCCTTCCTCACATCCTGCCTGCACCCAGACAGCCCCAAAGGGGAGAGGAAGGAGAGTGAGAACTGGGAGAAACTGTATGAAGGAGGCAGTTTTCAAGCACGAGACTAAAGTACTAGTACTGCAAATTGTTGAGTTCATTTTGTTGCCAGCAGGAGAGGGACATGAGAGGTTGAAAAGCAAGAGCAGAACTGTCATAGAAAAATAACATGTTTTACATAAAAAAAATTATAGTGTGGTATGTCCATCCCATGGAGTAATACCCTACCACAAAAAGGAATGGACTGGCTGGGCATGGTGGCTCATGCCTATAATCCCAGAACTTTGGGAGGCCAGGGCAGGTGGATCACCTGAGCTCAGGAGTTCGAGACCAGCCTAGCCAACATGGCAAAACCCCGTCTCTACTAAAAAAAGAATACAAAATCAGCTGGGCATGGTGGCAGGTGCCTGTAATCCCAGCTACTCAAGAGGCTGAGCAGGAGAATTGTTTGAACCCAGGAAGGTGGATGTTGCAGTGAGCCCAGATCACACCATTGCTTTCCAGCCTGGGTAACAGAGTGAGACTCCTTTTCTAAAAAAAAAAAAAAAAAAAAAAAATAGGAACGACTGCTAATATGCACAACCAC
This sequence comes from Cebus imitator, assembly GCF_001604975.1. Taxonomy (NCBI): domain Eukaryota; kingdom Metazoa; phylum Chordata; class Mammalia; order Primates; family Cebidae; genus Cebus; species Cebus imitator. The sequence goes on from NW_016107477.1 coordinate 1,826,246, forward strand.
CCAGAGGAACCTCCCAAAATCAGGCTGAGTGTGAAAAGCTGATCTCAAAATGATGCCTAACACTGGAGAAACAGCAGTTAGATAAATGACAGATTATTGGTTGCCTGGGCTTAGGCATGCAGGGGTTGGGTGTGGTCATGAAGGGGCATTAAGGGGGAGCCTTGTGATATTGATACAAGTAAGTATCTTGACTGTGGTGATGGTTGCACATATGTATCACAAGCTACACGTGATAAAATTGTGCGACGCTACACATACATACTCATGACTGCACACACACACACATGCACACGTGTGCCTGCATAAACAGTGAAACTGAATAAGCTCTATGGATTGTACTGATGTCCATGGCACAGATTTGACGTTGTCCTAGAAAAATGCATAATACTTGTAATCCCAGCACTTTGGGAGATCATAAGGTCAGGAGTTTGAGACCTACCTGATCAACATGGTGAAACCCTGTCTCTACTAAAAAATTAAAAAAATTAGCCTGGCGTACTGGCATGCACCTGTAATCCCAGCTACTCAGGAGGCTGAGGCAGGAGAATCACTTGAGCCTAGGAGGTGGAGGCGAAGGTTGCAGTGAGCCGAGATCATACCACTGCACTTCAGCCTGGTTAACAAGAGTAAAACTCTGTCTCCAAAAAAAAGCATAATGCTGCCACTGGGAAACCTGGCTGAAGGGTGCATGGGCCCTCCCTGTACATTTCATTTCAACTTCCTATGAATCTGTAATAATTTCCAAATAAAAAGTTAAAAAAATTAGAAGGGATAGGGCATCAGGTCAGCAGCTTATTCTCAGATGTTTCAGGAAAACAAGTTCTCTGTATTACAGTTGCAAATTTTGCTGAAAGCTTAATTTGAAACATACAAAAGGTTATTTTTTAACAGACTTTTAAAATAAATAAAGTTTTTTTTAGCAATATCTGTTTTTAAATATTAATGGGACCATTGTTTGACTCCATGAAAATGGATAGTTGTGAACGTGAATCTGCTGTTTCTCAATTGCTCTGTCTCCGACACTGGGGGAGGGAGGCCCCATGTAGAGGAAGCACCCACCTTGCCATCCATGAGCTCTAGTCCAATGGCATCCACTTTGGCAGTGCTGATGCCCAGAAGGACGCCATTCTGTGACGAAGTTCGAAACTCCAGGGTGATGTTCAGCTCTGACCGGACTTTGTAGCCCTCTTTGACTGTAACACACAAGGACAGCCCGAGTCAGGGGTGAACGCTGCCAGGCCCAGGCTGCGCATCTGGGCTCCTGGCTCAGGGGCCGGGGGGACCTGGCTCTAGCTCCTCCTTTGAATCCAGCTCCATCCCCACCAGCAGGTCACTCCGGCCCTCGGAGCCTCGGCTTCCACATCTGGGAGATGACACGGAGCTTTTAAAGAAGACGTACGCCGTCAGCCATGCCAGAGCAGAGGCAGGAGTCTACTTCATCTGTGGCCACAGAGCACGTGGCCCTGCCTCACCCCATGGACACGTCCATCCTGCCTTTCCCGTGGGTTGTTGGGATTTGATTCTTGGAATCCCTTTATCATCATCCGAGCATAGTCCACGTTATTTTCCTAGTATCTGTGTACTGGGCAAATCATAATTTACTGAATGTATCAGAGTGCATACTAAGTTTGTTAAAGGTGGGGATGGAATGGAATGATTTTTTAGTGCAGGTGATAAGAAAGCTGAAGAGCCACATTGGGGCTATTGGCAACAGCAGGCTGTTGTTACCACGCCCAGTGCTGAAGGGAAAAGGGGAGAAGATGGTATGCTCCGATCTGGGGGGTGTAAGGGGAGCTGAGACCACAGAGGGGGCTGCCCTCCAGGGCTGGAGCCTGAGCCTCAGGAACAGGAGATAGGAAGCACAGAGAGAACGAGAGATGTTCCGCTGGCTTCCCCCCTTCCCCACCCAAACTTCTGCACAGCCTCCCTGGCACCGGCTGGTCTAGACATTTTATGCTGCTGAGTTTTAATTCAAAGCCCTTTCTTAACTTGGACAGTGAGTGTGCCTTACAGAACTTGGGGGAAATACAGATGAAACTAGCACCCCATGTCTGGCCTCTGTCAGGGGTCATACCAATCCTGGCGGGAGAAGACTTTATCAGGCCATCCAGATCACACAAGACCTGAGAAAGCTTTGTATGCCAAGAAATTAGGACTCAATGGAATACCGAACTCAGTGTGGTTTTCCTGCAGCCTTGTCCAGGTCTTGTCTTATATTCTTGGATCCGTGTCATTTTAGAGTATAGGCTCATCAGAGTACAGGCTTATTCGGGGACTGCTTTCCAGAGTGTTGCTAACACATACCAAGAGCTACATATCCGCTTCCATCAAAGAACGTTCCTTCCTGGGCCACTGAGAAGCACCTATTCACCGCAAAGGCAGATACCAGGTTGTCCTTGTCCAGCTGTTTGCTGTTAATCGTCATGTCCCCAATGCAGGCAGGGATGCTGTGGGTGATCTAAGCCAAATGACATGCAAGAGTAGACGGTGGTGATTCTAACAAGAAGGGCTCGGACACATTTTCCTTCCTCTTCATCAGAATGGTCTCAACAAAACACATCACAATGTCATCTTTTTGTTTTAAAACTTTCACTGCCACAAGACTTCACATGAATGTCTAAGTTAGAGCTACCATTTGAGTATCTTTGCTAATAATGCAGTGGAAGTGTTTTCTATTATTTTAGTGAAATATTGTGGAAATCAAAAAATGCTGAGTTTACTAATGCACGAATATGCATTTGCTGGGCTTCCCTGAATAGTGCTGTGCCCATGTGGCTGTGGAAGGGGAATGTTCAGGAACTAACAGGCTGGAAAGACTGATCGAGTGCTGAGGGGTGGCCCTAGCACATGATCTGTGGACATGCCTGCAAAGTCAACCTCATGCAGCCAAGCCCCAGGTTCAAACAAGGTAATTTAAACACAGAGATGCGATGAGCTAGGTATGCTCTTCTACAAAACAAGCACAACCACGACGAAGGCAAAACGTGAGTACGAAAAGTACTGCTTACATTTCCAATGTTCCTGGCCCGGTACCCGGAGGGCAGGCCTCCTAGGTAGAACAGCCCCTCCACGTCCAGCGTGGTTGCGTCCCCCACCACAGTCACTATGGGGGACTCTTGGCCATCAACAGTTATGAAGCCTTTTCTTCTGACGTAGTCTGTCTTAACCTACAGCAAAATGAAAACATGCATCATTTTTAAAGAATCTGAGAAAACTTTAACAGATGTATGCTTGCAGCATCTGCTCCTGAGAGCTATAACAACCTGAATGCAATCCTAAAGGATGGCTCAAATTTTTAGACAGTTGGTGATGAGGAGTGGCTGAAGAATCTGGCAGAAGAAAGGAGGCAGGCAGGAAACTGCCTTTGCAAAAACTATGACAGTGAAAGAAATCTGACATAGTAAAAGGATGACAGAAAGAGGAATCTGACATAACTGACTCCATCTTGCTTCTAACCTCATAAGCTGTCCTTGCTAATTCAGTCTAGCTATGGGAGGAATGTATTGATAGTTTAAAACAAAGATAACAATCCCTTTCTGAAATGGGAGTAATTTAGTTGATACTTTAAAACAAAAATGATAACAGTCTCTTACCAAAACTATCTCCCTCCTTGCTCAGGGACCAGAATCGCCTTTGTAAAATTAAGGAAGTGCCACAAGGTTGGAATTGTGATGGGGGCCTGAATTCTGCTGAGATACAAGCATAAACTCTAACCAACCATTGTTTCTTCTGCTAAGATGTAGGCATAAACTCTAACCAGTCATTGTTTTATAACTTGCCTTTTTAAACTACTTATTACTTAGGAATCACATAACCAATAGTCACAAGCTTTATATCTTCCCCAATTGCCCCTATAGAAAACATTGCTATTGGACAATCTAAGACTGGCATTTGAGATATTTTTCAGACTTTGCATTCAATATGAACCAACTGGAACCACCTAGAGCAGCAACTCCTACCCAGAAACTAACTCAGCACAAGAAGACAACTTCAACCCCCTAATGACTTTTTCCCCAGTCCAATCAATCAGCACATGCCAGTCCTTATCCCCCAGCTGGCTGCCAAACTATCCATGTTTACACAAGGTTTTAACCCTAGTCCTTGAATTCTTGGGGAGGTGGCTTTGCGAATTATCTCCTGGCAAGTTGCCCCTGCAATAATTACTCTTTATTTGCTGCAAAACTTGCTGTTCTCAGTGCATTTGCTTTTCTGCGTAATGGGCAAGGACAACCCAGCTGGCTAATTACAGGCACAGAGAAAGCACACTGCAGACCAGAAAATGCTCCAGAGTCCTGGTTATCAGAAAGCAAACACCATGAGGGCAGGCTCGGTCCTTTCACGCCATGGGTGGGCTTTACATACTCCTTGCCAAGTCAAGAACATGTCTAGTACCTTTTGTTCATCCCGCCAATATCTGCTTAGTGTCTATTTCACGTCAGGTACTAAGCAAGGCCCTGGGGATATTTCAGCAGCAGAAAAGATCCCTGCCTTCGAGACCTGCAGTCTCTGGGGGAGATACCAGACACACAGGGTGAGATAGAGATTAATGGGGATAATGTGCCTTTGGGAAAAGGAGTGAACCCCTGTGATCGATTGAATAGAACTCAGAAGCAGCCACCACAAGCCTCCTGAGACCGTACCGTGTGCCACTTGCCATCACTGAGCAGTGCAGGGTGAGAGACCTGTGTTTTGCCTTTGCCAAGGTCAAACATGAAGTGGAGGCGGCCCCCGTGCAGCTGGAGCACGGCGTAGTCTGCTTGGTTCTGATGAGCCGTGTAGTAAATCAGGCCGCTGGCGGCGAACGTGCGGATACGTAGCTGAACCGAGAGCCTGGGGAAAACAAGGGCTCAGCGTTGAGAAAGGAAGCTGCTACTTTTCATTTTTAAAACCTCAAAAAGAGGACCCAACAATTGTGTCAACATTTATATTGAACCTCAGGAGGGAGGGGCACTCATTCCTTCATTCATTTACGCATCCGTTCATTTAACCAGTTGTTACTGCCTACCTCTGTCTGCAGGAACTGTTTTAGAATGAGGATAAAGCCCTCAACAAAGAGGAAGATCCCTTTGCTCATGAAACTAATTCAGAAATACATCAGAGAGTTAAAGTGGGTCCTACAGAGGCCAACCGGTGTGGCTACCTTAAGTAGTCAACACAGATAACTCGGCAAAGCTGCTATTTCATCTGAGTTCTCAACGACAGAAAGGGGCAAGCCCCTGCAAAGTGAGGGGCTTGATGACGGTGGACAGCAGGAAGCCCACCTGAGGCCACAGGGAACCAGAGCCACTGCAGTTGTGGAGGAAGGCTGTGCCTGCGCGGGCCCTGTCAGAGGGACCACGGTGTCACAGGAGCACCGAGGGACAAGACAGGGCGGGTGTGGCTCCATCATAGGGAGGAAGGGCTTTGAGGGTGTTTGGATTTTCAGCACAGTGGGAAGTCACAGGAGGGCTTTGAAAGTGGGAGTGGCCAAGAATCGCTTTAGGAGATCCTCTGTCTAAACAGAGGAACAGGTCAGGGCCAGGGGTGAAGCAGGCCCCGTCAGGCAGCTGTTACTACAGGCCACAGGGAGGAGTGGGTGGCTTAGACCAGGGTGGCAGTGGGGACTCAGAACAGATTCAGGAAACGTTCTGGAGGAAGAAGCACAAGGACTTGCCGATGGACTGGATTTGCAGAGTGAGAAAAAAGAAAATAAAAAATAGCCTCTAGGTTTGGGCCTTGGACAGCCAGGGGAGTGGTGATTGTGCCTTGTAGCAATGACAAAGAGCAGGAGGGCAGGACTGAGGAAACCTGTGAATTCCTTTCAGGTGATGAGCACCAGTCCAGTAGAGATGCTGAGTGGCTGAGGGACCTGTCCCAGACCACACAGACATGTCAAGTGGCCAAGGATCCTGTCCCAGTCTACACAGAGATGCCGAGTGACCCAGGAACCTATCCCAGTCCACATGGAGATCTTGAGTGGCTGGTGGATCCACGAATCCCAAGTTCTAAGTGGAGGCCAGAGCAACACGGGTGGGTGCTGCCGTATCTAGGTGGCATGTTAAAGCAGTCGGAACATAGAAGGCCAGCCTGGGAAAGCATGTGGAACCAGCCCTGCACTCTCAGCTGGGAAACTGAGGAAGGGCGGGGCCGAGAGAGGAGCAGGGAACCAGGAGTGCGAGGGGCTGTGGCAGCCAAGGAAGTCCAGGGGTTGCTGGGAGCCCAGTGCAGGGTGCCCCGCACGATCATGATGTAGCTACACGTGGGTCTCAAGTAACTCTCTCAAGAGCAGCCAGGGATGTGCAGGAGGCTGACCAGACGGTTAGAGGAGGAAACAGTCCCTGAGGAAAGGGCAGCGCTTTTAAGCCGCCTTGCTGGGAAACAGAGCCAGGTACTGAGCATGCGTGTGACGGGGATGTGGCATCTCCTGGGGGGGGCGGGGTTCTGCTGCAGAAGGCAAAGTGAGACCGGGAGTGGAGCACAGAGGTTACAGCAGTCCCTTCTTATTTGCGGTTTTGCCTTCCAAGATTTCACTTTTTGAGGTTTCAGTTACCTGCAGTCAACTGAGGTCTGAAAATATTAAATGGAAAGTTCCAGAAATAATGCGAAAGTTTTAAATCGGGCATCATTCTGAGTAGCATGATGAGATCTCATGCCATCCCACTCGGTCCTGCCCAGGAAGTGGGTCCTGCCCAGGAAGTGAATCCTGCCTGTGTCCAGCGGATTCACGCCGTGTGAACCATGTGCCTGCTGGTCCCTTCATAGCCATCCAGGTTCGCAGATCAACTGTGGCCATGTAGCAGGGCTTGTGTTCAGGTCACCCTGACTTTACTCAAAAATGCTCCCAAGGGACAAGAGGAGTGGTGCTGGCATATTGTTATAATACCTCTATCTTATTATTAGTTATTGTTAATGTCTTCCTGTGCCTAATTTACACATTCAACTTTATCATAGCTATGCATGTATAGGAAAACACAGTGTATATGAGGTTTGGGTATTAGCCGAGGTTTCAGGCAACGACTGGAGGTCCTGGAATGTATCCCTTAAGGACAAGAGGAAACTACTGTATAGGCACAGACTCTGGAGCCACAAGACCTGGGTTCAAATCCCAGCTCTGCCATTTACCAAATGACCTTGAGCAGATGCCCCAGGCTCCCTATACCTCAATCTCCTTATCTGTAAAATGGAGACAATAACAATGTCTTCCTCATAGGAGAATTACGAGGAATAAACTAGGTCATCTGTGTAAAATCTCTGTGTCAACCTTCAGCACAGTAGTTCACTGCTCTTGCTGTCACTGCTGATGATGGGGTGACGGTGGTGTCTGCGTGCTGGAGGGAGTGTGCACTGAGGAGTGAGGAGTGGCTGCTGCGCATGCCCTAGGGAGGAGAGGGCTGATGGGGTCCGGAGGACAAGCTGGGACTGGGTGGGCTCTGCTAGGAGCAAGGACCCTTCATCTGTGGTAGCAGAAGAGACAGAGGGTCGGGAACAAAGGCAGGGGCTGGTCTTTTTGGTGGTGGACAGATGAAGGAGCTCTGTTTTGTTTTTTTTTTTATATGGAGTTTCACTCTGTCACCCAGGCTGGAGTGCAGTGGTGTGACCTCGGCTCACTGCAACCTCCATCTCCTGGGTTCAAGCGATTCTTCTATCTCAGTCAGTCTCCTGAGTACCTAGGACTACAGGCGTGAGCCACCGCACCCTGCTAATTTTTTTTTTTTGTATGTTTTAGTAGAGACAGGGTTTCACCATGTTATTAGGATGGTCTCAGTCTCCTGATCTCGTGATCCGCCTGCCTCGGCCTCCCAAAGTGCTGAAATTACAGGCGTGAGCCACCGCGCATGGCTGGATGAATGAGCTCTTTCTTCTCAATGAGGCAAGTCATCAGCTGGAGTGTGAAGAGAGGCTGCGGTGCACAGGGCTCTGAGCCACAAGCAGCTATGAGCAAGTCATCACGGAGAGTAAAAACCGTGAACATAGCAGAGTGAGGCATTGGCTCCCCATGTCATTTGGAGGCTCCATCTGAGACTGATGGCTATGCTATTCAAGTCAAACCAGCTAGGAAGGAGATGTGCATCTCCCCAGCCTTGGTCTCCTGTGTGGATTCTGGCACAGAGACGGCAGACTGTTGGCTTTGACCTGAGCTGGCAGGAGTGGGAGAGACAAAGGGTTAAGGGAGTTTGCAGAGGAACACCTGTAACCCTGGCCTGGAACCTATCTGGGAGGATGAATTGTGATGTAGGGCTAGAGAAGAGGGGAGACGGTGGTGGGAGGGCATTAGGGCTGGCGGCCGAGAGGTCTCCATGCAGCTGCAAACCTGCAGGAGTGGGGAGGCACAGAGAGGAGACGAGGAGAAATGGGTTGGCTAATAGGAGGCTTTTAAAGTCGAGACTGTGAGAGGGATGGATATCTGTGGGGAAGGCAAGGGTATGACCATGGGAGAGGCTGGCGGAGGAGGCAGGGAAAGGTCTTCCACAGATCACAGTTTGAACATGGAAAGATCAGGTGTTAGGTGGCTGCTGAATTCACAGAGTGATGGCAGGAGATGCAGGAGACAGACAGGAGCCCAGGCGTGGAGGGGTGTGACAGGGTGCTGCTCACAGCCAATGACAAGATGGGCAGGGCGTGGCAGAGTCTGAAGGCAAGCCTGGCAGGCGAGCTGGAGGACCGAAGGAGGAGAAAAGAGCAACGTGGCATCTGGGAGCCCCAAGCTTCAGGCCTTGAGATCTTCCCTTGGCAGAAGGGTCCCAGGGACAGGTAGGTGTGAGGGGCAGAAGATGCAGAGAGGGGTGCGTGTGGCACCCGGGATTTGGCCACCACAGTGAAAGAGTTTGGGTAGACAAACACATCAGACTATTGAATGCTTAAAGTGGAATGGGGTTGAAAGTCCAAACGACGATAGATCAGGAGACTTGATTTAGACACCCACATACTTCCTTACATGCACACAGAGATGGGCAGCCAGCCACCTCCAGAAGAGGAAAGGCAGAAACCAGACAGTCCAGTGAACCACCATGAAAGCGTGTGATTTGCACCAACGCTGAATTCCTATCCCTTGGCCTCCTCTCTGCCATTTGGTTACAAGTCAAGTACTTCATCATAAAATAAAAGCAGCTTCTTTTGGAAAAGACTCTGTGGCTGGAGAACATCCCCACCCATCTAGCAACCAGACGCCGCATAAGGACTTTAGAACAATACCCACTTCTTTCTGACAGCCGACTGATTAAAAGGCAAAATTAAATGGCTGTTTTGTGTGAGGCCAAACTGGTGAGCGCTGGGAACGTACTCCGGAGCTGCATCCGCCGCACACTGTTCCTGTAAGAGACACGCAGGGACACTCAGCCACCACCGGCAGCCTGAGACCCACTGACACACACGTGTTCCACCGTGAAGAGCCATCTCCAAAGCAATTCTATTCAAGCAGCAACAGCCACCAATGCCTGTTGGCACTCACTCCGTCTTTGGTTTAAATGCTGCTCTCACCAGCCCTTTATCTCCCTGAGAAGGCACTTAGAGCTTCTGCCTTTCACTTTAATCCCACTCAACTTCACTGAAATTCACAGACACTGGAGTCTCTCCTATGCATTTTCATCAGACTTAAGGCGCAAAGGCCTTGCTGTCTCCCTAGGCCCGTGCCATGACCTGAGGCTCTGGGAATGACCCTGAGGATGCAGCTGCAGAGATCAGCTGTGGCCCAGGCACTGGAAAACTGGAGGTGCCCACAGGTGACATGTCTCACAGGGCCTCAGAGTGTGAGCCTAGGTCCATACAGACAGGGCAAGGTGCAGGCAAGAGGAGCCAGGTGGGAAGGGCTCCTGCACCCTGTACAACCATCTGCAGGCTGCCCTGACAGTGCCCAAGTCATGGGGGTCCCAGATGCTGTTTTCTGGCTCAATGTGGGCAGATGCTACCATGAAAACTGCCCCGGACGCAAAGACTGGCCCTGCTCAGAAGGTCCTGCTCTTGGATGCTTCTGCCATCTTCTAAATGATTAGAGTGCATGCTTTAAACCAGGGAAACAGAAAGCAGAGGGGGAGAAAATGAAAAATAACAATGGCTGCTATTCAAAATATTTGGCCAGAACTGGCTTTTCCTAAATGAATCAAATCTCTTTTTCTCTCTCTTTTTTGAGATGGAGTCTCACTCTGTTGCCCAGGCTGGAATGCAGTGGCATGATCTCGGCTCACTCAACTTCCGCCTCCTGGGCTCAAGCAATTCTTCTGCTTCAGCCTCCAGAGTAGCTGGGACTACAGGCGCACACCACCATGCCCAGCTACTTTTTGTATTTTTAGTTTCACCATATTGGGCAGGGTGGTCTTGAACTCCTTACCTTAGGTGATCTGCCTGCTTTGGCCTCCCAAAGTGCTGGGATTACAGGTGTGAGCCACCATGCCCGGCTTTTTTTTTTTTTTTTTTTTCTAAAGCAACAAAGATGTGCACAGTGGCTTTACATGAAGTATTATTTTCATGCTCTCCTGGCTAAATGTAAATTGACAATGAGTCCTTATAGAAACTCTGCCAAAAGCACATTATATGTCAGCCTGATGGACAGCCTAGGCGTTGGGGCCTGCAATCCGTAAATGCTGGGCCGTGTCATCCAGCTGCTTGGGGCATCCTTCCCCATCCTGTTCCTGCTCTGATTTTAAGCCCAGCTCCAGCTCCAGCTTTTGCAGCACCTTTACAGCAAGGCCCCGTTTTAACTCCCTCTGTTCTGGGCCTTTTTTTGCTCACTGGACCTGACTGATAGTAAAGGAAGCTGTTCCTACTGGAAAAGCCCGGGGCTCTCGCGGGAGCTCGCTGTCCTCTCCATTGGGAGCTGGCTTAGGCCTTTCTGACAGCCAGCAGGTGTCCAAGTCGACTTCCTCATGGCCAACTGCACTGTTGAAATCCAAAAGTCTAGGTAGAAACAAGACAGTGTTTTCAAAATTAGGATATCACAAACCAGTACATGAACCCAAGTCATTTGATTTCCGTACAATGAAAATCAATTAAAAACCATGTATGTATTTTTCTTAGAGTAACCAAAGTGCCAGTCCTTCACTATGACTCGGAGTCCAGACATGCTACCTTCGGTATTTCTCGTCTGATGCTTCTGCTTGCAATGGCACCCAGCCAGGCATATCCCCGTGTTAGACCCTGGCCATTCCTGAGCACCCCCAGGTCAGCTCAGATGTTATCACCTCCTCCCACAGCCTTGACTAGGCTGTCTCAGGGACACGTCTTTGTCTCTAGTTCCCAAGCACTGCACAGTGACCACCACTAAACACTGATTTCTTGTTTACAGGCTTCTCCTCCCCAGGAGGTCGTGGGCTACACCTGCCACATGCACCTTCACTCTGCAGCTCCTGGGCTGTGTCCTCTGCCCACACAGGTCCCCCTGGCACTTTCCCAGGGCACAGCTGGAAACTCCACAGACACATTTCTGCTCTATCGAGTCCCCAACCCCATGACTTTCAGGAGCATGAAGATGCCTCATTAATAAATGAATGAATGAATGATCAGACAACAGAGAGAATAAACATAAACATGTACAAAAATCTAAACCAGAGCTCTGACATCATGTTTGTATTGAAACCCAATGCTATGTTTTATTCTTGCAAATTTCAGGGACTCCTAAGAGGTAATTTCACAGAGGAGGACACTGTGACCCTGAAAGATCCAATACTTCATTCAAGGTCACCAGGCAAGTCAGTGACCCAGCCAGGAGGGAGCCTCAGTTTCCTGGTGCCCAGGGCACGTCCAGGTTCTCCTGGGCAAATGCTGGTCACACGGAGCAGAGCACAGCTTGTGTCCCATCAGCACCCTGTCCAGAGGCAGGGGGTGAGCAAGGAGGAATGAACTGCCTATGGACACATGTCAGTTCTTTTCTTCATCATGAGCCCCACACAGGGAATGGAGGCTTCTAGTTCTTAATTATACAGTCATTGCTTTTTGGGGAAGCCATTAATAACCTGAAGCTGCTAGTAGCCTAGTAGTAAACAGCTCCTTCAAATCAGTGTCCTCAAGACAGCAAGAGACTTACATCACAAAATCCCTAAGTTCCTTTAAATGCACATCAGAAATATATTTAAATCCTGGCTCTTACGGACAGTCACAGGGAGCTAACGTTCAGCAATGGTCTTTAAAGTATGATGACCATATCTGTCTATCATTCCAATCCAATAAAATCCATTTGGGGAGACTTTCATGATAGAACTCATTATTTGAGAACTTGCAAAATTTTCAGTAAAGTTAGATTTCAGATTAGTGTTAGCACTCACCATGGAAAGTCAGAAATGCAAGAACATGCAGAGAGCAGATACACTTACTCCAAATTAAAGATCAGGTTTTTGATACAGCCATGGAACGATCCTCTCATTTTGAGCAGCGACATCCCCTCTCGCTCTGGAATTCCCCCGATGTACAGATGGGAAACATTTATTGTCCTGCTTTCTACTGAGGGGCTCAACTTCATTTCCACAGGATTGTTCTCATCCAATTGGACAGTGATAATTCTAAAAGACCAAAGGAGAAAATAAATGAAAAGCTTTAAATATAATGAAATAATAATTCCGTTTTAGTCCGTAGTTCCCACAAGTTCTTACTGAATAAAAAAGTTCCCTAAAGGTGCATTTTAACAAGATACTATCTATAACCAAAAAGGTGAATCTTGAAAATTAAAACTCATGCTGGGCACAGTGGCTCATACCTATAATCCCAGCACCTTGGGAGGCCAAGGTGAGCGGTTTACCTGAGCTCAGGAGTTTGAGACCAGCCTAGGCAACATGATGAAACCTCGTGTCTACTAAAATACAAAAAATAGCAGGGTGTGGCGGTGTGCACCCATAGTCCCAGCTACTTGGCAGGCTGAGGCAGGAGAATTGCTTGAAACTGGGAGGTGGAAGTTGCCGTGAGCCCAGATCGCGCCACTGAACTCCAGCCTGGGCGACAGAGCAAGACTCCTTCTCAAAAAAAAAAAAAAAAAAGAAAAAAGAAAGAAGGAAAGAAAGGAAGAAACTCACAATTGAACATTTTTCAGAAATGAATGGAATGTTATTAAATATCCATTAAATTAGACTGCTTTTTGGAGAGGTTTTTTTTCTTTCTTTCTTTCTTTCCTCTTTACCTATGATGAAAATGTCCAGTGTACTTTTAAAGCATTCAGTCTACAGTTTTGGAGGTAAATATACGGGAATGTTCATAAAATGCTATTTACTACTGATATAATACTATGTACTAATACTCTAGTGCTATTTGCCACAGAATTAATCCAACGTAAGTACAATTTATGCTGGGCCCCAGAAAAGGGCAGAGTTAAAGTTGTTTAATTATAAAAATTCTAAAAGTATCTTATTACAAAGCAGATGAAATTGATTCCCAGGGAGGAATTCTAGGAAGGTTCTAGAATTATTTGGATGCTGATGATCCCAATCATCTAGCTGCCCAGGGTACCATTGCAAAGTTCCTCCCATGTTCCCTCTGAGCTCACCACACCCTCATTACACACTGCCTTGCCGTGTATAAGTACCTCCGATTCCTGACCAAGGAGATGGAATGCGCTTGTCCATCGCTGCATGTGCCCATGGGAGAGTGCAGGAGAGCTTTTCTCAGGCTTGTCCCATCCCCAGGATTGACATGTACCTCAATGTTGCCTCCAATCAGCATGATGGAAAAGAAGGGCTGGGGAGGTTGCACAGAGAATTTCCCAGACAAAACACATTACTATATGATTTAGAAAACTTTCGTCTTATGAAGATAATGTGCAAAGATTAACATCAAGTGAGTAGAACAATTCCTTAAGAATATCTTCATCTGCCACAATTTTAAATTTTGTATATTACTTTCTAATCTCTGTTTATATAATTTATATCCTGCATTATGCTATTATTGCTGAAGATTTAAAGATTTCCATTTCTGCATGGCCTCATATTTATTGTTTATTGCTACAATACATACCAATAAGTAGACACATTGTAATTTGTCTTTTTAATCAATGAAATTGAAAGTAGTTTCCAACTTTTTACCATACATATGAATATTTAATTGTTTTTCCAGTAATGTTGTTTCTCACATTATGAAAAGTGAAATCAAACATTTAAAGGACGTGAAAATGTTTAAAGCCCTTACTTTTTTTTTTTTTTGGCCACATTGAAACGAGGCAGTTTATAGTGCCACCAGGAGTACTGGAATGTGAGCATCTCACAACACCCTTGCTAGCAATGACTCACATTATCCTTTTTTGCCGACTTAGTAAGCACACTTTGATTTGAAAGTAACCTTATTAAGACTAATGGAGAAAAAGTTTGGCAGTTCCTCAAAAAGTTAAACATAGAATTACCATAATGACCAGTGATTCCACTCCTAAGTATATGCCCAGAAGAACTGAAGACAGGGACTTAAATACTTATCCACATATGTTCAGAGCATTATTCATAACAGCTAAAAGGCAGAAATGTCCCAAAGCTCATCCATGAAGTAACTGATGAACAAACTGTAGTATGTGCATATAGTGGAATATTAGCCATAAAAAGGAATGAAATGCTGATCCATGCTACAATGGGGAGGAACTTCAAAAGCACGCTAAGTGAAAGGCGTGAGATATCATATCTTGTATAATTCCATTTGTACGAAATATCCAGAATAGGTAAATCCATCCATACAGACAGATAGCAAACTGGTGGTTTCCAGGGGTAGGGAGAGAAGGGACTGGGGAGTGACTAATTAATGGGATAGGTTTTTGAGTGACGACAATGTTTGCAACTAGATAGAAGAGGTGGCCTTGCAACATTGTGAACGCACTAAATGCTGCTGAATTGTTCACTTTGAAATGGTTGATTTCAGGTTATTTAAATTTTGGCTCAACCAAAAACAAATAAACAAAAAAGATCAATGGAGCCCATTAACCAGTCTTAGTCACTGTCAGCGCTTCCCCAAGTATGTTGTGACATGTTTGGGTTCTGCAAACTGATGCTCCAGTTCTGACTCTGAGCGTACCAGCCGTGTGATCTTGGTCAGGTTTACCAGGCTCTCTGAACCCATTTCTTTTCTGGGTTTTTTTTTTTTTTTTTTTTGAGACAGAGTCTCATTCTGTCACCCAAGCTGGAGTGCAGTGGCACGGTCTTGGCTCACTGCGACCTCTACCTCCCGGGTTCAACCAACTCTCCTGCCTTGGCCTACCAAAGTGCTGAGATTACAGGCGCGAGCCACCGTGTCTGGCCTCTCTGAACCTATTTCTTCCTCAGCAAAATGTAGGAAGCAGCATTCCCCTTGCAGCATGGCTGTGATCATGACACAGCAATGTCTGTAAAGTATCTTGCAGAGTAAAAGATGACATTCTACAGATTTTCAGCTGCATGGACTCTCCTTCATTAAGATGGTGTGCTAACATTTTCTGTAAAGTCTCTTCAAATTATGTGATAGGCACAAATTTGAGCAGAGGATGGGGAAATATCACCTAGGCTCTTGAAATGGAATATGAGTAAGGAAAACTGTCATCTTTTCTCTCCTCCCCCCTGTGAGTTTACTGTGCGTATCACAGGCCACATTCCTCTTGCTGCTCCTTTCAATCCTATAATAGACAAAGAAAATCTTGCTTGGTCCAGCAGTAGGCTGAAGGCCTGAACAGAATTTAAGGGCTTCTGTTTTAGCCTTGGGATGAAGAGAAATGACCACAACATGGGGAAGAAAACTCAGTACATGTTATGTGAATGAGTTTTTTAAAAATTAGAGGTAGACAACAAATAACTTTTTCCTCAGTCACTAGACAAGGAAGATGGATTATGCAATATAAAAAAAATCACTGATTCATAAGGGGATGACATTCAGCAATAATAGCTTTTACTTATTGAAAATGCACATCCATAAACAACCAGAAACACAGTGACAATAATTGTTTATGAGTCAGTCATTTTCCATTCATCGTTTCGTTTCCCAAAGTTATTTCCTGAGCTTGGGGCTCAGGAGCAAAGGCCCTACTCACCACGTGTGCCTGCTCACGACTACCCTGCTTCTCCACATCCCCACCGAGGGCAGCCAGGATGATGCCACTGCTGTTCGTGGTGGCAAATGTTACCAGCCATTCCGATTCTGGTGACAAAGACTTGGGTGGCAATTCAATGTAGCCGCCTTTCAAGAAGCTAACACTCCGGATGGGCTGGTCACAGAGGAAATGAAACAGTATGGTGAGTTCCCAGCGGTGGCCAAACCTTCCGTGGGGAGGACACTGCTTGTTTCCTGATCACCTCCTTTCTATCCACCCCACTGGTTTGTTAAGTTATGATGTTGATGAATCAATGGACTATGGAAACTCATTTAAATATTAATAACAATGGTTCCTACCTCCAGTAAACAGCCTTTTCTCACTCCATAGGAATTTCTGAGTAAATCAAAAGTCGATCTGGATATTTCCAGGTTCTTGATACAGCCCACGAAGCTTTTGGTGGTGACACCTTTCCTGTAGGGAAGGGCATGAGAACCCCCACAAAATTTGGATTTTTTAATTCCATTGTTTTAAGAAGAAATACAATTGGGCCAGGTACAGTGGCTTATGTCTGTTAATTCCAGCACTTTGGGAGGCTGACGTGGGAGGATCACCTGAGCCCAAGAGTTTGAGATCAGCCTGGGCAACATAGTGAGACCCTGTCTCTACAAAAAATAAAAAATTAGCCAGGCATGGTAGCATGCACTTGTAGTCCCGGAGACTGAGAAAGGAGGATTGCTTGAGCCCAGGAGTTTGAGGCTACAATGAGCCATGATTGTTCCACTGCACACCAGCCTGGGTGACAGAAAAAGATCCTGTCCCCAAGAAAAAGAAAAAGAAAAAGAAAAAGGAAAAAAAACAACCCTGTATTTCTGGAAAACCTGTTTCCATGTGTTACTCTACAGAAATGTCTCGGCCTCCCTCTAAGAACAATCTTGATCGTGAGAACTTCGGGTCAAACAAATACTCTCCTACTCTCCTTAGGACTAGAGAAAGGGAGCAAACTTAGTGAGTCTGGCTATTTGGATGGCCACCTACAGAAAAAACAGGCCAATAATAAGAAAGACAGTGCACAGTCACAAGGAAAGTGCAGCACACAGATTATAATCCAGTCTCCATGTAGAGTAGACTGTTTGCTTCCCATGGGGACAAGTGCAGGTAATGCCATTTCCCAGTATCGGACTGCTAGGAAAGGAAGCCATTGGCTGTTGTTTATGATGCATATCCATGAACTTTGTCCTAAGGGAAGTAACTGCATTTGGTGAAGTCTGGGATTATCCCAAACCCTATTTCTCAATGTTCAAGTCAATATCATATTTTTCTTACCAGTGACCTCCTGGCTGAGGTCAGGCTATAATATCGTCCAGCTCTTATTTCCAAAATATTGGGGGGGGGGGGCATACGTCTCCCGGCTGCACTCTCTGTACCTGCTCTTGACAGGAGAGCTTTGCAATAACATGGTTTCCTGTTACAGTGACACCTCATTTTTGTCTCATGTTAAACAATGAGCTATGAACCATTAAGCAACTATATGATTTGGGGCAAATTTAAACCTTTCTGGATCTCAAGTTCTGTCCATGTAAACGAGGAGGCTGGCTTTGATGACACCCAAGTCCCTTCTGCTGAGAACATCTGTGATTTGGGTATCTGTCCTTTCCTGTGTTATCTACACTGGGCCATCTAGACAAAGTCCAGATGTACTAGGACATAGCCGTGACCACAGGGAGGCCTCAGTCCTGGTCCCAGCACGACAGGGCATGAATCTGGGATGGAATTTGGAGACAGCTTCCAGCCCTGCCTCCGTCTTGGCAGGGAGGTAAGACTTAGCAAGCGACCAGCTCCTCTGAGGTTTAAATGGATTCATTTCTAAGATCAGGAGGTGGCTGTGGTTTACACTATGTTCCTTGGGACTTTCCAAGATTCCTGGCAAAGAGAAGGGGGGCAGTGGAGAGGTGGCTCTCTCTACAAAAGGCTGCTCATCATAGCAACTGAATGGCTACATCTCTGTGCCATGTAAGAGGATTCTCTAAAAGAACCTGACCTAAAGACAGAGCATGGCTACAAATGGACATTTGCTGACCCTAAACTGAGTGGCTCATTTTAGACATTTGATGACCCCACTCCCTGCAAGCTGTCTTGCCCTGACTATTGGACTTTCATACGTGTCTTTTTTTAATGGTGTGAAAAAACTTAGAGCTTAATTACAAACAAAAATTACAAAACTGAGGACAATGAACCAGCCACACAAAGTTTCCGTAAATCAGTAAAGTCACAAAGATCAACATGAATCAGTCTCCACAAGGATTCCATTGTACGTCCTGTCCCATTTCATCCCACTCCTGATGCTGGTCTTGCAACTTGCCCATACATTATTCAGTCTAACCGCACTAAGGCTAATCCAGAAAAGTCTGCGGAAAGCATGATTCCTTTTTTTTTTTTTTTGCCTTTAAAGACATTCTACTACTATAAAAATGTCTAGAGAGGAGGATGAAGTGTGACAGCAAGTGTGGTCTCCAAATATGGCACAGTAACAAGATTTAGATGTTCTAAAGGCAATGCATATAAAATCACTAATTTTTCTGCAGAAGGCCTGCTTTGCTTCTCAAGTCATGTGACACAGACTACTTTGAACAAATAAAAGCAGATGTTACAGGCCGAACTGTGTTCTCCCAAAAGATGTGGCAGTCTTGATTCTTCTGATGTGCAAACGTGACCTTCATATGGAAAAAGGTCTTTGCAGATGTAATCAAGTTAAAGTGTGGTCATTAGTGTAAGTCTCTATCCAACATGACTTGTCCTTATAAAAAGGGGAAATTTGGACATAAGACGCAGGCCAAAGAATGTCTGAAGGTACCAGAAGCTAAGAGCACGGAACAGATTCTCTCTCACAGCCCTCAAAAGGAGGAAAGCCATGCCAATACCTTGCTTTTGGACTTGCAGTCTCTAGAACTGGAAAGGAATAAATTTCTGTGGTTGAAGCCACCTGGTTTGTGATACAATCCACTCTCAGCTCTAGCTAGCTAATATGGTTGGAAATCAGGGACATGAAAATTCTGCAATTTAGTATCATACCTTACAACTCTTGACCTTGGTAATCCACCCACATATATTGGATCCTTGTCTAGGCGGTTGAGGTCGGAAGATGCTCCCGGAGTCTCGCCCTGCTTGGTTTCTTTATCACTGGTGTTACGGGCATCGGTAACTGCTAGGACTCCTAAGAGATAAGAAAAGGGAAATCCCTTTCCATGTTTAAAGTAAAATGCAAACTTCCGGCAACAGAGTTCATTTACAAAGACATATTCTTTTAGATTCTACAAATTTGATCAGCTAATGTTCTTTGCTACTGAAAGACAAGTGAAAATCCTTTCTACCAAAGTTAACACGCATTGCTAAATGAGAGCAGTATGCGTGTGGAAGAAAATAGAGTGGATTTGACTCCTGATTCCAATTCAGCATTTAATGTTAAATAACACACTTGGAACTCACAGGCAAATGCAAGTGTAACACTCTTCCAACAAAATGTGAATCCTGTTGGTTAGTATTCCAAAGACAACGATGGCTTTGAAGTAGACTATCATTCAATACCCAGGAAACTACTGTGGAATAAAGACTGCTGATTTTGAAAAGATTTCTATTCTTATGCGGGTGACTGACATCTGGTGACTCCATCTGTGCCCATACCTTGCTTCCGGTTTCGCTGGAAGGCAATTTTGTACCAGGTTCCATTATTATAACGTCTGTCTGTCAAAAGGGTGAGGGGTCCTGAACCCAAGTCAGTCATGACCTTCACTCTGCCGTGAACCAGCTCGATGGATACAAAGTCTTTCTGTAAAGAAGAGAACACAGTTCCCCAGGTTATAGCTTTATCCCAAGTTTCCCTTTCTCTTCAAGTCAGGGATGGCCAAAACCTTGTAAAGTCAAACTGAGAAAACTGGAGCTGGCCCCACAGCCAGAGGTGTATCGGCTATGAAACGAAAAATGCCCACAAAAGCTTTCTAGGACACTGTACTAATAGAAATGAAACACTACTCATCGTTACCAAAATCGACAATTCAGTAAGAGAAGTGGAATCTCCTTGTATCTTTTTCATTCAGACTGACAAGGGGCCAGTCCTAAAAAATAAAACCAGAAGACTGAAAGAAACCACCAGCACATGAGATGTGAACGAGAACATGAAAGTCCCATGGATGGAATTCAAATTATGTCACTGTGGTCACAGTGAACCCAGAACAAGACATATTATTCGAGCTCAAATTTTAATAACTAATGTCTAACCAATATCTATAAAGACTAGAAGGCTAGTTTCTACTTGATGTTCTTCTATATTTTCTAAAGGGTCTGCAACGAATTTGTATTAATATAATAAATAATTTAAAATGAAGCAATTGTTTAGCACATACACATATTAATACTAGTATATGTTCACAAAAATTGTATGGTATACATAGGTACATATTTAACTAGTAAATCCTCATTAGACATAAACAACCTCATAACAATCTGAATGTGTGTATACGGTAGGACCTAGGGCCCCATAAAGACTCTTACTGTGCCATGTGATCCCAGGTAGAGAAGAAGTCCATTAGGTGAAAAGGTACTAAAAAGCATGATTATCTGGGTCACGGTAGCCGGAAGTAACTTCTCCACGACAGAGTACCCACTTCCGTCAAAATGGAAGGAAGGGTCTTCATTCTGGGAGCTGCAACAGAAGAGATGAAATAGAATCCATTCTCGGGAGGGTAGAGAGAGCCAACAGGGCAGTTACTGAGCTCTCCCTCACAAAGATTACGGTAGAGCTATTAGTTCCATAATTTCATATCAAGTGTAGATGATAATATTTAAAAATATGCTTGCCATGAGAAGATGCAAGACAAATGCCCAGCTGCTTTATAAGGAAAATAAGGTTAATGTAGGCAGTATTCATTGTGGTAAAAAGACATTTCTTTATAGGAAGATAATTGCTATAAATATTTCATTTATCAACTGGATTTGTTTATTCTAATCTCCTTGAATGTAACTGTTGTTTCCTAATTCTGTGCCTTCGGGATAATTTTTATATTGACATTTTCATTCTGCTGATGAGGTTTTAACTAATACCTCAGGTAAACTAGAGCTATGATGAAAAACAAGTATGTGCCCATATACCAGAAGCATCATTTCACAAAACAATCACTGACATCCTCAAAAATCTGCGGATGAGCTTAAAGACCCGTTTCATACTTAAGAGAGGAGCACATGGGTTACAACAGGTTTCTAACATAGCCAGGGCATTTTCAGGTGAGTGTGTTTCCTGGTCTTTTCCTCCAACACAGCAAAGGGCTGACTTGACTCACTAGTTAATTAAAAAGCCATTCATCTGGAACAGATCATAATTATGTTCCAAAGATAATTTTCTGGAATATCATAAGGCTTGAGAGTAAAACTTGGATGAGGATGGTTTTTGGGTAGGAGTTTGAACTTTTCTCAGTTACAGGTGTAACAACCAAACTCAGTGCCACATCTCCAAGCAAGGTGGTCTAATCAAACAGTAAAATTGTTTCCATGGATGATAAAACAAAATAAAAAAAAAACAGTGCTTTATGAAACCTGAGGTTTCAAATGTATAAATTACCTGAGCTCTTGCTTTTTCAAAAATTTCTATCACGTAGTCTCTTTTAGGAATTATAACTTAAAAGAAATGCACTGCATAAATTTTTCTATTGTGCTTTAATTCTTCAGTCTTTAATTCTTAAGCCTGTGGCTTCCTAGCCATATGTTCTATTGCTCTACCTCTTGGCCAACCACAGTTGCATGTGCCTAAGGATAGAGGCTCCGGACTACTGGGGTTCAAATCCCAGGCCCCCAACATACTAGCTGTGTGAACTTGGAAAAGTCACCTAACCTCTCTGTGTGCCCTTCCCTTCATCTCTAAAACCGGGATAACCATAAAACCTCTCTGGGAGGGCTACCCCAGGCAAAGTTCTTAGAACAGTGCCCCGCACACAGCAGATGTTCTCTCTCATTATTCTGCTATGTTCAGAGGTCCTCCATGGGCCGGTCCCCATTTTTGCCTATGAAAAGCTGAGCCTCACAGATTAAACTACCTTGTTCATAGACACACCCCAAGAAATCATAAAGCCAGGTTTCAAGCAAAACTCCAGACATCTGTCTTGGTCCTCAGTGCATGGCCCTTCCCTCCCCAGAGCATGTGAGCCCTCCTCTCTCAAGAACATGGGGGCTCTGCCACGGGGTTCTCTCCCTCAACATGACCTGCTGAAGTGCAGTGGCCATGAAGAGGGGGACCTCAAATGAAATGATGGCTGAACATGATCGAAGACTTGTCCCCATGTCAGTCACTTCCCTGAACTTCTCCCAGAGCTCCTGCTGGCTTCCCGACTATGACCAGAGGCATATGTGCCTCAACAGTTGGCCCAGGTGCCTGTTCCCCAAGTGAGCCCTGCCTCCGTAAGGGCCGAGGACAAATGAAAACTCAATTCATCACAGCACTTCATGGACAGCTCTGTTCCAGCCTTAGAAATGCCCCATTCATTACCCATAGGTTCAAGTGGGAGCCTGCAATCAGGCAGGCCTGGGGTGATGCCCACCCTCTGCAGCGCTCAGCCCTGTGAGTCTAGGGCTCCATCATGAGATCTGGATAATCCTGATCCGACCTACTAGCATGCCCTGCTGCTGCCATGCAAGGGCGTGAGCTAACCTTGGCCCAGGCTTGGGATGCTACTTCTCCAACTATGGCCCCTTGCCACAGCCCATGCATTTTCTGCTTTCTATACAGGTGTTTCCCCCTAAGTCATGAGATATCTAAGCCATGAGATATCTGAGGACACATGTGAGGCATGTGGGCATGGCCAGTACCTAGCAGAGGGCCTGGAATACAGGTGACTGACTTGTGTCAAAGTCCAGCCACGTAGCCAGCACTCTCTCACAATGTCCACTTGTAAATAATGCAAGGATTATACCTGTTAATTAAATAAAGGGTCTTTCCATATTTTTTGATGGGATTATTAGACTCAGTGGTTAATTTTGTAATACACTTTGAGAATGTAAGAGATTGCTCGTTAATTACAAACAGTGATACCATGTACAAGTGTAATAATACATTCAAAGAGGAATAAAAAGTTTCAGTTCATTTACTTGGTAATATAAATAACATTTAAGAGTAAACACTCAAAATTTTTTTAAAAATCTAGAAGACATCAATTGACTGCACTAATGATTTAATTATGGCAAATTGTACACAAACGTGAAAGGGTCAAGGAATTACCATCTAAGTCTGCTAAAATGGATTGTTACTAGAATTAGGTTATTAACTCTTTGAACTAAAGTTTTTGTCTAACAGGAGAAAGGGTGCAGGGGGGACTTCACCTAAAATGAAGACGACAGTTCAATCAATTTACAAACAGACATAAAATACCAGTCTGTGCCTATGTCAGCACTTGACAAAGTATGTTTTATGAAACAAAAGCAACTCCAGACACATTTTTTTGTTTTGTTTTGAGACAGGATCTTACTCTGTCACCCAGGCAGAAGTGCAGGGGCTCAAGTGATCCTCTCACCTCAGCCTCCAGAGTAGGTGGGACAAGAGGCACACACCACCATGACCAGCTAATTTTTGTATTTTTTGTAGAGATGAGGTTTCTCCATGTTGCCCAAGCTGGTCTCGAACTCCCGGGCTCAAGCAATCCACCTGCCTGGCCCTCCCAAAGTGCGGGATTATAGGCATGAGCCTCACCCAAAGGCACCTTTTCCAAAAGGGTTCAAGGTCAGGTGAGTTTGTGAAATACTGCATCTCTGGAGCAGTGCCTGTCATTACCTCATAAGGCAATAACATTTCTTTTTATCTGCCAATTACAAAGCCATGCTTTTTCACACATTTATTGTCAAAAAAAAAAAAATCCTGTGATATTTACCTACAAAGTAAAGCCACATCACTGTAGGACACCAGTGATAAACACTGATAAAGCGTTTCAAGTTTATAAAGTATTTTCATACACATCATGTTGTGTGTTCATAATGATAATTTTTAGAGGTAGGTAAGACAAGTATGATCATCATTTCTCTTTTCTGGAAAAAGAAACCAAACCTTAGTGAGGTGAAGAGACTCACTATCCAAAGCCACCGAAAAAAATTTTGGTGGGGGACTTGGGCCAGAAGCTTAAGAAACTTAGATTCTAAACCCAATATTCTTTTTTAATCCTAAGGCTACAATCACCAAGCCTCTGGTCCTAAGTTTTTAAACAAGCAAAGGGAGGGAAAATTGAGAAGAGAAGGTGTAAACTACAGACCTGACAATGACAAAATGAAAATTCACCTGTGAATTTCTAAATGTGCTGTGAGTTGCTTTATCTGATCTTGTCACTGCTCACTGTTAATTACAGATATCCATCTGGACAGAGCAGCCCATTAGACAAGATAAATTATATCAGATGTTACATTTCTCTAATGGAAATAGGCGATTTATTGTCTTAATTACTAAAGTGATGGAAAACAGGTCTTATATACTTAAGGAGTTGCAGTTATTTTGTTATAAAATAACAGGGCTGGTGAGGGAAGATGTTGCACTTGGTAAGATTAAGTCATTAAATGTCTTTATATCAATGTATGCAAAAAGATATTGATTTTTCTCTATTTCCTAATGCATTTTATTTCTGGAATTGTAGAACATGGTTTGGAATTAGAAAGTACTTATCTGTAAAAATTGACCATGCATGAAAAAATTCTTATCCTTGGAGATATTTTCAAAATAAAAATGTACAATGATTTACTGAAGATTTGGCTGTGGCTCTCTGAGACAGAAGGTTGTTTGAGAAATTGTCTGAAACTTTTAGGATTTATGATCCATGATCAAAGCATACAAGATATAGGAAAAAGACTACTTCTTTTTAAAGGGTTAAAAATGATACCTGTGCTGCTCTCAGTAACTAAATCTACATTATATCCTTTGCAATAAGACCAGCAATGTCACAAACTCTGTCCTTCCTTGATGTGCATGTGTTAATAAATTATTTCAGCATTTTTCAGATGTCAACAGAAAGACATACTATGTTCTATATCATGGAGACTTCTTACCTTCCGAAGCACCCATGACACTTGCCTTCCCTTTCAATATAGTTCCACAGGCCGATCGATTTTCCATTGAGGAAGGTCTCTCCCAAGCAGCCTTTAAAATGAGTAACCTTCACAGCAGGAGATTTCTAATGCAAACAAGTAAACAAACATAACCAATACGTAGCTGACGAAGCAAAATAAATTCTCCAAGTGCACAAAATTTCTCCCTGGGAGCTTCAATCTAACAGATTCAAATTTGTTAGAGAGAACATTAGAAAAAAGGCCAGTTTGTAATTTCCTTCCCGTTATGAAGTGGAGTGAGTGATGACTGGGCAGGATCTTAAAGATCATCTCAGTGACTAGGGTTGATAGAGAAAAGCGTGTTATACGGGTGAAAAAACGGACAGCCAAGAGTGTGATTGGTAGAGAGGGCCCAGCAGGACCTGAGACCTGGACTCCCACTTCAGAGCATTGAGCCACGTCCAAAAAAATGCAATTATGTTTGGTGACAGAATAACTGACACAATAAAATAAATATGGTGGGAGTTTTTGCTAAACACTAATGAGTATTAATCAACTACCAACTAGAGCTAGACTAGAGATGAAGAAACTTCACAGGAATTAACATGGAGCATTGAATTTCCTGTTAATCAGTCGGAAAGAAACCCAAATAGCAAGATGAGCCATTGGCTTTTTCTCCATTTATGCTACAGATTAAGCATCACCCTTTACTGTACAAAACCAGCCCAACTCTGCAGAGGAACTGTCAGGAAGCAAAACAACAGGAGCAGAAACATCTTCATCTGCCTAGGATATATTCCACCATTTAAACATATGACTCTTTTATTTACTTTTTTTTTGAGACCGAGTTTCACTCTTGCTGCCCAGGCTGGAGTGCAATGGTGCCATCTTGGCTCACCACAACCTCCACCTCAAGGGATTCAAGCGATTCTCCCACCTCAGCCTCCTGAGTAGCTGGGACTACAGGCATGCAGCACCACGCCTGGCTAATTTTGTATTTTTAGTAGTGACGGGGTTTCTTCATGTTGGTCAGGCTGGTCTCGAACTCCCGACCTCAGGTGATCCGTCTGCCTCAGCCTCCCAAAGTGCTAGGATTACAGGCCAGAGCCAACCTGCCCAGCCCATGACTTTTATATATAGATAAAAATCAGCCAATCAGTCCTGTTCAGAAGAACTCTCAGAATGTTACCTTGATTTGTCCTCCAAGACCTCCGACGAACATGAGTGTTGAATTGTTTACATCCAGAACCTTGGCTGTCCCAGGGGATTTACTTGTTTTTGTCGGTGGATTTTGATTTGAGTTTATTTCCTTTACACTCAATGAACCCATGTTTCCAAATCTAAGGGTCACAAAGAATCGCAAAAGGAACTTTCAGAAGTTCAAGTTGGCATACATACATCCCCATGTTTCCTTCACACCCACCATCCGCTGTTCCCAGAGGGCCCCGCAGCAGCACCCCCTGCTGGTCTCCTGGCTTCCAGTCTTGTCTGCTGCCCCAAAATCTTAAAGAGTAGTTCTGAATCAGAAATTTCATCATGTTGCCTCCCTGCTTAAAACATTCGAGTTGAGCTAAACTGTATCTGAAGATATGTCTACACTGTGAATATTATCCCATTTGTAAATTAAAAAATTCCCAACACACCATAACATTATGGAAAAGTGAAAAGAAAACATATACTTAAAGCTGCTCAAAAAGGGATTACCTCTGGAGAAGGATTTTAAAAGGAATAATTTTGCTTTGTGCCTGAATTTTAAGAAAATGCACCCCCCAACTGCATTCTTGTTTTCTGTCCTTGTCTACCTGCAATGCGCTGCCAGCCACATGCAATTTCTACCATGACACGCTTTACTCCTCTTTTCCGGGGAATAAACATTTTACCAGGTTGGCTACCTTACACATAGACTTTCCAAAAGTAATATTCTTTATTTTTTAATTTTTTTAGAGACAGGGTCTTGCTCTGTCTCCCAGACTGGAGTGTGGTAGTGTGATCATAGCTCACTGCAGCCTCGGCCTCCTGTGCTCCAGTGATTCCCTGCCTGAGGCTCCCAAGTAGCTAAGACTACAGGCACACACCACTGTGCCTGGATAAATTTTTAAATTCTTTTAGAGACAGGGTCTCACTATGTTGTCCAGGCTAATCTCAAACTCCTTGTTGCTCAAACTCCTCCCACCTCAGCCTCCCAAAATATTGGGATTATAGGAGTGAGCCACCATGCCTGGTCACTAAAGGTAACATTCTAAAGGTAACCTAAACTTTTAGACATTTTAGACATTCTAGAGGTAACCTAAGCTTCTCAGTTTTTTCTTCTTTTGATTGTTGATTTTAGTAACAAGTTAGTTTCTCTTGTAGTAAGAAAAAAAATCCATACCCTAATTTCTTTTTAAAACATTTTTTGAACTATTTTTTTTTTTTTT
>NW_016107477.1:1854019-1883014 GCF_001604975.1 Cebus imitator
ACACAAATACACAATGGAATACTACTCAGGCTTAAAGAAGAAGTAGTTCTGTCACTTATAACAAATGCTTATTTCTACAGCTAACCTAAGCTAAGTATAGTTTGGTTATAATCTGACTTTCCAGAAGTTTCAAAGCCTATTATATGATGTTACAAGCATATAATTATTACAAGACACACTTTAAAAAAGGGAGCTGCTCTGAGAGAACATTCTCTACCACCTGGCTGCATGGATACTGTGCCATCTGTCGTCATCAATAGGAAAGTCTGGAAACTCCAAGCGTGTTGACCCGGAGCCCAGGTCCCACAGGAGGGCCACTTTACCTCGTCGCATCTCCACTGCAAGGAAATCAGACTGGGGGCAGGGCATGGGCGGGGATCAGTTTACACACTGGGCTGTTCGCTGATCACCAGAACACTTTAAAGACTCAATTCTTACGTTGTTTTCTCTGTTCTTAAAAATAAATAAATTAATAAAAAGCAAAACCGCACCATCTATTTTCTTTTGTTTGAAATGGTCCCCTCCCTGAAGCTGGAGCATGACTCACGGACCTAGGAACATTAGCGCCTCCCTGCGTGCCTGGCATGGCCCTCCTCAATACCTCCTACACAGTCCCCAGGAAAATTCATCGAGGGTCACAGGCAGTCCACAGGGAGCACTAGGGAAGGCGCTGAGCTTGTTCGTTTTCCCAGGCACTGAGCTTGTTCACTTCTAAGATATGGAAGTGAACTATGTAGTAAGACAGGAGCCATGAGACCCCACCCCTGTCACAGACTTGCGTGTGCTTTGCATCTGATCTCCTAAGAAGACATTTCAGATGCTACATGTGCTTGTGAACATCTTCTGCCCTACACACCCAAGGCTTCTGTTCTCACTGGCATACCCAAGGTATCAAAGAGCTTTCACAGGCACTTGCCGTCTGGGTACCACTGGAGTCCTTGGCAAGAAAAGCCTGAGGGCAGCTTGATGATTCTGATACTCAGTCACTCCAGGGGTCACGGGGGAATCACAAAAAAGTTCCATCCCCCCAGGGTTTGTGATTAAGATGGCATCCTTTGGAAATGTCACTTTCCTTCTCACAGGCATTTAATTTGGTCGTTTGCTCATTTTTAATCTAATGCTACCATTTTAACAAAGATTAGTCCCTATGGGAGATTTAGAGATTTCACTAAGGACTATTTTTTTACCAAATAAGGAAAAATTTAGAAAAATCTAGAAATGCATAAAAGACTAAGTGTTGCCTTCCAAATGTCCATAACTTACAGTGGTGCTGCTACCGAGGTAGAAGAGAAGATTATCGGGTTCGTGTGTCTTAACATTTAGTATTAAGGTGTTGTAGTTAGTGGAGGAAATCTGAGGCTGATAGGCCCGGACACAATCTCTGTCTGCAGACACAGCAACTTTAATCTGTAGAAGGAAAATGACAGTGTCTCCATCATTTAGTGACACACACTGGCAGCTCACCAGCAGCTCAGTAATGCTATTCTGTAATGAATTTTCACTGAGGCAGGTTTCTTCTCTTGATAATACACAATGATTCATGTTTAATAAAGTAACATATCAGATGGTAATAGAAATGATTTCATTTAGTCAAGCGTTTAAACATGAGAAAATCAGTGTTAGTTTTTGGTAAGTTATTTTACATAGGAAACCATCTTGCTCACATAAGATTTAATTCCTTAAAGACAAGGATCTTATCACCTGGGAATCTTTTTGCCCGACACAAAGAGGATATTTGATCATCATTTGGTGAATAAATGGAGGGGTAACAAATTTATTCACTCGGCAAATATTTACAGAGTAATTATTGTACTTACTACATATTTCTTTGAGTAGTAATTCTTTGCATATATATCTTACATTGGTCTTAAAGAGTCTAAGTTTGGTATTAACCATAGCATCAAGAACCATTCCTTGGGCTTACATTTATTTATTTACTTATTTATAGACAGGGTCTTGCTCTGTTGTCCAGGCAAGTGCAGTGGCGTGATCATAGCTCACTGCAGCCTTGAACTCCTAGGCTCAAGCGATCCTCCAGCCTCAGCCTCCTGAGTAGCTGGGACTACAGGTTCACACCACTAAGCCTGGTTATTATTATTATTATTATTATTATTACTATTTGTTTGTAGTAGAGACAGGGTCTCACTATGTTTCCTAGGCTCATCTCAAATTCCTGGTCTCAAGCAATCCTCCCACTTCGACCTCCCAAACCGTGGGAGTTATGAGTGTGAGCTACCATGACCAGCCTATATAGCAACTGTAACTGAAACAGATGGAAGCCAGAGCTCACAGTTACCAACATTCTTTTTCCAATAGCAAGGAAACTTGAGGGGAAAAGAGAGAGCCCTGTGCTCCTTTTTCTTGTCTAGGAAGCCTCAGGCAGACAAATGCAGGTCCAGAGGCTGCATGCATCCTCTCGAAGTCCCCAATCACATGACAGCTACACATTCTCTCAAAAGGAAACTTTTTTCCCTTAGAGCACAGCCAGTGCCACGTACCATGGGTAAAACATTTTCTCATGTTTGAACTGCTCCAGGTGTCCAGTGCTTTAGGCATTTAGCGACCTGGATTTCTGCAGCCTTCGTGTGCATACAAACTTTTCTCAGACCACTCCAGGATGAGGCTCATACTACGCAAACATTTTAAAGACTACTTGGAGTATCAAAACTAAGTTGGTAAAATGAAGAAATAACACCACATGCAACCCATAAACTTAGAGTGACGTCAACCTGTAGATTTGACATGTTCCACACCATCCAGGCTAATAGTTTTAAATTTAGTCTATAATGATAAATCTCCATAAATACATAGAGATCTCTTTTCTAACAACATTTTGAAGCAGGCTGAATAAAAGCAGAGCTCAAAGACAATGAAGCTAGTTATTGGCTTTAAATATACCTGGACAGGGCTGTGAGGAAGCCAGGATTACTGGGATCTGGGTCTTTGGGAGTCCTAAGGGACCCAGTGTGACTGAGAGCCATGTCTGCATGAATTCCCTGGGACCACACATGACTGAGAGCCCCGTTATGAAAGACATGGGGCCCCAAACTCACAGAAGCTGCTTGTTTCCGGGCCTGGCTGATCAGCAGTTTAATTTCTGATAGGTTTCTGCTCAGGTTCTCTTCTAACACCTTCAAAGGCTTCAAGCGATCAAACAAAAGGTTGGCTTGAGTTTCCACATCTTTAACTTTTCTTCCAGCCAACAGAGCTAACAAATACAAGAAGGCAAGGGGTGGTAAGGAAGTTGGAGAGGGGGGAAAAGAAGATTATTGATTGTCCATTAACAATGCACTAGGTAAAACAGCACCCTAATAATCAAATCCACGACATTTGGTACATAGATTAAAACATGCACCAGTAGCATGCATTGCCCATGGCCCTTCTCTTTACACAGGCGAATCCAGATGTTGGCATCCTTTTACTTCTCAGAAGCATGGTGAACAATGCACCACTGTGTGTGCTTAGCTAGCTCCACATCTGCATGACGCAGACGGTCACAGCTGGAAGGAAGGGCGCTGACATACTGGCCATGGTGGAGTCCTGCAGTAGCTGGTGCGTCTCTTGTAACGTGGTGTTGACCCTGGACAGGCCGGCAGACGTGGTCAGCAGCTCCCGGCTCAGCTCCACCACGTCCCTCAGCGTGCTCACCGCGCTCTCGCTTGCAGACGTGGCCAGCTCTTTGGTTTTGGCTCCTTTGTGTCTTATACCTAAAATAAATGTATAACCAAGCATGCACTTTGGTGCTTACACACAGAGAGAAGAATAAAACTACACCAAACATTTTGCCCCACTTGTGTGTGATTAAGTACTTCACACAGAAATATATTATTGCCCTATTACTGATGCCGAACACAAACTGAAGCTTGCTTGTTTGCTTTTTTTTCTTTCAGGCATTGGCCGAAGAGCTTCTTGTTTCTAATGGCAATATGAAAGCTGCATATCATATGCCCTACTCTCCCCTTTTAGGGACAAATGAAATAGTTTTTGTTAATAATGCTCTGGAATATTATTTCAGTACACAATGGGATCACAAAAGCAATGGCCAATCACTGTGTGATCAGTGTCTTACATGTTATTAGCTAAACTTCTTTATTTGAGTCCTTTTCCATCACCCCCTTCTCATCTTCATGAAACATGTTCTCCATATCCTTTCATGTCTGGATAATAAAGATTTGGATCCTAGGTCTGCAGCTATGGTGAAAATGTCTTAGGTTAGAGGAAGAGGTATTTTCCCATAGCATTAACTGGCTGCTAGAAGTAACAGCAGAACAACGCCTAAACACCCACTCAAGGTAAATTGGAATTCAGTTATTCTAGAAAATCTGGGTGAGGATTTGTTTGTGTTTGTTTGTTTGTTGAGACAGTTTTGCTCTGTCACCCAGGCTGGAGTGCAATGGCGAGATCTTGGCTCACTGCAACCTCCGATTCCCAGATTCAAGTGATTCTCCTGCCTCAGCCTCCTGAGTAGCTGGGATTACAGGCACATGCCACCACATCCAGCTAATTTTTTATATTTTTAGTAGAGGCATGGTTTCACCATGTTGGTCAGGCTGGTCTTGAACTCCTGACCTCGTGATCTGCCCACCTTGGCCTCCCAAAGTGCTGGGATTACAGGTGTAAGGCACCACACCTGGCCCTGGATGAGGATTTTTAAAAGGCACTATTATTCATTTTTGAAGTATTTAATCACACACAAGTGGGGCAAAACATTTACAACAGAAAAAGCTGAAAAAGGGGTATACAGGTGGCCTTTTCACTTTTCTTACAACTTTTCTGTAAGCTTGAAATTATTTTCAAATAACGTTATTAAGCATTTAGTCAAAATATACCATAGCGTCCTTATAAAAAAAGAAAATGAAAGAAATCTTCCAGATCAGAAAATGCTCCATTCTTCAAGGTAAGAAGTAAGGCCAACGCAGCCATGCCCAGTTTCCCCAGGTAACTTCCATGCTTACAAGCAGAAACCCTGCAGACAGAAGGACGTTGCAGCTTCTTGTTTTCAATGGCTTTAAAGCATTTTAAAGTGCTCCTTTGAGCACTTCAGAAGACTTTTTCAAAAGATACTTATTAAGAAAAAAAGAAGAACCAGCAGAGGGGCTCAGGCCTGTAATCCCAGCACTTTGGGAGGCCCAGGCAAGAGGGTTGCTCGAGGCCAAGAGTTCAAGACCAATCTGGGCAACAAGTGAGACCTGGTTTCTACAAAACAACAACAATTTTAAAAGTAAAAATACAGGCCAGGCGTGGTGGCTCACGCCTGTAATCCAGCACTTTGGGAGGCCGAGGCAGGTGAATCACCTGAGGTCAGGAGTTCGAGATCAGCCTGACCAACACGGCAAAATCCCTTCTCTACTAAAAATGCAAAATTAGCCGGGTGTGGCGCTGCAGCTACTCAGGAGGCTGAGGCAGAAGAGCTGCTTGAACCCAGAAGGCAGAGGTTGTAGTGAGCCGAGATCGCACCACTCCGTGCCAGCCTGGGCGACAGAGCAAGACTCCATCTCAAAGAAAAAAAAATAGTAGGCCGGGCACGGTGGCTCATGCCTATAATCCCAGCACTTTGGGAGGCCGAGGCGGGCGGATCACGAGGTCAAGAGATCGAGACCATCCTGGCCAACACAGTGAAACCCCGTCACTATTAAAAATACAAAAAAATTAGCCGGGCGTTTGGCAGGCGCCTGTAGTCCCAGCTACTCGGGAGGCTGAGGCAGAAGAAGTGCTTGAACCCAGCAGGCGGAGGTTGCAGTGAGCCGAGACTGCGCCACTGTGCTCCAGCCTGGAGTCAGAGCAAGACTCAGTCTAAAAAAAAAAAAGTAAAAAGCAACAAAAGAACAAAAGAGAAGTTTAAGGTGATGTACATAATGTACTGCAGCATAATTCATTTGTATTACACTGTAAAAAATTATCCTATTTACAATTTTAATGAATACCACATTTCTAAATCGTCAGTATGAAAGTGATCAGTGAGCCTGATGTTTTCCTGCCTCACTAAAGAAGATGGCCAAGCAAGCAGTCTTCAGTTTGCCACATTCATAATGAAACTGGCATTTTCCCCTAAGGCAGGTAAAGCACATTCCAGATTCTTCACTTGCTGACTTTCAGCGGTCCTTCTTCCTCTAAGCAATGTGTCAAGCCCATTTCAAAAGTAAGCAATTCAGACAGTACTATGCGATCTCTGTTTTTAAGACTATAATTCTAGTAGTTTGAGGCATGTGTTGTGACATTATTTTAAAAAGCAGTGATTTTCATTTCTAAATCATATTCCTTTGCAAGTAAAAATTCTGCCAATCTTAGTCTGATTTTTTGAGCTAGAGCCTTGATCAGTCTTGAGGCAGGACTTCCTTATGCTCCTGGGTGATGCTTTTACAATGAGAAGACATTATTTAAAGCAAGGAAGTCCTTTCCACTCACCTTCAGGAATTGCTCTAAGTATCAAGAGTGATTCATTGGTTTGCCTGGTAATTTCACCAGCATTCTCTTGAAATCTGTTTGTGTTATTTCTCAGTTCACTCAGTTCCAATGCAATACCTATTTAAAGGGAGAAAAGTGTTTCCTTTCAGGTTAGCCTACTAAAAAGTTGCCTAGGCAACAGCTTTATCATTCTTGACCAGCTACAGAATTCATAGCTTTCTAAAGAGACTCCCGATATTGACAGTTTTCCCAGCAAAACTGAGCACCATTTATTCTAGAAATTAAGAGTGTATTTCTAGCTTGATACATCATTTTCTCTAGTTTGTTTGTTAACTTTTTCACTAACATTTCTACTTAAGTTTCATGTCCGATTTTACTAGAGCTCAAGGATGAAGAGCTGTGTTTAAGTCACTCAGTCTTAATTAGAGGCACTAGCTTCCCATCCCCACCTGAATCTTGACTCCCTTTCTCCTCTGGGTTGTAAAACCCCTAAGGTGGGAGTCTTTCTCACAATCTCCCACCCGCGACTCTGGCCAGTCCTATTCCCTTTCTATTTCCTTCTGGCCACCCAACTGGAACTCAACTCAATCTCCTTCTGAAGTTTGATCACAGCTTTTATTTTTAAAATTTCTGTTCTTAACATACAATCACATTTAGATTTTGAGCACATGGTTAAAGTGGGACATTTTAATTGCCAACAAGTTCCCAATTTCACTACCTGTGAAGCACCTCTGCTTGTACAGACTGAAACTACAGCCCATCAACACCAATATGCATTTTCCATACTGTGAGATGACAACATAAATTCTAAACTGTGTCACTCAGAGAAGAAAAATTATGCACGTATCTGGGCCTTTGGTTCAGACAGCTGTGGAAGGATCTAGCGTTAGACTTGGAAGTAAGTCATCTGTAAAGGGTACAAGCTGTGTGTATGGCCCACTATTTGCTCCTCCAGAAATCTTGGTATTTTTGATATATTAGAATGTATTATGGTGAAAAGCACATTATTTGTTATAAAAAAAAATTGTATAACTACGTGGTTTCTCTCACACAACAGATTCCTGCTGCCATTTTGGTTTATGTTGATTGGATGAATCGCCCTTACATATGCCAAGTCATTCTTTCTTGAAACTTTAGGACAAACTAAGCTGCATAGGTATTTTTTGGAAAAATGGATAAGTCAATCATGATTTAATTGAATAATGATTAAATGAGAACCTACCATGAGTCTACCATGATGTTCGTCCCATGAGAAAGGTAAGGAAATATCAAGCATAAGCGATCTCCTCAAGGAACTGTGACAACTAGGGGAACACATGCAATTCAAGGTAACCCAACAAACACCAGGAAGAACAGTGAAGGTTCCAAGCTCAGGCAGTGAGTAGAGGATTTCATCGCTAAGGACAGGTTAAAGATAGAGGCAACTGCACAATAAAGGAACAGGTTATCACTAGAATAAAAATGCCAAATTATAGGAAGTTTATATGATAGGAAATTGGAATAGAAATGGGACATAGAAATGCTAAGCTTCAAGTTGCTTCACACAAGGAAAACACTCTTAAAGGCTGATGCTCAGTGAGACGCTCACACTCACTCTGTCTGTCTACACCGCCCGGGTCACACACTGACCTGGAAGCTTCCTGCTGAGGTTGTCTCCTTCTTTTAGATATTTGGAGCTGCGCTGCATGGCCGCTTTCCCATTAGAAACAAGGGATTCTGAGAACTGGAAAACAAAACCACTTAAGCATGGTGAGAGCAGGGCACAGTGGAGTCCTGCTGGGGATGGAGGAAGCGACTCCATCAGAGTAGCCCCCAGCCACGTTCCCAGCAAGAAAGTCAGCCAGGTACCACATACGGCAATTTAAAACGGCTGAGGTGAGAGGACACAAAGGCATTTTTTTTTTTTTTTGAGACAGAGTTTCACTCTGTCACCTAGGCCAGAGTTCAGTGGCATGTGATCTTGACTCACTGCAACCTCTGCCCCCTGGGGTTCAAGTGATTCTCCTGCCTCAGCCTCCCCAGTAGCTGGGATTACAGGCACGTGCTACAATGCCTGGCTAATTTTTGTATTTTTTTTAGGAGAGATGGGGTTTCACCATCTTGGCCAGGCTGGTCTTAAACTCCTAACCTTGTGATCCACCTGCCTCGGCCTCCCAAAATGCTGGGATTACAGGCTTGAGCCACCGCACCTGGCCACAGAGACATTTTTAAGTAGATAAGGAAGGAAACCAGCCATCCAATAGAGATTTTCACCATGGTTAAAGAAAAATGTCTCCTGTATATATCAAGTAGCATTATCATTTTTGGTGCAAGGAAACGTGAGATTGCTCTCATTTCTACACTGGTTTCTAGTCTGTCTAAAGAAGTACTTATGAGCTTAAAAAATTCAAACACAGATCACATGATGACAGAAGTCAGAAACAGATTCCACCAGAAAGAAAGTTAATAGGCAGAAATTGGGGCCACTGAGTCTTTGCTCAAACCCGGTACAGAACCATCTCCCACAGAGCCCAGAAAAAGAAGCCCACGGCATTTCCTACCAGGCTCATCTCCGTCACAGTCCTGTGAGCATCTCTGGCCAGTTCCTCTGATTCTTCGATCAGGCTCTGGATGTTGTAATGGACATGGGCTGCACTGGTGGCATTCAGGGACACATTTCTGACGTTTTCAAGGTTACTATCAAAGCAGCATATTTAGAAACGTTATGATAAACTAAATCAAACTTGCTAATTCACTCACAAAAATCCTAAGTGCCTACTAGTCTTGAAAGCCTCCTATGTTCTTTCCCCTTAGAAAAGTATCATCCCTAAAAAATAACAACCTATGGATTCCCATGTAACTTCAAAAGTAATCTTTGAGAAGCCATAGCCCCTTTGTCATAATAACACTCAAAGCTGCTATTTAGCCAATACCAAGGAAGAGACTATTGCTGTTCCCCTTAGACAACCACTCATCCCTTTCCTCCAGCTGCCCTCAGCATCCCCCAACCCAGGCTCCAATCCCCTGCGTGTGTCTAGGGTGCCGCTGCATGTTCGCGCTGGTTATCAACTCCCCGCAACGTACTTGTTAACCTCCAACAAGTGTTCCTAAGCAGACCTGAGGCCACTGAATCTTATCCCGCAAACGGCATACGACAATTTTACAAAGGTCACTAGAGATTCTGAAGGAGGATCAGCTAGTATTTTAACCAGCCACACATCATTCTAACAAGCAGGCACATTGCTTAGGAACTTGGTAACTGGTAAAGGCACAATGTCGTCCGGTGCTCTCTATCTTGAAAATGAAGTCTGGCAACGGGCACATCTTTGCCTGCTGAGTAATTCACTTCAATTTCTTTCCAAGGTTATTGAGTCGGGCAATTCCCAGGCCGAGTATTGGCAGTTACTGCTTGTTACTACTGCAGTTACTACTGGACTGGCAAATTTCTGTGATTTATAAACAAAAGATAATAGTTTAACTTTGTATATCACACCAAATTGCTTCTGCTACTCATATGAAGTGATAAAGATCTTGTGTTAGCTAGGTATGGGGTCAGAATATTTTTTTCTCTCTGGGGGAAAGGATGAAAGCTTATGAAAAGAGCTGGTACCTAATGCCACTTTCCGCTGCTGATTCCTATGACATATTAGGAAACAGTACACAATCTAGCACAGAATTTATGCAATATTCTATCTTATATCATTTTTAATTGCTTTTGTTGTGTGAACTAATCTTTTATGTCAGCATTTTTCAAATAAGGAGATACTCTTCTTTCCCTTTCCACAGAACATGCACACACAGACACACAAATCTT
The DNA here is from genome assembly GCF_001604975.1 of Cebus imitator. Taxonomy (NCBI): domain Eukaryota; kingdom Metazoa; phylum Chordata; class Mammalia; order Primates; family Cebidae; genus Cebus; species Cebus imitator. Next base: position 1,864,218 of record NW_016107477.1, read on the forward strand.
CCCAGTGTGGTCAGACTTTCCACCCATAATGCATAGCAAATTTAAAAAAAAAAGAAATTTACCAATTAATTCACAGTATTGTGTAAATCACTAATAACACCCAAAACATTGGTGCCCACATTTGCTGCACATGAGAATCACCTGAAGGTTTAAAAAATTGAGGCTACATCCCAGAACCTCTAGGTCACAATCTTTAGTGGGACAGTGGCTAAGGGACAAAGGCATCGGTGTCTTACCAAGCTCCCCAGATTATTCCAATGTGCAGACAAGTTTGAAATGACTGGCCTAAAATTGTGCTTCTTGTTTAAAGGCACTTTTAGAAAGTTGAGTATATATTTTTTAAATATCCAAAAAATATAAGTTAAAGTAACTGTGTTACAATGGCAGATTTTCAGGCAGTAGAAAATAATTGGAGGTGCTATCTCTCAGGGATTAGAAAAGAGAATCTCAACACTTGCAGGTAGAGTGGGCAGGCACATCCTCCACCCAAATCATACCCCAAAAAGGCAAGATCTGTAAAGAAATTAATAACCTCATTCTGTCCCACCTGCAACCTAACAAAGCCCTGGGCACTCAGTAGGTGCTTAACAAAGCCTTGATGGCTTGATACTGTAGCATACTATGTGTTTTAAGTCCTGTCCCATTATTTGCATTTTTCCATCATATATGTATGTCAATGGTAGCTATGTTAGCAGATACGAGGAAATCCAACTTGTCGGGTAAATAAAACAGCAGTGCTTATTCTTACACAAAGGAACAAGAGTGACCCATCACTGTGATAAAAACATCCAACTTTATTTTCTCTGATCAATAAATTGCAAGCTTTCACATTCCCACAAGGGCGTGGTCCTACCTGTCCAGAACACCTGCTAGTCTCTGGAACTCAGTGGCATGGTCCTCAGCTCTGTACACCAGGTCGAGTGCTTTCCTCTGGGACATGTGCATGACCAGGTCATCTACATGGTGCCTGATTTTGGCAGTCCATAAAAGTAGCTCATCCTGGTGACGCTCTAAGTGCTACATGGAGAAATTAATATTGTAAATATATGCACATCTATTTAATGACAGATACGTGTGCATACAGACAAGATGTGTGAAGATTCTCTAAAAACTGTATTGTGGCTGTGCCGAGTTGTAACTCACCTCTAGAGCAACTTGCACAGCATCCGTTTGTACACCCGCAGCATCTATCAGTCCTCTTCCTTGGGCAATGAGCTCTGATGTCAGGTTTTGTTCTTCTTGAACATGTAGCTTTTTATCCTACAGGAGAAATGGCCTTTTAAGGATGCTTCATAAAAGCAACTCTGCTTCTGAGCTTTGTGCCTAATGCTATGAGCAGAAGTCAGTGCACAAGGCTCACTTTTAATTGCTTACATTGAAATATTTTGTTACCCGTTCTAATTGAGAAGGAGAGAGTGAGTCAGACTCACAGTGAATTCTCTCAGGTTGGCATTGACCATGAGCAGCAGGTGGTTGCTTTCCTGGGTCTTTGCCTCGGCTTCCCTCACAAGCGCCTCAGCTGCCTTTAGTTCATTGTTGTGCTTTGAAAGGAGGTGGTTTGCTGCTTCTTTTAACAACTCCAATTCTTCCAGAGGCTTCTGGTAATTTTCCTGAATTTGTGACAATAAATCTTCAGCAGCCCTGATAAATATGAATGGTTCATATAGTAAGTAAATGAACAACAAAGCTCCTATCTCTGAAATAATAGTGGAAAAAATTTTTAGATATTTATGCCTAGTCTTTTTTTGAAACTGTAAACGATACATCATAACTTCTTAAGAGTGGAAACAATTTTTCTAAGATAGCTACAGGTATGGCAGGCTTCTATGTTATCCTCAACAAATTATCTTTTATTTTTAATGGTGCATCTCACAGATACATTTATTCATGCCAGGAAGTAAACGGTACTTGTGTAAGTGCACAGCGAAGTTCCACGCTCCTATATAGTTTGCTGAAATTTACAGGCACAGGGACCTTTCATCTCATGTGTATTTCAAGTTAAGCTAGTTAGGATGACCATGAACAGGCATAAGGCTTCAAGCTTTCAAAGCTTTACTTCTTTTATCAGCACTGATGATTTTATAAACGATGAAGCTCATTAAATCCCTCCTCCCAAAATTTCCTGGTAAACTTGGGTAGAGTGGGCTTTGTGGGGATCCCAACACAAACTTTCTAATACATTTTAGTAATGGAATTTAAAAAGATCATCTCCGTGAATCTGGATTCAGGAAATTGGGATGACATTCTGTGTTAGCGGGAACTGCAATCTTTCATTATATATCATACAGCAAGAAATTGAAAGAAGGCTATTCAGTGATTTGTCATGAATTTATCAATTAATTTATATGATAAAAGGATTTTCTGCAGCTAGTTAAGAAGAAACAGATTTCATAAAAGCTTTCAAATTGAAATTGACAAAAAGATATAATTTGCACCATGGATAAATGCAAGATTTAGAATATGAAAAGATTTTTTCCTTTATCTTTATAAATATGAATGACATCAAATTGCTTATTTAAATTAATTTTGAATTTATAGCTGCATAGAATAATAAAATTTCACACTACAAATCCTTGCAGTGGTTGGATATATCCTATTAACTCTTCATTTCAATTTCTCAAAAGAACTTTGAAAAATTCTATGGAAAATGCCTTGTAAAATGCCCTCAGCTTTCACAGGTATCAGGTCACCAGGTTAAGACACAATCAAAAACATTTTTCAAGGACATAAATTTGAACTCTGACATTATTAGAATAACAACAGGAGTTATTTAAACATACATATATTTTTTAATGATAATAAAGACGTTGCATTTGAGTAGGCAATAAGAACTAAAACACATACATAAAAACACAAACAAATCCAATATATTTCTAATGTCTGATCATGAATCTATTACTTCTTATTATTAAATAGGATATGTCTCTAAGAAAGTTTAAAATAAATTAGCCAGGTATGGTGGTGTGTGTGCCTGTAGTCCCAGCTACTCGGGAGGCTGAAGTGGAAGGATCGCTTGAGCCTGGGAGGTGGAGGTTGCAGTAAGCTGAGAAGGCGCCACTGCACTCCAGCCTGGGAGACAGAGTGAGCCCCTGTCTCAAAAAGAAAAATAAGAAAGTTCAAAATAGAGGCGAAATTTTCATCTACAGATAACTCTACTATCTAAACTACAATCACATGAAATGATATAGTCCTCAATGACTTGAACAAGATTAACCAACAAAAAACCCCAGTCGGTACTCTTCATTAGCTTCTTCTAGCAAATTAACAGAGGAAACTGGTATTTCTCAACTACGTTCCTCTACAACACCAGTGTCCCATGAAATGCCAGGCAGATTACCTGAGCAAATATTCCAGGGTGAAAGAAGTATAGCCACATCCTCCACGGGCTGCTGATGTGCATCAACATACTAAAAGCTTTGAGAAGACCTGCAGTACAGAACTTGTCTCTCCTTAGTACACGTATCATGGAACGTGCTTCTTTAATGAAATCTCTTTGCTGGGCACAGTTGTTCATTCCTGTAATCCAGCACTTTGGGAGGCCAAGGTGGTGGATCACCTGAGGTTGGGAGTTCAAGGCCAGCCTGGCCAATATGGTGAAACTCCATCTCTACAAAAATTCAAAAGTTAGCCGGGCATGATGGCGGGTGCCTGTGATCCCAGTTACTCTGGAGGCTAAGGTGGGAGAATCACCTGAACCCAGGAGGCAGAGGTTGCAGTGAGCCGAGATCGCACCACTGCACTCAACCTGGGTGACAGAGCAAGACTCCATCAGAAAAACAAGAAAGAAAAGAAGGAAGGAAGGGAGGGAGGAAGAGAGGAAGGGAAGGAGGGAGGGAGGGAGGGAAGAAAGGAAAAGAAAGGAAAGGAAAGGAAGGAAGAAAGAAAAGAAGAAAAGAAAGAGAAAAAGGAAGGAAGGAAGGAGGGAAGGAAGGAAAGAAAGAGAAAAAGAAAAAGAAAGAAAGAAAGAAAAAGAAAGAAGGATGGAAAGAAAGAAAGAAAATGTTTTAATAGGTCTGGGATACCAGCATGGAAAACACTTGAAAAACAGCTACAAACATTAACCCAAAATGTGCAGTAAAGAGTCAACGTGGCAGGCTGGAGTTTCCTCTCCTTCGAAAGGCCTACTGGTGTGGCAGGTATGTTCCCACTGATCCCTCACTGCTGAGAGTAGCTCACTAGCTGGGCTGTTTGTGCAAGCAACATGGTTTATGCTGAACACCTGTATTCCTTCTGGGAGCTTAGAGTTTAGCTATGTGCTAGGCAGAGGTTGCCCACCAGTACAGCTCCAATAAAAACCCCAGATCCTGAATCTCCGACAGGGCTCCCTGGGCAGAAACGTTGCACACACGTTGCCGCATTTTTCTTGCTGGGGGAGGAGTGCTCTCTGGGACCCCACATGGGGAGATTTCATGGATCCCTCCAGACTCTGCTGTGTCCTTTTGTCCAACCTGGCTGTACCTCCTTAATAAATCTTAGCCATAAGTATAGTTATATGCTGAATCCTGGGGGTCCTGTTGAAACTCTGAATGTGGTGGTATTTCTGGAGACCCCCGACACAGCATGAAAAGCCATCAGTCTGTGTGCTAAACTTCTAATCTGTATGACTGCCATGCTCCAGCATGAACCACCAATTTTCTAAGAATTATAATTAGAAAGCAGATAATTTCTAAAATAATCCATGTAATTTGAAATGGCATATATATAGGGATTATCTATGAAAAACCAGAAACTGGAAGCCAGAGAATACATTTTAGACTCTTGCTTTTTAAAATAAAAGGTCTGTTTAATAATACTTTTACCTACAAATCAGAGAGATCAGCAATCTTATTAATAACTTTATTCCAAGTGAAACCAGAATGGCAGTGACAGAGAAGGGGGTCCTAGACGCCCTCACCAGTAGGGGAGGCTCAGGAGGCACTGCAAAGAACAAGCGGGGGTGGGGGCTGGCCCTGTCTCTCCCCCTCCTCTCAGGCCTCTCCAACCACGGCGTCCCAGGACCCACCCATCCCAGAGGTGGCACCCTAGGGCTGGGCTCCACTCCCTAACCTTCCTCAGCCCCCTAAACATCTGAATTGCGGGGGAGCTTGTTAAGGATGGAGAGTCCCAGGCCCACCTTGCAGATCCTACGAAGGATAATATTTGCTCACGGAGTCTGCCTAGCAGTTCATGGGACACTAGTGTTGTAGAGGAACATAGCTTGAGAAACACAATTCCTCTGTCAATTTTAGCTAGAGGAAGCTAATGAAGAGTGCTGAGTGGGTTTTTTTGGGAGGGAGTTAATCTTATCTAAGTCATTGAAGACTATATCATTTCATCTGATTATAGTGTAGATAATAACATCATCCTATAGATGAAAATTTTACCTCTCTTTTAAACTTTCTTACAGAGATGTTGTATTTAACATGCATATTCAGAAAATAAACTTTCCCCAGATGGACCAGGAGCTCCTAGTGGGCAAAAGGCTCTATGGTTCTCTTGCATGTCCCCAACTCCTGGAACAATGCTTACCACTGGGGTTCAGGTCATTTTGCTGAATGAATGAATGAATGAATGAATGAACCTTGGAAGGGTAATGGTGGGAAGGGACAGCCCCACAAAATGAGTCCCTAGGATCTGCAGGGCGGGCCTGGGAATCTCCAACCTTCACATGCTCCCAACCAACTCAGAGGTGGGGGTGGGGCTGAAGAAGTTTAGGAAGCAGAGCCAGCCCAGGGGGGTCACCTCCAGGGTGGGCAGATCCTGGAAAGCCCTGGATGGAGACGCCTGAGAGGAGCACAGCTGAAGCCTCAGTGTGCAGTCGGAGCTGCAGGACTAACACACGAAACTCAGCTTCTGTCATCACTGCCCATTGCCTCTCAAATTTGATGCAAACTTCAGCTGGGCTTCTTTGGCTCCAGTGTTCCCTCACTCCATGGCTCACCCCCTATGCTAGATTAAGATCTCATTTCCCTGTCCCCAGAAAGGCCCTCGATGTCTTCGACTGTCCAAATTCCACCCACCCACCTTTAACGGACCGCATCTCAAATGCTACTTCCTTTTGTCATATTTGCGATCAGAGTTCTTATTATCCTTAATATAGGGCAAGTTACTTATATTCGCTGGACCTCAGTTTCCCCAGCTGGATTCTCCCCTTCCTGGAAAGACTGAGATGATCACAGAACACAATGTGAGAAGCTGGCACTCTCCTGGCATAGGGGAGGGGCTCCACAGATAGCCGCTGGCGCCCTCCTCTCATTCCCCCACAGCCTATAGATTCCAGCTCTCTCAGAGCCCTTCCAGGCCCTATTATTCTAGTAATTAGATTACTGGTCCTCTCTCCAAACTGCATCCAACGGTAAGCACCTCCTTTTGCTTTTCACCTAACAAATCAACAACGTCAAAAATTATGCTCTATGATGAAAAAGACATACTCAACCCTCTGGTGTGTTGCTGGTGGCAGTGCATGTTGTTTTTAAAAAATATTTTTAAAAATTATTTGGAAGCACATGTTAGGAATCCTCAAAATCCAAATTCTTTGACTAAATAATTTCACTTCTTCTTTTTTTTTTTAATTGAGATGGGAGTCTTGCTCTGTGGCCCAGGCTGAAGTATGGTGGCATGATCTTGGTTCTCTGCAACCTCCGCTTCCCAAGTTCAAGCAATTCTCCTGCCTCAGCCTCTCCCGAGTAGCTGGCATTACAGACACCCACCACTATGCCTGGCTAATTTTTGTATTTTTAGTAGGGATGGGGTTTCGCCTTGTTGGCCAGGCTGCTTTTGAACTCCTGACCTCAGGTGATCTGCCCGCCTCAGCCTCCCACAGTGTTGGCATTGCAGGCGTGAACCACCGTGCCCAGCCAATAATTCTACTTCTTAATATCTACCCTGATAATAATCTGAAATACAGAAAAAGAAGAGAGATATACAGTATACATAAACAAATGTTTAATATTTCAACCTAGAAAAATATATAAAACATTTGCAAAAGAAGTCCATCACAACATAATTCCAATATCTCACTATCAAGAACAGAGTTTTAATGAAGTATTGTGTAACTATTTATAACAGCACTTCAGACATTCATCACAGCCTGGCAGAAAGACAGCTTGTGCTAGTATATCAAGTAATTAACTGTGCGGAAATGCTAAGAAAAAAGCTGGAAAGGAAATTCCAAACTCCTTGTGACTGCGTGTAAGAATGCTTTGTGGTCTCTGTGTCACTTCACATCATGGCTTTCAACGTAACCGTACTTTTTCATGTAACTGAGCTCGATTATTCTGGCATAATGTTGACCTGTCTTAGAGTTCATGGTATGGGTGGCCACCAACCATTTTTTTCTATGAGAGTTCACTGCCTTCTACTTGATCTGCAGTAGAGAGTACCATGAGGCTCTGCTGTTTGTGCTAGGTGGAAATGTCCCAGAATCACAGAAAAGAACAGAAGCTATTGCATGATAGCACAAAGATAGATTATACTGAGTGCACAGATTACACCCTTCTACATTTGGAGGGGTCAGTACCCATCTCTTCATTTACTTGACCACATGACCCCTTCTCTTCTCTTAGAATATTGCATTCCCAGGGAGCACTTTCCCTCCACGATGCCTCCTCCTCCTTTGGAGATGGCATCCAAGTTTCTCTCTCTACTTGGTTGCATTGTGAATGGTAATTAGGAACTTACTTGAGTTCAAGGGTGGCATTTTGATGCAACCGTGTGAAGTCTCTTATCTGCATGATTTCTAGCAAAGATGTAGCATTCTGTTGCATGTTCTGAAGAGTAGAATTAAGTAGCAGAAAATCTTCATCCAAAGTCTGATTTAAAGTTGTTGCCTTTTCAATAATTTCTATGGAGAAAATGCATCAATCATTTAATAAACCTCTCAAAAGTGGCTAGTACCACGTGAAAAACTTAGAACCTTCTCTGCTGAGGACTGCTGTTTACCTAAGCTGAGTTGGACCTCCATGCCAAGCCAGGCCACCTGGCATATCCCAATGTACTCTGCACATCCCCTAACAAAACACTCATGAACTTGGCATTGCTGGTCTATTTCAAAGTCTTCCCAAGTACCAATAAACTCCCTAAGGGCAGGGACATCGTGTCAACCTCAGCATTTTCTTGTACCTGGGAGAGACATCTGCATATGAAAAATAAATGTTCTCAAGAAATATTTACTACATAAATAAACCACCAGTGCTTGACCCTACTCTTTTATTAAACATAACTTGTTCTAATAATTTCTTTACCTTTTGCCCTATAAAGTCTAATTTGCATTGGATTCTGTATTTTTTAAGCCCTTACAAAGAGAAAAGTGATCATATGTTTCTGGTAGCCAGAAACTGAAACTAGCATGCTAAAGGCCGGAGCACACCCAACTGAGAAGTGATTAAATTATTCAAATATGATGGATATACTTGGTACCAAACTGAAGTCTCAAATCCTGTCAGCTACTATTCTGAGCAAATGAAGGGGGAGGTACCATAGCAACTTTACCGTAACAGGACTTGAGAATTAGGATCTAAGTTTTAGGCATAATGCATAAAATAAAGAGAAATACGCATTTTTTTTCAAGCTAAAACTCTCAGTGAAAGACTAAAGCTTGCACACTTCAGGAACCCCAAACTATTCCAAGTCCCTCTGGTTCCAGAAAGCCCAATGCAAGACATATACATCTATTCATATGTTTAATAAAGCAACGGTGACTTCTTACTAGATAAGCACAGACACTTCAAATTAGACACGGCCCACACTACCTTTGATGTTCATCTGCAGCCTCTCAATGGCTGTGGCCAGGTCTTGACTCTCCTTGAAGATTCTCTCAGTTGCCCTATTCAGCTTTTGGGTATTCGCTACCACTCTAGTGAGCTGGCAGAAAAATAAAGTCTCAGGTTAGTTTGACTTTAAGTAATTAGTTTGACTTCAAATAAAATGCAAGCTTCAGTATTCCATTGCTGCTGCTTATAAACAACAACATACATTCCAGAATATAGAGTAAAGATGAGCACTATCACGCAAGCCGAGGTTAGTATTTTGGGGTTAGAAATACACTAACTAGTTGATGAAATAATTTACAACTCACTCAGTGTAAGAAAAGATGGGTATGTTTTAACAAGCAGCCTAATTGGCTATTAAACTACAGGTTCTTCTAGTGCCTATACTGTGAAGGCCCTCAATTCACTTTAAAACCCAAGTATATAGAATATAGAAACTAAACCTTACTCATTTGTATGGCCTATGAGATGTCAGTGTCTAGGAGTTAAGAACACGAAATCAGGCAAGCTGGTTTCAGACCTGATTCCACCAGGCGGTGGATAGGCCCAGACACCCACAGCACTGCCGGTAACAGCTGAGAAACAGTGATACTTACCTCCTGAGGCTGTTACAAGAACGAAAGAAGACCATGGCCGTGAAGTCAGCAGCCCAGAGGCTGACATTTAGCTGTCCTCAGCTGTTATTTTTACTGAGATTTTTACTATTTGTAAAAGGAAAGGTTGTTTATAATTTCCAAAAATGTAAAGTAACTCAGATTGGGTCTAAAAGTATCTTCTAGTCAAGACCAAAGAGAATCTTCTTTAATGGATAGAGAGAATTTATTTTAATCAGCCTATCACTTCCAATGAAATGTTTGCTTGATGAGGTACTTAGGCCCAAACTTAAACCCTTAAACTCTTTCTAAAACATCATTAATTTTAAATTAACAGGAGCCAAACTATGCCTTTTTTTTTTTTTTTTTTTTTTTTTTTGAGACAGAGTCTTGCTCTGTCGCCCGGGCTGGAGTACAGTGGCATGATCTCTGCTCAGTGCAGCCTCCACCTCCTGGGTTCAAGCAATTCTCCTGTCTCAGCCTCCAGGGTAGCTGGGACTACAGGCACCTGCCACTGCGCCTGGCTAATTTTGGTATTATTGGTAGAGATAGGGTTTCACCTTGTTGGTCAGGCTGGTCTCGAACTACTCACCTCAGGTGATCCACCCGCCTCGGCCTCCCAAAGTTCTAGGATTACAGGCATGAGCCACCATGCCCAGCCGCTATGCATTTTAGGGTGATGTTTGTATATGTTGATAGAGATTAAATATCCATATGTATAGATACACCATCACAGTACACACAACACACACACACGCTCACGAGCGTGTGCACACACAAAATTCATAAATGAAAAAAATAGTCAGTTTGGCAATTCCTCAAGGATCTAGAATTAGAAATTCCATTTGGCCCAGCAATCCCATTACTGGGTATACACCCAAAGAATTATAAATCATTCTATTATAAAGACATATGCACACGTATGTTTATTGCAGCACTGTTCACAATGGCAAAGACTTGGAACCAACCCAAATGCCCATCAATGATAAACTGGATAAAGAAAATGTGGCACATATACACCATGGAATACTATGCAGGCATAAAAAGGATGAGTTCAAGTCCTTTGCAGGGACATGGATGAAGCTGGAAACCATCATTCTCAGCAAACTAGCACAGGAACGGGAAACCAAACACCGCATGTTCTCACTCATAAGTGGGAGCTGAACAATGAGAACACATGGACACAGGGAGGGGAACATTGCACACCAGGGCCTGTCCAGGGAGGGGGGCTAGGGACGGGATAGCATTAGGAGAAATACCTAAGGTAGATGATGGGGTGATGTGGATGCCGCAAACCACCATGGCACGTCTATACCTATGTAACAAACCTGAACGCTCTGCACATGTACCCCAGAACTTAAAGTATAATAAAAAAAGAAGAAAAAGAAAAAGCAGTAAATTTGACAATAGTCCTCCCTCACCACCTGCAGAGGAGGAGATTCTTTTTTAGGTCACTAAATGTCATTCCTCTGGCACAGGCTAAACAGAATAAATAATTCCCTGATGACATAAAAACAAGCTCACTTGCCACTCAGGGCCCTAAAATCAGAACCACCCCAGCCTGAAGCCTGAAGGCTGCACAGACACCAACCACATCATGAGGTCTGTGCCCTCCCTGCTCTGCCAGTGAGTTGCAGAGAGCATTACTGATGTTCAGTCAGTGCTTCTGTGCTCACCGAATGCTTGGCTATTGAATGAATTTAGAAGGAAGAAACCTCAGCAATCTTTTCATCCCCACCCTTTGCTTCAAAGGAGAAAATGAAAGTCAGACTGCCGGACTCTGTCCTCAACAGAGATGATAACAGACATTAAGTTGGGAGCCTTTTCCCACTAAACCACAGAAACTGGCAGGGTCAAAACCAATTTGATGAGAGAGTACCTGGAGCACAGCTCGTGGGATAAAGAGACTGGCGTGATCTAATCAGAACCTTCCAGACAGCCCCAAGGCAATTGCTCAGGAGGGCTGATATGAGGGACCTGGAGGAGGGCTAGCTCATTATGGAGAGAATTTACCTTCTTTTGCAGTTTATCTGTTTCTTCTGCAACACCTTCAAGCTTAATTTTTCCCAGGTCCTTTTGCATATTTTCTTTTAATAAAGATTCCTAGGAAGAATGGAGGAAATAAATTACAATGCTTCAAAGTAAAATGTTCTGATTCTTAACTAAGAAGCACTTGTTATTTCTTTTTTTGTTCACAGAAAGGAATTCTTCTTTCTTTGGAACTGTCATTTAAAAAAACGAAAATGGATCATATTTACTTAGGTTTCAATTATAGTGACATGATTCTATACTGCCATCCTTTGTATTATATTTCTGATATACATATAAATTTAAAATCTGGTGTGTTAAGCAGAATCTGATACTGCTGCAATTCTCAGATAAAAGTCTGGCTTTAATTCAATAGCAGAGTCACACAAATTTAACTATAATTGCAACACCTAAGAAAAAAACGCCTGTTAGGCTAACTTACAAAAGAATTCAATAAAGAAAGCTTTATAAATACTAAAAATAAAGTGCATCATTTATGCCAACATTCTTCTAATTTCTTTACTTGTAGATTTTATTTAAACCTTAAAACTCAATGAATATTCTACATAAACACAAAAAATTATTTAAAGGAAATGTACAAGTGGCTTATTTAGAGCAAATCATTCAAAATGAGTTAAAATTTAAATCAAACATTTGTCTTACTTGATAAATATAAAAGAGTTATATCCCGGGGACCCAGATTGCAGGTAACATATTGATTGTGTACAGACTGATTGGAAAAAAATTTAAATATTCTTTTTTTAATAGATGTAAAAGCTCTCATTTTTCAAAAACACTTTTTGCTGTTTGAGGAAAATACAACATAAAAACATCTTTTAGCGGTCCCTAATATTTCTTAACTACCATTATAGAGAAAAGACCACTGCAAATCAAGAGGGCTTACAGAACCAACCCCAACCCAACGCACACATAAACACACACACACACCTAAGGAAGTGTTAAGTTTGAGGAAAGCTCTTATCTAAGAAAAGGCATTTAGGAATGGCCACCCTTTTTATTGCTACCTGCCACACTGTATAGATTATGTCAAATTCTAACATATATATAAAGCAAAACTTAAGAATCACATTGATTTCAAATTAGAATTAAAAGTGGGTCAGGTGCGGTGCCTCAGGCCTGTAATCCCAGCTAAGTGGGAGTTCAAGGTGGGAGGATAGCTGGAGCTTAGAAGTTCAAGACCAGCATGGGCATCTCATCTCTACCAAAAATAAAAGTAAAAAACCTAGCCGGTCATCCTGTAGTCTCAGCTACTCGGGAGGTTAAGGCAAGAGGATCCCCTGAGCTCGGGAGATTAAGGCTGCAGTGGGCCGTTGCTGCGCCACTGCACACCAACCTGGGTGACTGAGGGAGACCTTGTCTCAAAAAATAATAAAATAAATAAAATAAAATAAAAATGCTATAGTAAGATGCTATCTACTAAGTTAATTTCTTAACTTCTCGTCCTGTTTTGACCCAGGCCCTGTTGATGAAAACATAAAATTCTGATTTACTGACAGACATTTAATGTAGTTTTCCAGGGAGGAGAGACTTTTGTGCCCTGCAACTCTAGTGAAGAGAAGAATAATATACTTAAAGAAAATGGTTCATCTTCAGCGTGAGCCAACTTTAAAGAAGATACTGTTCAGATTTGTTTTCTGCTTTTATGATAGGGCAGCTGTTTTTCAATAGCCAAAGTTGTCTTGCAGGAGAGCAAGTGGACTTGATCTCATCCCAAAAGGCAGAAAGAAGACCACAGAGGGCAGCATTTATAAGGAGTTCTCTAGGGACCAATGACAGCTGTCCCACCATGAAACAAGTTAGCATGCAAGATAAGCAAGCAAGTGCTGATCACTGGTTATAGTCAAGGAAAGGCTGGAAACCTGCCCGCAGGGTCCGATGAAAGTTGGGCTCTCATACTGTCAGGGAGGGCACATAGAATGACTCCCACCATTCCCACTCACTATATCCCTGAATGAGACAAGTAAGTGTCTGTCCATCTCTGCATTTCTAGCACCTACCTGGAGATATTTAGTTGTATTTTCCAGGTTTGACAAAATTCCATATGGGACAGGGACAATGCCAGTGAGGTTCAGAGAAAGAATGGCACCACCGATCTCATCCAAGTCATTCAGCAGCACACCTGTACACTCATCGTCACAGGCTATACGAAAAATGTTTAAAAAGGAGGGTCAAAGTTAACGCAATGTGGTCTGCCCATTTTGTCCACAGGGTTGCATAAGCTGTTTTGTGAAAATGACACATGTGGTCAGAGTACACTCCAAGACCCATGTGCACATCTGATCTCATTCTCACTCCAACTGTGCCATGGGTCACACCGCAGGAAGTGCTAAGCCCCCATTCAACAACGGTGCCAAGACTCAGGTCAGATAAGTAACTTCCCTGAGGTCACACAGAAAGAAACAGCTGAGGCCGAGAGTGGCGCCCAGCTCTGGCACCTATTTCATTCTACTGCCCCCATCTTTATGGTGCCTGGCTCATCTTTATCCACTCACTGAATCCCAGCATTTCCTTCCACAGCCTGTTCTGTCACCTCCTCAGACAGTTTGCAAATGTATCTTTCCCAAGTGAAGGACACTGGAGAGAATAGTGGGAGTGTTTGTGCCTATACGTAACACAAAAGTAAAAGCAAAAAGGCCTTCAATGCCATGATCCTAACATGCCTTCTTCTCTTCCCCATGAACCCCTGAGAAGTCATCCCAAGATGACTATCATGCACTTGCTGGCAAAATAAATAACTGGAAAAACAAAACTAACAAAATCCATGGTAGGCCCGGTGTGGTGACTCACACCTGTAATCCCAGCACATTGGGAGGCCAAGGCAGGCAGATCGCCTGAGGTCAGGAGTACAAGACCAGTTTGGTCAGCTTGGTGAAACCCTGTGTCTACTAAAAATACCAAAATGAGCCGGGTGAGGTGGTGGGTACCTGTGATCCCAGCTACCTGGGAGGCTGAAGCAGAAGTATTACTTGAATCTGGGAGGTGGAGGCTGCAGCGAGCCAAGATCTCATCACTGCCCTCCAGCGTGGGGGATGGAGCAAGACTCAGTCTCAAAACAAAAAAAGAGGCCAGGCGCAATGGCTCACGCCTGTAATCCCAGCACTTTGGGAAGCCGAGGTGGGTGGATCATGAGGTAAGGAGTTCAACACCAGCCTGGCCAACAAGGTGAAACCTCGTCTCTACTAAAAATAAAAAAAATTAGCTGGGCATGATGGCACGTGCCTATTATCCCAGCTACTTGGGAGGCTAAGACAGGATAATTGCCTAAACCTGGGAGGCAGAGATTGCAGTGAGCTGAGATCTTGCCACTGCACTCCATGCACTCCAGGAGAGCAAGACTCTGTCTAAAAAAAAAAAAAAGAAAGAAAAAGAAAAGAAATAAGAAAAAAAAAAAATCCGTGATCTCCAAGATCAGAACTTATCAAGAAATTTGGGCAACACAAATGAGAACCCCAAAAAGCTGTTTCCTTTCCCGTGCTGAGTCACTCCTGGCTCCACTAAAGGAAATATTAATGCCTCTAAACGAGAAAGTTGAAATCCCTGTGCTGCTCTGAGTGCCAGAGAAATAAACTGGTATTTCAGCACCTCCGGCCTCAGCTAGAAAATACTGATGAAAGGTTCAGTTCAGCAGATGCAACAGCAATCTTAGAAAATAATAAAATGAAAATAAAATATAAAATAAAATAGGATGTTCTGTATCCTGCTGACACTGTAGTGTGCCGTCACCACGTCTCTCCTGATACATTTGGGAGGAAAAACCATCTTTACACATTTAGAGGAGAAATACTCACACACACAAGCCGTTTCCACCAGTATGTGCCTCAGTTCACACTCCTCGCACCGGAGCCCCGAAGCTCCCAGCCTGCAGACGCACTGCCCAGATGTGCGGTCACAGTCACCATGGACAGAGCCGTGAGGGTTACAATCACACTTCTGGCAACTGCCACCTGGTGTTTGAGGGTTCCCATAATAGCCCAAGGAGCACCTACAGAAAGGAAGGGACATAGGTACAGGCAGGAAGGTCAACACCAGCTTCTAACTCGAGACAGTAACCATTTCCGTCAAATGAAATGCAAAGCACAGATCCATTCATCTTGGGAAAACTTGTTTCAGAACAGTAATGAGGTCCTATTTCAATCAGGGACATCCAAATTAATAATGACTCCCAGATCACTACAGTAAATATGCCCAATACCTTATAAAAGGAACAGAGTACCCCAAAGATTTCCACATGACAATTCACCTGCGTACCTTTCACAAAATTGTCCTTCATAGCCCGGGAGACAGGCGTCACAACGGAAATTGTGGTCACCTTCCAAGACACAAGTGGGACTAAAACTGGAGGAAAAGAATTTCTTTTTGAGTTTTCAGATATAGAACTTCCATCTTGCTGAAGGTACTTATTCATTATTCTTAGGATACACCATACTGGTCTCAAAGTTACATGATTACACATAGCTTTTTAGAGCTTACAATCTACTGGGCAAAAAGAAGGAAAATAAACGTAATCAATAGGTGCATGCACATCTTGTAGAAAGGACATTCATGAGACCCTGTCCAGGGACAATCGTGTGAATGTTAAGTGGAAGAAGACTGACCTTAGGGATTATCACTAATTAGCTACCCAACAAGAGAGTGTGCCAGGGAAAAAGGGTCTTTGTTTACTAGGTGATAAGGTGGTCGGAGAGTTGAAACAACAATGAGCAAGCATGAAAAACAGCAGGGGGAAGATGGCTGAACACACGCTGACGAAAAGAACTTTATTGACTGTAATGAAAGATGAGGACGGCAAGCCAGGGAAGCAAAGGCAAGGGAGTGGGGCAGAACTGAGAATCAATGGATCTAAAGGCAGGCAGGGAGTTATGTGGTAGGCTACCAGAAGCAAAATGGCAGAGCCTCTCAAAGTTTAATCATCAACTAGGATTTAATCTCTTTATTCATGGGTTTCTGCTTTTGTTTTATTCCTTTTTCTCAACGTCCTCTGCCCTGTGCCTTCACGTTTCAAATTGCCAATGCACCATCTAGAGGCTGAGCTGGGTGCATACAAACTACTGGAGATAACAGTCAAAAACCAAACGCGTTAGAGCCAAGTCTGGTTCCTTTGGTTAGCAAGGTGAAGTTTCCAGCATCAGTTACCAGTGCCACACCACTTCTGACCTTTTTCCCTCCTTAAAATAATAAAGAGACAGACTTCAATGGAAACAAAATATGTAGAAAATAAAGCATGTGTTTGTTAGGGCATCTCAGATTCAGAGCACACACAGAATGTTCACATCCTCACAATCTGTTCCTGACAGCACAGACTTTAATTTATTAATGTGGACTTCGGAGATGTTTATAACTTTTTTATGACTGAAGAAGTAAAATATTCAAACAGTACAGAAATGTGCCAAGTAGTAGGATAAAATGTCCTTCCAAATACTTCTCTGGGCACATATAGCCACCTATAGATGGGTATGAATAGACACGTGGAATGTGAATTTTTTCCAGAATAGCATCACACTACATATTCAATTGCATACTTCAATTGGCCATTTCTCCAATTCTGTGCCTACAGATATGCCTTATTCTTTTCTCCATGTTTGTACACTGTTTCACTCCAGGAATGTAACACAATGTATATGATCAATTCCCTGTAAGTAGATTATTTCCATTTTCCCCTATTCCTCATGAGTACAAGCAATGCTAAACACATCATCTTCACACACACATGCAAGTATTTCTATAGCACAGACTATAGAAATGGAATTGATGAGTCAGAATTTACAAATATAGATTTAATACAAAAGATAAGCACTAATAACAACAAATTTTAGGATGCTTCATAGCTTGCAAGGGAAGTATACATAGTGCCTCTCATTTGGTACTCACCAGGCATTGTTTACTTGGAGGCAATAAAAAATAGAAGATTCAAACAAATATTAAAAGGAAGACTTCTTTTCAGTATACCAAAAGTCAACATTTGATCTTTATATGTTCAATAGCTTGCCAAATATTCTAAGTGATAATGAAATATTATTGATGAATTACAATTTTCATTTGAACCAAAGAAGATTCTTTGATATTCTAATTCTCTCTTTAAAAATCTCTGGTTCCTTTTTGCATTCAGATAATTCTGTATAAGCATCATGAGTACAAGGTAGAAACTATTCCCAATTTTATCACCATGTGACATTTCAGCACTTAGGCACCGGCTTATATAAATTCTAACCCCATTCCCTTAAATGGTAATTGGGTTCTTTTGTATCATTATCAATAAAAATAATAACAATTCATTTCCATGCAGATTGGATACATACGCTGTGGGCTAAAATGAGTCATAAAAAACAAAACCTAAAAGTCCTTTCTTTAATTGGTTCCATCCAAACATCCAATACCAACACAGATGCTTTGCTTTTGAAAAGATTCTCTTCCAATGCTTTTGAGAATGAATGCTTTTTCTTAAAATTAGCCTTTTGCAACCTATGGAGAATATTCATCAACACAGACCACACAGAGACCCTTGAAAAGGAGGCTGAACTGGAAGCAGCTCTGGGCAGCCCAGCATGCCAGGCTGCACCTGTAGGGGCTCACCTGGCAGGGGGGCTGTGAGGACAGGCACACAGAGCACAGTCATTTGCTGAGCCGGTCACCTTCCCATAGTAGCCAGAAGCGCACACATCGCAATGGTCACCTGCTGTGTTATCGCTGCAGTTCTGGGAGCCCACATTTAAAGGAAGAGGGAAAAAATGGGAAATTGTTAGAAATCCTTCTTATCTGGTAGTAGCTAAGCACTGCCACATTTTCTATCAGCTAGCTTTTAAAAACATTCTTCAGGAAAGGGGAGCGTTTTCCTCCATATTTTAAAAATCCTGGATACATTTCCAGTTCTGTGACTTTCATTCATCATAAGACTGTATTCATCCAATACAGCCAAGAAATTACTAGGACCTTATTCTTAAGGAAAATAGACACAAGGGCCCTAAAAGCAGTTTGCAGAACCTTAAAATATAAATTTAAAATATTTAGTGCCCTCCCACAAAAAATCTGAAGCACCAGTTTTGCACATAGTCAGGGTTCAACAACCACATGTGAGGAGCTGAAGAATGGATAGAGGATTTAGGAAACAGACTTCCCCAAGAGTGGCAAGGAAATAAGGACCTCCTAATGAGGGAAGAAAACTCATGGTTTTAGATTACCAATAATAGATTACTGCAATCAACAACTAAGTTCCAATTAATTTTTTTTTTAGAGACGAGGTCTCCCTGTGTTGCCCAGGCTGGAGTGCAGTTGTGCAATAATAGCTCACTGCAGCTTTGCCCGCCCAGGCTCAATGATCCTCCTGCCTCAGACTTTCAAGTAGCTGGGCCCATAGGCACACATCACACCACCATGCTTGGCTAATTTTTGCCTTTTTTTTTTTTTTTTTTTT
>NW_016107477.1:1883059-1885707 GCF_001604975.1 Cebus imitator
GCTATGTTGCTTAGGCTGGTCTCAAACTCCTGGCCTCAGGTGATCCTCCTGCCTCCTAAGTAGCTGGGACTGCATGCCTGAGCCACCCCGTGTGACATTTCCAGTTAAATTTTCTGTCATCCTTTGGACTATAGTCTTCCTGTTAAAAAGAGTACACATTTTTTTTTTTTTGAGACAGAGTCTCACTGTGTCACCTGGAGCGCAGTGGCACGATCTCAGCTCATTGCAATCTCCACCTCCTGGGTTCATGCAATTCTCCTGCCTCAGCCTCCCTAGTAGCTGGAACTACAGGCACTGTGCCACCATGCCTAGCTAATTTTTGTATTTTCAGTGGAGATGGGGTTTCACCATGTTGGTCAGGCTGGTCTCAAACTCGTGACCTCAAGTGATTCACCTGCCTCAGCCTCCCAAATGCTGGGATTACAGGCGTGAGCTACCACGCCCGGCCAAGAGTACACATTTTTAAAACTAAAAGAACAAGCAGTTCTTGCCATCTGATTCCAATTTGAAATTGACATTTGCTCAATTCATCTCTATTTACTCAGCCCCTGGGCACAAGATTCTGTGTCTGACGCAGAAAAACCAGGATCATCGAGGAGCCCCTAAGCAAACTCCCAGGCTGACTTACACTTTTAGCCTTGGCAGTGAGAGATGATATGGAAACACATCTTTTTGCATGTTAAAAAAGATGATTTTAAGTTCATTTAAATTTTTTTTAAATTCGAGTATTTTTCATTTTGAAGTTCTATTCCTATTTTTTTTCCCTGATGAAGATAAATTTTACTGGTATCTACTTGACCTCTCAAACTGATCTCTCTTTAGAAGTAAAATTTGTAATCTCTCTCTTGAAAAGTAAATGTGCTAAAGACATGTTTTAATCACATGGCCTAAACCTGACAAGGAATAAATATCAGATGATGAGAGAGAATTGAAGATTTTAAGGTTTTCCACTGCTGACACCAACTCCTCCTAGATGGACTGTGGGCTCCCTAAAAAAGCAAAGACAAGCTTCCCCAAGAGTGGCAAGAAAATATGGACCTCCTAATGAGAACTGACGTGTGGGCTGAATTCGTTGCAATGGGGAATGCACAGAGAATGCCTGCCAATTTTTCACTGATGTAAAAAGGTTCAGTTGTATCTCCCAGAAGGTGGTGGTAGGGCAGGGGTAACCAGGAAGGGGGGCTCCCAAGCTACCGCCCTGGTCCTCAGTCTCCCCACCCCCTTCCAAGTCATGCTTCCAATCAATCATTTTTATGGTAATACCAAATACCCAGTGACCTGAACATCCTATCTGATGACAAAATCAGATCCCAAAAGGTCTTCACGTCCACCTGTACAGTAAGTACAGAGGGAGTGCTTAGGAGGTTTTGTTGAAGGGAAATGAATTGCACTAAACCACAAAAGGATTCGAAAAACTGAGGACAGAAAGGAAGGTCGTGAGCTCGAAGAGCAAGGAAGAAGGGACTGAGGCACAGTACTGGTGGGAAGAGTGCAGGGATCTTGTGTCTAGTCAATGTGGTGAGGCGGCAGTGACAGGGTGGGCACAACTACGCCGTCCAGGCTGTGCCGTGGGACACAGCACCTCAAGTTCAGGAGGGATGCTCCCACCGACTCCAGGAGCAAAGGCGTTAGGCTCAGGGCACGATACTGAAGACAAATGGTGACATGCACACCCCAGGCTGGTGAATGAACCCATGACCGCTCCATCTGGCCTCCTGGCATGTGAGGGTATGTGACTGGGAGGGCTGAAGATTCAGAGCCTTTGGACATGGGAAAGAGGGATTTGATCAAGTAGTTTCACAAGGTATTTGTTAAGATCCCACCACTTTTCTTTTTTCTTTTTTTTTTTTTTTGAGATACAGTCTTGCTCTGTTGCCAGGCACCAGGCTGGAGTGCAGTGGCACGATCTCAGTTCACTGCAACCTCCGTCTCCCAGATTCAAGCAATTCTCCTGCCTCAGCCTCCTGAGTAGCTGGGACCACAGGTGCGCACCACCATGCCCAGATAATTTTTGTATTTTTTAGTAGAGATGGGTTTCACCATGGTCTCGATCTCTTGACTTTGTGATCCACCCACCTCGGCCTCCCAAAGTGCTGGGATTACAGGCATGAGCCACTGTGCCCGACCGATCCCACCACTTTTCATGGATAAATCTGAACTTGTGGTTTATCTCAAAGCTCCAAAGAATAAAACTGCACCAACAGATGCATAGTCCAGGGGCACTGGGCCCAGGAAAAATCAGAGCTGCCCAAAGGTGCAGCTCTGGGAGTGAGCTCTCCATTGCTGGATATGTAAAATGCACACTAAATTACTGCCTGGCATGGATGTTATAGTTCAGACTTAAGATCTGAAGGGACGGCTAGGGGCAGTGGCTCATGCCTGTAATTGTAGCACTTTAAGAGGTCAAGGCAGGAGGATCATTTGAGATCAGGAGTTTGAAACATGTCTGGCCAATATGGTGAATCCCCATCTCAACTAAAAATGCAAAAATTAGCTGAGCGTGGTGGGGGGTGGAGGCGCCTGTAATCCCAGCTACTCAGGAGGCTAAGGCAGGAGAATCACTTGAACCCAGGAGGGGAGGTTGCAGTGAGCAGATTGTGCCATTGCACTCCAGGCTGGGTGACAGAGCAAGATTCCATCTCAAAAAA
>NW_016107477.1:1886632-1902655 GCF_001604975.1 Cebus imitator
GGGTTTCGTCATGTTGGCCAAACTGGTCTCGAACTCCTGGCCGCAAGCAGTCTGCCTACCTTAGCCTCCCAAAGTGCTGGGATTATAGGTGTGAGCCACCGCACCCAGCCAAGAATATGCATTTTTTTTTTTAATGCAAGGAGAAGGCAATACTTTTCACAGAGAAATATGTTTTCAACACCAGCATTAACTTATTTTAAAATTCCCATGTGAGCCCCAAACTTTATCATACACAATTCTCATCTATTTTGAGTATGGCCACCAGTACTGCAATTAAAAACAAGGCATGCAACTACAGTCATGCATCACTTAAAGATGCGGATCCTTTCTGAGAAATGCATCCCTAGCTGATTTCGTCACTGTGTGAACATCAGTGAGTGCAACTGACACAAACCCAGATGGCACAGCCGACTACATACCGAGGCCACGTGGTAGAGCTACAAACCTGTCCAGCATTTTACTGTACTGAATACTGCAGGCAGGTGCAACACAGCAGTAAATATTTGTGCATCGAACTCTATCTAACATAGAAAAGGTACAGTGAAAATACAATATGATAGCCTTATAGGACCACTGTCCTATATGCAATCTGTTGCGGACCTGAAGGAAACGTCCTTATTTGGTGCATGACTGTAATTCCCAAATTGATGCCCATAAATATATTCATCAAGAAAGTAAAATTTATAAAAAGAATTTCCACTGATAAGGTCAGAACTACTAAGCTATGACCTCCTCAAGGAAATATGTTTATATTTTATATTCAGCTAAATTTAACCTCTCACTAAACCAAGGCACAGCTGTGACTTAGACCAGAAATCTGACACTCAGAGTCCACTTGAATTCTAAGCTCAGGCATGCACCCCCACAAACCAGCATACCAGACACTTCCCGGTGTTGGGCTCACAAGTGTTACTATGGTTGTTGCAACTGCAGGGCACACAAGGAGCAATCAGAGGGCGCGGTCCCCTGCCACCCCATGCTGGGAGCTTCCCTCTGTGGTACCCAGGGGCACAGTCCTGCAGGGATGCAAAAGGAAGGGCAAAAAAGTCTGATTAAAAAGTGAGTCAAGGAATTGAATAGACATTTCCCCAAAGGAGACACACACAAATGACCAACAGGTATATGAGAAGAAGTTCAACATCTCTATCATCAGAGAAATACAAATCAAAAACGCAAGGTGATACCACCTCACACCTGTTAGAATATCAACTATCAAAAAAACAAAAACTGACAAGTGTTGGTGAGAAACTGGAACCCTGTATACTGCCGATGAGACTGCAAAACGGTACACTAAAAACCAGCAGCTATATCATTTCCATCTCTCCAAAGATGGAAAATTCAAGTACCATATGATTCTCCAAGTCCACTTTTGGGTACACACCCAAAAGATCTGAAAGCAGAATCTCAAAGAGATATTTGAACCCCTATGTTCATAGCAGCATTATTTTATTCACAATAGCCAAGGTGGGGAAGCCACCCAAGTTTATTCATTGTCAGATAAATGAAAAAGCAAAATGTAGCATGTATGTACAATGGAATATGACTCAGGCTTAAAAAGGAGGGAAATTCTGACGCATACTACAACATGGATGAGCCTTGAGGACCTAATGCTAAGTGAAACAAGCCATTCACAAAAAGACAAATTCTGTATTACTCCACTTATTTTATTTATTTATTTATTTATTTATTTTTGAGACAAAGTCTCACTCTGTTGCCCAGGCTGTAGTACAATGGTTCGATCTTGGCTCACTGCAGCTTCCGCCTCCCAGGTTCAAGCGATTCTCCTGCCTCAGCCTCCGAGTAGCTGAGATTACAGGCATGCGCCATGTATTACTCCACTTATAAATGGGTCCCAGAGTAGTCAAATACATAGAGACGAAAAGGAGCATGGTGGTTGTTGGGGCCTGGGGAGAGAGGAACTGGGGAGCTAGTGTTTAATGAGTGCAGAGTTTGCGTTTGGGATAAAAAGTTCTGAGGATAGGCCGAGTGCAGTGGCTCATGCCTGTAATCCCAGCACTTTGGGAGGCCAAGGCGGGCAGATCACGAGGTCAGAAGTTCAAAACCAGACTGGCCAACATGGTGAAACCCTATCTCTACTAAAAAATACAAAAATTAGCTGGGCATGGTGGCTCATGCCTGTAGTCCCAGCTACTTGGGAGGCTGAGGAAGGAGAATTGCTTGAACTGGGACCCGGGAGGTGGAGGTTGCAGTGAGCCTAGGTTGTGCCACTGCACTCCAGCCTGGGCAACAGAGCAAGGCTCCATCTCAAAAAAAAAAAAAAAAAAAAAAACAAAAAAAAAAAAAAAAAAAAAAAAAAAAAAAAAAAACGTTCTGAGGATGACAATGGTGACAGCTGCACAGCAATGGTGACAGCAATGTGACTATACTTAACATGACTACACGGTACACTGAAGAATGGTTAAGATGGCAGATTTTGTTATGTACATTTTACCAAAATTAATTTCTTTTTTAATTCAAAAAAAGAAAAAATGATACAGTAGATACACATAAGTTCTGTTCGTCTCTTGGAGTTGCTGTAAGAAGCACAATTCAACTCAAACCCAGGGGACAGATTTTGACGAGAATCTTCCTACCTGACATGAGAATCCTGCAGTGCCAGGAGGACAGACACAATTCTCTAAAAGAGATGCAAAATCGTCTCCTGGATGCAGCCTTTCAGCCTTTCTGGCAACCTCCATTGAAATGTCTGAGATTCTGTGCAGCCATTATGTTAAGAAGAGAGAGAATGTTAACATTTGAAAAACTTTCTCGAAACATAGCACGTGACCTAACATTTGCACATATAAGAAACCAGAGCTTTGCTCCCTGTTCAGAGGAGCCCCCACTTGTGATTGTAAGTGAAATGTGTAAAGCATGTTAGTACTGTCAGGACACGTTTTGGACGTTTTAGTATTTAAAAATAACGACACAGAAGTACACATAAAAGAACTCTCGAAATGCCGATTAGGCCAAGACTCAATGGCTTTCTTTATGGGCTAAAGTATTGGATGAGTAGGTGACAGCATTCTTTATATATCGTTATGAAGACATGGGCTTTCAGTTTTCACAGGCAGAAAATAGCAATTGTTTGGGGTTTTTTGGTTTTTTTTTTGCATTTTATCTTCAGCCAAGATTCCACCATGATGTTCTTATATTTTATATCTGCATTAGCACGGTAGGTGGATAATTTAAGTTATAACTCACATATTCCAAAATGATATTAATATTTAACAACATTTTGGTAGGGAACTGAACTACACGTGTTAATAAAAATTGCAGGTAATGGAAGTGGAGTGAGTCAACATCTTTCAGTTTGCTTTCAAATATGAAAATAACAGTCAAAATTCTATAGGCTCCAAGTACCTGCTTTGCTGTAAACCTTGACCATACGATGCCTTGATGAGGATGTACTCAATATTGCTAAGGACAGACATAAAATCCTCTCGAGTGACAGGTTCTTCAGAAACAGAGTTAAAATATTTCCAATAATTCTGTAGAATGAGAAACACATTCAATTAAGCACAGAGGCCAAATTCTGACAGGCATAAAACTTAATAAGAATAAATTCTTTTATAAATTTCTCCAGAAATAAGCCCTGTTCTGTGCATGCCGCTGAGTGTAATTGACGACCTCCTGAAACCTCCATGGGCCAGCACAGTGTCAGTCCCGTTTATCAACAGATACGCATTACCAAGTGGCAGTGCCAGCCACACAGCGAATATCTCGTAAAGATCTGCTGGAAGAATAACAGGCACTTCCCAAATATGAGCAAGTCCAAAGCCTTCTGTACCACTATCTCTATGCAGGTTGAAAATAGTATACCAAGATAAAGAATTTAAGATGCAGTGCCCACTAAATTGACATAAGCCTAACATACATTTCTTGAGAATTTGACATTTGAATTGTTTTTGGAAATCCTGCTGATCCCACTGAATTTTGATCCCAGGGTCTTCTTGCTCAGTCTCTCTCTCTCTCTCTCTCTCTTTTTTTTTTTGAGACAGTTTCGCTCTGTTGCCCAGGCTGGAGTGCAGTAGCACAATATCGGCTCACTGCAACCTCTGTCTCCCAGGTTCAAGCGATTATCCCACCTCAGCCTCACAAGTAGCTGGGACTACAGGCATGCACCACCATGCCCGGCTAATTTTTCTATTTTTAGTAGAGATGGGGTTTCACTATGTTCCCCAGGCTGGTCTCCAACTCCTGACCTCAGGTGATCTGCCCACCTTGGCCTCCAAAAGTGCTGGGATTACAGGTGTGAGCTACCACGCCTGGCTCCTCATTCTCTTATTAATGGCTTTTAGCTTTCACTACATCCATAGCAAAGTTGATACCTTTAAGAAACTCATATGAAAAGATCCCATTATCACCTCTCTCATTGCTACTTCCTGTTCCTGTCTCACTCCATTCTCTGGGGCTGGCGCATCCATGTAAATGACTTGTTTTCTGGTCCGACCACCTTTGATGAGAACTTGAGGCTCAAAATTGGAGGTGCCGATGCCGTCCAAAGAATAGAAGGCCACGCTGTACTTTAGTTTGCCACCGTAGGCCATGAGCTAGCAAATAATAAAGTGTTGTTTACTTCTCTGACAAAGCTTTGGTTCAAAAACGTTTTATTGCAAGCCTGCCACCATATGAGACAAATCTTATATCTTAAAAATATATCACATGGGTGAAACATGTTGTCTGTAATTTTCTTCCTTCTAATTCTATTTAATTACGGATTATTAAGTTGACCTAAGTTACATAGTTCTTTTTGAGAATACGAGCAAAAGTAAGCTCCAAAATAACAAATCAATGTGGTAGTGATGGAATTTACTTTCAGGCTCCTTTAAATTAAAAATTTCTATATCTCAAGGAGAACTGGATGCCTATTTGCAAATTGTAAAGATCAGGGGGAATTCATACACAGACTCCAGTGTTTATATAAACAAAAAATCCAACTGATCCCTTTCATGACTCTTTTACGGTAGTTTCTCCCCCCAAAATGAGTGATGATTCCTTGAAAGGGCCCCCAGGCCATAGCGCCTAGGTTTGTACGGAGAGAATATTAGTAAATACAGTACAGTCCCACACCACGTAAAGACATTTCAGCCAATGACAAACCACATATACACCCGTGGTCTCATGAGATTATAATACCATAACGTTCGCACCTAATGACACATTCCCCCACAATGTATCTCCATTGTTAGGTGACACATGACTGTATATGTTTTTTGACTGACTGCTTTAGGAAGAACCAAATTAATATAATGTAAATTTTTAAAAATCTTTTAAAATTAATGAAAAATTTAAAGGAACCATATATTTGAGACTTTTATAAGCATTAAATTTCTCTGAGCCCAATTAAAAGAGGAAACTAATAACCACTTCTTTAAATGACAGGCCCGCCCAGACTACGGTGATTTTAAATGATTTCCGTATCTCCCAGGAAGCGCAGACCTCACCTGGTCACTCTGGAACTGCTGCGGCAGCCGCCAGTAAAACGGCTCTGCATGGACGCGCTGCCGCACTGTGGTGGCATCCAGCAGGAAGTCGGGGGCCTGGTAGTACACCCCCTCGGTTGTGCCCCTCAAGTTACTCTGAGACACCACACGCAGAAGAGGCTGATCAGAGCTCAGCGTTACCTAAGCCATGAAAGGGAGAGAACGTGCACTTCAAAACATGAACTTCCCACTCCAGTTTTGTTCTTTAGATTCCACCATTGTTTCACAGATGAAACAGCTTCACTATTAAAACAGAATCAGTGAAGACTTTTCCTTTAAACTAAACACCTGGATGAAAATGAACAGAAAGTGCTTTAAACTATTGCGTGTAAGCCCAAACTGTTGCTCCTCTGGGGAAATGCTCAATGACATGCAGAAGACGACTGAGATTTTGCAGTTTTTATCTTCTCTCCAATGAAAGCTTTTCATAGATTAGCTAAGGAACAACACGGAGAGCCTTTCATCCAAGCTCCATTTACTTCCTTGGCCAGCAGAAGCCGAGCTCTGATTCATGCTCTCACCCAAATTAGCTTCCTAGAATTTCTGATGCCATAAAAGCAAAATTTAATGTGAACACTTGACAGTGTCTTCCGCCCTCAACCACCTCCCAAGGGGAGTGGGGTTAGAAGCAGGACATTTCGGCTGTGTGTGACTTACTGGGGTCCTCATGTAGCCCTCCAGCTCTGAGCAGAGGTGGGACAGCCCAGAGCAGAAGCAGGGGGAGCACCCCAGGGGGTTGTCTGCACGGAGAGCGAAGGTGCCCTCTTGACACTTGCTGCACTGAGGGCCAAAGACATTCTCCTAAAAGGGAACAAGTAAAGGTTTTGTTTTTGTCTGGAAAAGAAATGTGATTTCTGAACAAACAGAAACAAAATAAAACACAAACATAATTTAAAAAATAATTATAGATGCACAAGCATCAGTTTCCCCCAGGCAGGCCCTGAGCTCTCTGAGTGTCAGTTTTCTCAAAGACCCAATCAGTGATTCTCAAATACAGATGATTATCAGAATCATCTTGGAAGCTTTTGGAAAATAGCTTCCCTGATGAGAACGTCCCGAGGCAGCTCTGGAAGCTGCCGCGAGTCGCCAGGTGATTCTGATGATCCCTGCGCATGCAAGCCACCGGCTAGGTGATTATTATTGTTATTATTGTTATTATTATTATTATTTTGCTTTTTGAGACAAAGTCTCACCCGATCACCAGGCTGGAGTGCAGTGGCACGATCTTGGCTGACTGCAATCTCCACCTCCTAGGTTCAAGTGATGCTCCTGCCTCAGCCTCCCAAAGGACTACAAGCACTTGCCACCATACTCAGCTAATTTTTGTATTTTTAGTAGAGATGGGGTTTCACCATGTTGGCCAAGATGGTCTCGATCTCCTGACCTCTGGTGATCTGCCCGCCTCGGCCTCCCAAAGTGCCAGGATTGCAGGCATGAGCCACCGCGCCCGGCCCTGGTGATTATTAAGACAGGGTCTGGAGCTCTATTGTCTCTCATTATAACTGTTATTATAACATGTGGCAGAGGCTGAGTGCCATGGCTCATGCCTGTAATTCTGACACTTTGGGAGGCTGAGGTAGGTAGATCACCCGAGGTCAGGAGTTTGAGATCAGCCTGACCAACATGGTGAAACTCCTTCTCTACTAAAAATACAAAAAAATTAGCTGGACATGATAGTGCACATCTGTAGTCCCAGCTACTCAGGAGGCTGAGGAAGGAGAATCACTTGAACCCGGGAGGCAGAGGTGGCAGTGAGCTGAGTTCATGCCATTGCACTGCAGCTTGGGTGACAGAGTGAGACTCTGTCTCAAAAAAAAAAAAAAAAAAAATTGTGGTAGAAAATAGGGAGACTGAGGCTTCCATTACTCCCAGGACATGATATCTACATGAGTTTTCCTTTTTATCTCCAGTCACCCATCAAGTCATTAACATCATGAAGCCAGGGGGCTTCCATCTCACCACCCATAGGAAAAAGGACCAGAGGAAGCAGCTCTGACTCCTAATAGCAAAGCACATTGGGAAAAGTAACAGAAATACACAAAACTTATAATGATGCTGAAATCCTGCCTCTCAGGAAAATAAACCCTGATTTCCTTCAGTGTGGCCAGCAGACACGAGAGCCCGATAACCTCACAGAGATCACATCACAAATCCCAAAGCCCTAAGGTACCTGCCTCACCTGCATACTCAGGAAATGCAGCCACTCAGCCTCTGGGATATATGATCAAAAACTCAGGGCAGTTCTCAAATCTGTTCCATCATCTGACGCTTTTAACAGTAAAAATTCAATTTCAAAAATCATCCATCACTTTAGAGGAGCATAAGAGACTTATGCTCAGCTGCGGAAGGGAGTGTGAACTCACTCGGAGAAGCATCTCAAACCTGGCTGATTGGGTAAATAGTCAAAGCCCAAGAGTCACGATGAGGAGCCAGAGAGAGGAAGAAAGAGGAGGATGGAAGGCAAATACCTTGCAAGTGCAGGCCCCAGTTTCCTGCACACAGCTGCAGAGACCCTGCTCCAGGTCGCAGGTGTCCCCCGACGTCCCCCTCAGGTCACAGTCACAGGGAACACAGTCAGGAAAGCCTCTGTAACCTAAGGAGCACTGATCGCAGGCCCGGCCACCAAATTTCGACTTGCACTGGCAATGGCCGGTGAGCACGTCACACTGATGATGGGTCGATCCCACGAGACTGCAATTGCAGGCCTGAGAGGCGGGAAAGCAACTCAATATAAAGGCAGATTTGATGCTTCTAAATCTGCACATATTTGAATTACAGGAAAACATTACATGTGGGAAGTTCTACAAATGAACCATCTACCTCATGCTATTGCTCCATGGATTCACTTTGCCAAGTGCCAACAGGAGATAGGCATTGTGTTGCTGAAAATTTATGCATCTTAGTGGCACACATGCATGGGGCCAAAATTGTGGACTGAAATTAAATCTACTAGGTCAAAACAGACTAACAAAATTACTGTAGAAATCAGGCCAGGCATAGTGGTTCATGTCTAATCCCAGCACTTTGGGACGCAGAGGTGGGAAGATCACTTGAACCCAGGAGTTTGAGACCAGCCTGGACAACACAGTGAGATCCCATCTCTACAAATAATGAAAAAATTAGCTGGGAAGGATGGAACGTGCCTGTAGTTCCAGCCACTTGCAGGGCTGAAGCGGGAGGATTGCTTGAGCCCAAGAGGTTGAGGATACAGTGAGCTTTGATGGCACCACTGCACTCCAGCCTGGGTGACATTGCAAGACTCTGTCTCAAAAAAAGTAATTTCCTATTCTTTTCAAAACACAAACTATACCCAAATTTAACTGAAGAAGGCTACATAGAATACTGGAGGCCCCATAGGTTGAACATAAACCCCCAGTAAAGTGAGTTATTAGTTTCTCTTGGAAGATAGTATACATTGCACAATATATTTAAAGAGTGCTCAAATATTTTTTGGATTTTCTAACTATCGATGTAACAACTAGGTTCTTAAAGAAAACCTAGAATAAGGTGTTTTAAGGGTGTCATGTCTTCCACTTTGATTCCTACCATCTGCACTGAGGTGCTTTGTTTTTGTTTTTTAAGGTAGGGTCTTTCTCTGTCGTTCAGGCTGAAGTGAAGTGGTGCAATCACAGTTCACTACAGCCTTGAATCCCCAGGCTCAATTAATCCTCCTGCCTCAGGCTTCCAAGTAGCTGGGACCACAGGCATATGCCACCACATCAGGCTAAAATTTTTTATCATTATTTTTTGCAAAGGCAGGGTCTTGCTTTGTTGCCCAGGCTGGTCTTGAATTCCTGGATTCAAATGATCCTCCTGCCTCAGCCTCCCAAAGTACAGTGATTACAGGTGTGAGCCACTATTCCTGGCCCACATTTGAGTTTTTTAATAAAAAAAATTACAAAGCTATTCAACAGGGTAAAGTCCAGAAAATACACAGAAGGAAAGGCCTACAACTTGCTAAAGCAAAGCAATGCTCAATTAAGCAACAGTATGGATGACAGAGCTCACCTGGCACCCCACCTCCAGGTCGTAGCCCCAGTGCCCATCCTCACATTCTTCACACTTCGCACCCTGTGTGTGAGGGGGACATACACACGCTCCAGTTTCTGGGTCACAGGTGTTCTGAGTATGTGGACAGTCACAGGCTGAAATAAAAATGAATGCTGTGTTACACATCTGGGTGGGCTAAGAGCTGTGCTGCTACTTCCGTTTTATTAAGAGTCCAAGCCAACCTTCTTGCCCCTAAAAGATGCCTCACAATTCCCAAGACCCCTCTTGTCTCGGAGATGGCCAGCCCTCCATGTCAGGAGATGCTGGGGGAAGAGGGGAAATGGGGACAGAACGAGGGAAATAGAGAAAAGAGTGAAGATGCTGCTAGGTGAGCACAGGGGGAGCCAACATTTACTAAGCCCTTACTGCATGCCAAACGTCGTGCTGAGGACTTTATATACAGCACTTACACTCACTTCTCAATGCAGATTCTCATTAGCATCCCCATTTTACAGAGGAGGAAACTAAGGCCAAGCAAAGGTAAGTAATGAATCTAAGCTCCCACAATTAGTAGGCAACAGAGTCCTAACCAAAACTTAGGCTTGTACCCTGATAGGGATCAGAAACCAGAAAAAGGGTATGAAATCCTCCAGAGAAAGAACAGAAAAAGGAAAGGCACTTAACCAAAGTTAGTTGGAAGCAGAGGGAGGGCCCAAGGAAAGGTCCGGGAATGCCCGTCAAGTGTCAAACAAGGAAATCAAGGCTTACGTGTACAACTACCATCCTGGTATGTGTAGAAGCCACGGGCACACCTGTCACACCTTTTCCCTGCCACACCTGGGATGCAGTGACATTGGCCTTCATCCGTGCAGTCGTCTGACATGGAGCCTGCCGTGTTGCAGTTGCAGGGCTGGCAGCCATGGCCTGAGTCCAGTCCATAGTAGCCACGCTGTTTCACCAGAGGGGGAAAACATGGAAACCAACATATGTTTTAATAAATGACTCCCATATTAGAATGTTCCAGAACACACACAGGATATTTCATAGAATCATAAAGTATTCATGACACGCTCCCCCTCCCTTTACAGTGAACGTCCACTCTCTAGAAAGGCACGGCATTTGCCAGCCATGCTTTGTGACATGGTTTGGCTCTGTGTCCCCACCCAAATCTCAAACGGAATTGGAATCCCTGTGTGTCGAAGGAGAGAGGTGATTCGATCATAGGGGCAGCTCCCCCATGCTGTTCTCGTGATAGTGAATTCTCATGAGAGCTGATGGTTTTATAAGTGTCGACAGTTCCTCCTTCACATGCTCTCACTCTCTCCTGCTGCCTTGTAAAGAAGGTGCCTGCTTCTCCTTCCACCATGATTGTAAGTTTCCTGAGGCCTCCCCACCATGCGAAACTGTGAGTCAATTAAACCTCCTTTGTTGATAAATTGCCCAGTCTTAGGTGGCATCTTTATAGCAGCGTGAGAACAGACTAATACACTTGGGTACTTAGCTCCTTCTGAGTCATAGATTCAATTGCCTCTGTACCAAGGCTAAGGCGTCAATTAGTCACATGCCTCTTACCAAGCACTGGTCACACTGCTGTCCAGTCACGTTTGGTTTGCAGTCACAGAGCCCCGTCTCAGGATGGCACATGGAAGAATGGGAGCCTTTCTCATGGCATTCACAGGCTAACACACATGCACACAAAGACATATTAACCCTCACTTCTTAGTACGGTTATCATAAAATCCTTAATCTCCAAAGGAAAAAAAATGTGAACATTCGATGTTTCAAATCACAAAACTAAAAATAATATTATTAGTAATAACTTTAAAAGTTTAGCATTTTTCTGAAGAGTAAACTAAAACAGGTTGCTGGAAAGATCCATCACAGGAAAAAAACACTGAAGCTATTAAGATAATAATTAGCAAATTTGCTTAACCAATTTCATGAACTCCTTGATGTTTTTTAAATGAGCTACAAATTCCCATGAAAAACATGCAATGGAGATTTCAAAATCAACTTCGCCACTTGCTCTGATTCCAGTCAGGTATATATTTAATATTTTAAAGCTCAGTTAAAACATAATACATATTAATATTATATTTCATAATTTAATGAAAAATATCTTTTCATTAAATACGACATTCCAGTTCTAAGTCATGAGTCATTTGTAGTTTCAGGCCAGATGGCTCCATTTTATCTATAGTTACAACACTGATGCTTCAAGCTACAAAGTCCCCTACCTTCGCAAAGTGATACAATCTTACGGGTCCACAATATATTTAATTAATATTCACAGGGGAACCTTCAGTAAGCACTTCAGTTAGAATATGTAATATGCTGGCTGTGCACAATGGCTCATGCCTGTAATCCCAGCAGTTTGGGAGGCTGAGGTGGGCAGATCACCTGAGGTCAGGAGTTCAAGACCAGCCTGGCCAACATGGTAAAACCCTAAAGGAAAAAAAATGTGAACATTCTATTGTTCAAGATTCAAGATCAGGCTGGTCTTGAACTCTTTCTACTTTAGTAGAAACCCTGTCTCTACTAAAAATGCAAAAATTAGCTGGGCATGGTGACAGGTGTCTGCAATCCCAGGTACTCAGGAGGAGGAAGCAGGAGAATCACTTGAACCGAAGAGGCAGAGGTTGCAGTGAGCCGAGATCACACCATTACACTCTAGCTTGGAAGTCAAGACCAAAACTTCATCTCAAAAAAAAAAAAGAAAGAAAGAAAGAAAGAAAAGAACATTTAATCTGTAGCCTGACAAAATATCCCAGGCACAGTTTACGAATGCGTGGGCTCAGAACATGTACAATGTGTTGCATGACATAACGATACAAGAAAAAAGAGAGAAAAATTTCACAAGTAATGGAAAGCCCAGACACAACCTGGAGGCGAAGCAAGAGTGCTGGACAAGGGATGGGGAAGGTTGCGGGCAGAGGAAATGCACTGGGATCCGCCTCCTTCATGACTGAGGCCAGCCTGGCCATCTGTTTTCCTGGAGTGGGAAACAGTGCCTTAACGCTGCAGTCCCACAGGAGACCCCATCCAATGGTGCCCTTCAGGTACTTGCTCCGTCAACCCCGTAGCTGGACCATGCGGGCTCTGCTGCTAACTCCCCAGCACATCCTCCACTGCCCCCACATCAAACACAAGACAAGACACCCCTTCCTTCTGAGCCTCCATCGGAGCGCCCACCTCCCTGGCACGTCTGTCCGATCCACCTTTTGCCTAGTATCCTCCTGGCCCCATGTCTGCTACAACTGTTCTCCCTAAAGTCTCCGGGGATTTCCCAGGCACCAAATTCAGGGAGTAGATTTCGGTCCCCTTCTTATCGCATAGCTCTGTAGAAGGGACCCTATGACCTCCCTCTTCCTTTTGCATCGCCCTCTTACTGAGGTTTCCAGGACACCCACTATCCTGCCCTTCCTCCTGTTCCTCAGGTGTCTCCCCCTCCGTGTCCCATTTAAAGCCGCCTCCTTTCTCTGGGGAATAAAGTTCAATGCAAGTATGATCAATGCAACTATTGATGATGATTTAAAAAATCATATTCACTGTTGGTGGGAGTGTAAATTAGTTCAACCATTATGGAAGACAGTGTGGCGATTCCTTAAGGACCTAGAAATATAAATTCCATTAGACCCAGCAATCCCATTACTGGGTATATATCCAAAGGATTATAAATAATTCTACTACAAGGACACATGCACATGAACGTTCACTGCAGCACTGTTTACAATAGCAAAGACCTGGAACCAACCCAAATGCCCATCAATGATAGACTGGACAGGGAAAATGTGGTACATATACACCATGGAATATTATGCAGTCATCAAAAATGATGAGTTTGTGTCCTTTGTAGGGACATGGACGAACCTGGAAACCATCATTCTCAGCAAACTGACACAAGAGCAGAAAATCAAACACCGCATGTTCTCACTCATAGGCGGGTGTTGAACAATGAGAACACATGGACACAAGGAGGGGAGCACTACACACTGGGGTCTGTTGAGGGGAAATGGGGGAGGCATGGGGGGTGGGGAGGTGGGGAGAGATAGCATGGGGAAAAATGCCAGATATAGGTGAAGGAGAGGAAGGCAGCAAATCACACTGCCATGTGTGTACCTATGCAACAATCTTGCATGTTCTTCGCATGTACCCCAAAACCTAAAATGCAATAAAAAAAATCAGATTCACTGTATGATGCGTCTGTCAGTCTGTGCCTGTCACATTCAGTATTTCTTTGTACTTTCATTGCAAACCAAGGAGGGAGGCGAAATCATGTTCTCTATTTTTGGTGTGAAGTCTATAACTTAAAAAGATTAGATAGCTCTCCATAGGTCACACAGCTATTACCAGTTCTCTCTCTGTAGTAATAATTATTGTGGTTCTTTTTTCTTTTTTTGAGACAGGGTCTCTGTCACCCAGGCTGGAGTGCAGTGACACAATCTCGGTTTACTGCCAGTTCCGCCTCCCAGACTCAAGTGATCCTCCCACCTCAGCCTCCCGAGCAGCTAGGATCATAGACACCCACCACCACACCCAGCTAATTTTTGTATTTTTAGTAATGATGGGTTTTGCCATGTTGGCCAGGCTGGTCTCAAACTCCTGACCTCAGGTGATCCACCCACCTTGGCCTCCCAAAGTGTTAGGATTACAGGCATGAGCCACCATGCCTGGCCTATTATACAGCTAGTGCTTGACTTACGACCACGATTGGTTCCGACAGACTGGTTGTAACACGATTTAGTCATAAGTTGAGTGGGCTACATGCACGCGGAGATGGTAGTGCTGCCGGAAGCTGGTCCGCATTGTCATATGCCCAGCTGGGCAACGTTTGCGCTGCCAGACATGGAGCAGTCGTGGCTAGCAATTGTGGTCGTAAAGTCGAATGGTTGTAAGTTGCATAGGTCGTAAGTCAATCAATACCTGTATAGTAATTCTTAATTAAAATAGTATGTATATTATAAATAGTACTAACTTAAAATAGTATTATTTGTGGCCAATTACTGAATAGCCTGGTACTTTATAGATGTTCTAATTCTCAGGAGCTCATAATATAAAAATTATACTCGTATAACTTATTTAATATAAGATTCCTTTAACATTAGAGCTCTGTGGGGTTTCTCACCACCCTCATCTCCCCCTGCGCTCTACTGTACCTGGATGGCCTGTCCACACCCCCAGCTGCAGCTGCTGCCCCACAGCAGAGGCAGAAGTTGAACCTGATGATCAGTTCCTCCTCCCACCAAGCTTCAAGTGAGTCTGAGATAGGGGCCAGTAAACAGATAAATATTGGGTTGAACTACACGCTCTTGCTTTAGAGAAGACCAATCACGTACGACACCAGCACTTTCATCTGGTTTAACCTGACAGACTATAGTATTATATAAGAATGGGGAGCCCTATCGGAAGTCCATAGAGGGAATCCTGATGTAGAAATGGGGCGATTGCTTGTGAAATATACAGAAACAGCTCACAGGACTTTGTCTTATCGAAGCGCGGGGATTCGAGAGGGGATGAGAAAGGCGTAAAAGCTGTGAGTGCTCAGAAACTAGAGACAGCCTGGACAGCGTCATCCCTGCTAGCCCAGGCCAGACCCAAATCCCAGCCGCTCTAACTGTCCTTCCTCCACCTCCAACCTGTCATGAAGACCTAGTTTATGTCTTCTATCTCCATGGCAAAGGCCCTACCTGAAGCCCTCATCGCTTTCCAGCATGATTCATTTCTAGTCTTGTCTCCTATCCCAACACCCCTGCCACCAGTCTCTCCACACTGGCGGTATCTAAACACATAGCTCCAATCACTCATGTCTGTGCAAGTTGCTGCCAAGTCCCAGGACAGGGCAGACGAAGTGACCTCAGCACCTCAGCACTGCACACGAGACCCTTCCGGTGCGACGTGACTGCTTCGCACCTGTAAGCCCGAGACCTCCCCTCCCTGTCTCTGTCTTTTCCATTCTGGCCACTCTTCTCTCCAGCTTCCACCTCGGGCAGGGCCTGCCTGCTTGCCTGGGCCCATCTTCCCACATTGGTCACTCTTCTTGGGACTCCCTTTCCCTTCCTTCAAGTCTCAGATGAACAGTACTCCCTTCAGGAGGCAGCCGTGGCTGCCCTGGGCTGATGGGCTTGCCCATCCTGTCTGCCTTCAAGTGCACCCCGGGCCATCGTTCATCGCCTTGACCTTCACAGTCCTGCCCTGTGGCCACTAACTACACGTGTCTACCAAACGCTGGCGATGTGGCTGATGCAACTGAAGACCCGAAATCTCTAATTGATTTTAAATTTAAATACTGAAGCAGTTTTGTCAATGTGGATGCCATAATTAAAGAAAGTAATTGGCTGGGCACGGTGGCTCACGCCTGTAATCCCAGCACTTTGGGAGGCCAAGGTGGGTGGATCACCCGAGATCAAGAGTTCGAGACCAGCCTGGCCAACATGGCGAAACCCTGTCTCTACAAAAAAAAAAAAAAAATTAGCCGGGTGTGGCAGCAGGCACCTGTAATCCCATATACTCTGTAGATTGAGGCAGGAGAATTGCTTGAACCCAGGAG
>NW_016107477.1:1903845-1905605 GCF_001604975.1 Cebus imitator
AAAAAAAAAAAAATGATACAAACATTCTGTAAACTGTTAAGCATACAAATTCCATTGTCAAAATTATCCTGGTATGTTAGCCGGGCAAGGTGGCCACCTGCTGAAGATCAGTTTGATTGGCCCAGGGCTATAAAACATTTCCAGTCTCTCCACCTGTGCCTCGGAAAAGGACGTTTTCCGTATCGCTGGTGCCCTCTTGTGTCCCTACATTGTAATATCATAGTATGAATTTGGCATTTATATGAAATATTCAAAAAAATTTACAATTGCCACTATTGTTCATTCACTCCTTCAATATCTGAAGGCTGAATCATCCCTCTGGCCAGGTCATCTGCAGTATAGGAGAATCTAGTTTTCTCCATAATCCGTAATTTCAAGGCTCAAATTCAGCAGAACGACGTGGGGGTCAGATAGTCTCCAAGCAGAAGGCTAAGATGTGTCACAGGGTGCTTGACTCAGTTTCCGGGGTTACAGTCTTACCATTTCCCACCCTTCATCTTGGAATTCTACCTGCCTCATGCAACCCCTGAAGCATCTCCCTTACGAATGTAACAGGCTCTGAGCT
This sequence comes from Cebus imitator, assembly GCF_001604975.1. Classification (NCBI taxonomy): domain Eukaryota; kingdom Metazoa; phylum Chordata; class Mammalia; order Primates; family Cebidae; genus Cebus; species Cebus imitator. The sequence continues at coordinate 1,904,411 of NW_016107477.1, forward strand.
TCTCCACTTTCATTTCAGTCACCGGGAGCAGAGCCAGAACTCTGTCAAGTCACACTGGCTACTGGAACAGCAGGCCGCACCTTTCCAGGCCACTGACCCCTACGGGTGGTGACTAACCAAGCTCAGCAGAGGGTATCTAAGGAAGAACTGGGGCTTGGGTCTGTGTTTGATCAGAGACCCAGCATTAACCCAAGGAACCCCTCAAGAGAGTGAGACCTCCTAAGCTGGGCCCTGTTTGGCACAGGTAAGTAGATGGTTGAAGACTTCCTATGGTGCTAAACAGCTGACCTGACTCCACACTAGCGCACTCACCACGGCAGTTCTTGGCTGTCACAGCATCCCCGAAGAATCCATCAGCACACCGTTCACAGTGGGCGCCATCTGTGTTCCCCAGGCACTTCAGGCACTCCCCGGTGACCGAGTCACAGTGACCAGCCTCCTCAGGGTCCACATTGCCGCTGCAGTCACAAGGGACACAAGGTTTGCCAGGCGCTGTTGGGTTTCCATAGTAACCGTCCGCACATCTGTATCAAAGATTGAAAGCGGGATCAGACAAATGCAATTACTTAAGGCCTTACCGCACTATCCAGGGACTCCCTGAATGGCTAATAAATCAGGCTGACTTTTTTCCTGAGATTTACTGTGAAAAGGATATGACTTCACACTCAGGCATTCACCCATCGTGATGAAGGGGGAGAGCATCCAAAATGAGTCATAAATCCTGTGGACGCGCACCCGTGTCCAGGGCCAACTCCGACCCACCCCTGACCACTCCGGGTGCCACACAGCCTCCTCCAGGCTTGGCCAGAGCTGGGCACTGAGATTCACACGTGGGAAAGCCAGCACTGGTTTTCAGGAGCCAGAAGACTGCTACTAAACCAAACCACCTGTCATCTCCAGAACAGCCAGGAGCAACGGAATATTCAAATGTGTCAACTACAGATACTGACTCCTTGCTGCTTCCTATTGTTGCTGTTTTTTTTGTTGTTGTTGTTGTTGTTGTTGTTGTTGTTTTTCTGAGACGGAGTCTCACTCTGTCTCCCGGGCTGGAGTGCGACGGTGTGATCTCCACTCACTACAACCTCCACCTCCTGGGTTCAAGGGATTCTCCTGTCTCAGCCTCCCAAGTAGCTGGTATTACAGGCACCTGCCATCATGCCTGGCTAAAATATATATATATATATATATATATATA
>NW_016107477.1:1905880-1911017 GCF_001604975.1 Cebus imitator
TATATATATATATATGTATATATATATATATTTTGGTATTTTTGTAGAAACCGGGTTTCACCATGTTAGGCTGGTCTCAAACTCCTCACCTCAAGTGATCCGCCTACCTGGCCTCCCAAAGTGCTGGGATTACAGGCATGGGCACCATGCCACAGCCTATCGTTCTTGATGAGAAAGTCCAATCAGCCAGGGAAAAGAGTACCGTTCTTTAAAAATTCCCAGCAACGCTTAACATTAATTTTAAAAAATGAAATACTGATTGTTTTCAATGATTCTATGAAATAACAAGTATGCATCAAACCTCAAAAGCCACACTTAACAATGCATTTAAAAATAAACACATAGAATTCGTATTCAGTTTTAAAAATGTGAGCGCAGTGTTTTGAAGCCAGTGGATGCACAGTACCTCTCACACCAAGCTCCTGAGTAGCCCGGAGCACACTGGTCGCAAACTACTTCGTCGCCATCATTGAGGTGGCAGGTGGGGCTGAAACTGTCGAAACATTAGAAACGAACAAATTTTTCCAGTGAATGAAGCTGAATTTCTAAATATTTAAACTACTGAATTTCTACCACTCCTGTGATTACAAACTTTCAGTGAGACCTGCTTGGCTCAGAACTCAGAGCCTCTGGTCACCCAGCCACTTTGTGAGCCTCGACCCCTCACCGACTCCTGGTCCCATGATCCGGGCACCGACCCTCGCTCCTCACTCCCTCCTCCCTACTCCTCTTGTTCTCAGCCCACAGCACGCCTGCTTTTCCCACCCTCTGCCTGGGTTAATCCAGCTTAGCTCCAGTGCCCAACCCCGCTGACGCTTCCTCCAGGAGGCCTGCTTGGGTGCTTCTGGGATGCTGGGTTCCCCGCCTCAGAGCCCTGCCCATACCAGGGCAAAAGTGAGCTCGCCCAAACCCAACAGGGTCAGGAGGCTCTTGCAGCTCTCCAGAAACCACCTGCTGACTGAAGCCCCTTCAGACCCTATTCCTAAGCCCCAAAGAGCCTGTGCAGGGTGGATGACAGTAACCACCCCAGTTTCATTGCAAGTAACCCTGATTGCATCCTTTTTATATACTGGAATTTCAAATATAAATCCCTGGGGGAATTCTTTGAGAGTAGGTGGAGGAAGAATTCTAAACGTTAAACCAGCAAGAGACAAAGAGGCTTTTAAGCTGTGGGTCACATCTGCCTCAGCATGATGACAAGGCCTGCCTCTCCTTCCACCCCCTTCCATGCCTTCTGTTTCATGGCCTGCTGCAATTCCTCAAACGGGCAGTGCCTGTTCCTGCTGCCATGCCATGGCATGCCCAGCTCCATCTGCCTGGAACGCCCGTCTACGCTGCCTGTGGATTTCCTTCTCCTGCAAGTCTAAGATAAGAGTTTCCTGCACTCACCTAGGTAGGCTGGACACTGCTCTCCCTCCACCCCACCATTTGGTGGGCAGGCCTCACTACAGTCACGGCCACACTGAGTCCCCTGGAGCCCACAGCCAGGTGAGAACAGTTTGCAATTCAGAACACCTGCTGTAAAACCCAGGACACAGTAGGCACTCCATAAATATCTGTTGAATCAATGAATGGATTCAGACTATTCTTTTTAGCCTCATATGTATGTATTTTGGGCATTAGATCAAAAACTCCGTAAGTCGAGGGACAATGTTTTACTCCTCTCTGTATCTCTTCTACCTCCTAGCCCAGTGGATAACCAAGAAGAACCAAGAAGGAAAACAGCGTACATAGGTCCTTGCTGGCACGCACCTTTTCTTGCCTACTTTAATACATCAAACTTTTGTTTACAAGAAAATAATCCACCCCTCTGTCTTTAACCCAAATCCCTTGCCACTGGGCAAAATTTACACACTTATTACACACAAAGTCTTTCTCTGAAGACATTAGTAGGCATCTGGGTGGGAATCCTGACCATGCCAGCAGGAACTGCTGATGAGGTCCCAGGCTTACTTGTTGGTGGCCATGGTGAGAGGGCAGGCGCAGGGCTGGCAGTCCCCAGGGGTCCCTCGGGAAGGCTCCCCGTAGAAGCCGGGCAAGCACTGCTCACAGTGGTCGCCGGTGGTGTTGTGCGCGCACGCCTAGGAACATGCACCAGAAGAATCAGCTCAGATTGTCTTAAATGATTTTCATATTTATCTACAAGCAACTTGGAAGTCTAAGTGGAAAAAAAAGACAAAATGCTAAAACCAGTCACCAAACTCTAAGCTGTATGATGAAGGCCTCCTGTTTTCAGATTAATATCAGCAAGTGTCATTTGCATAAATGAGAAACCTGAGGACTTTCTCTCTGACTGGTGAGCACGACAGGGGTGGAGGTGGAGGGTCAAGCCTTTGCAAACATGACAGCAAGTGCCGCTTCGGCCAGGCAGTCCGACTGCTCCCCCTAAGCGGAAATTCTGATGAAGAGTGGGATGTGCACGTGGTCTTAGAGTCTCCACCTCCAACTGTTTTTCACTTACAGAAGGAAAGAACAGTTCATATATAGTGGAGAAATTGACCAACACCTTGCCTGTGTAATCAGAATTAACATCGCCAGTGAGGGCCAGACAGACACTGGGACCCCCATTGGCAGCGCTCTGACTGACTCATCCTTGACCAAGTATTCCAGCCTGAATCATCCAAGAGAAACAAATGAAGAGCCCAAAACCAAGGACATTAGATTTTTTAAAAAAATGATTATATTCTTCAAGATGTCAATAGCATAAAATACAAAAAAAGGCAGTAGAAACATTTCCTATTAAAGAGCCTAAGAGATATGATGATAAAATTCGATACCTGATCCTAGCCGGGGGCCTGTGCTGGAGGGAAGAATGCTATACAGGCCATAATTGAGTCAACTGGCAAAACTGAGAAGCAGGTGGTAGGTTAGAAAAAGCAGAGTATCAGCGTTGAATTTACTTAAGTTGATAAGTGTGCTGTGGTTATATAAGAGAAGAGCCTATTCTCATGAAATACACACTGAAATGGCCATTGTCTATGCAACTTAAGCAGTTTAGAAAAACATATTGTAATTAGATAGGCAGACAGATAATGATATTAAGAAGGCAAAGGGGTAACAAGAGGGCAGTCTAGATTAACGGCAGGTGTTCTACCTACCATTCTTATTCTTACAAATCGTGGGTAAATTCCAAATTATTTCCAAATAAAGAGGTTTTCTTTTTTTAAATGGAGGATCAAAACTACTAGGCACGAGAAGCAAAAAAAGAAAAAGAAAATAAATCTATAATCAGGAAAAAAAAACAGTCATTAGAAACATACCCAAAAATCACAGAGCCCATGGAATTGGCAGGCATTTAAAACGCTGTTATAGGCCAGGCGTGGCAGCTCACAAACCTGTAATCCCAGCACTTTGGGAGGCTGAGGCAGGTGGGTAACCTGAAGTCAGGAGTTCGAGACCAGCCTGGCCAACATGGAGAAACCTGTCTCTACTAAAAACACAAAAATTAGAAATGGTGGCTGGCACCTGTAATCCCAGATACTTGGGAGGCTGAGATGGGAGGATTGCTTGAACCCGGGAGGCAGAGGTTGCAGTGAGCCAAGATCACACCTCTGCACTCCAGCCTGAGCAACAGAGCAAGACCCTGTCTCAAAACAAAAACAAAAAAGCTATTATAAACATGCTCAAAGTCTTGGAGGAAACATAAACACTTTGAAAAGAGAAATGCAAGATATAAAGTAGGACCAAGTGGGACGAAGTACTGAAGGGGTGGGCATCACATCAGAGTCGACACTGCGGGAGAAGAGACCAGTGAATTTGAAAACAACAGAAACTCAAATTCGAGGGAAAAACAACTTAAAAGAATCCAGCCTCCATCATCTGTGGATCAATGTCACGTGCAATTAGATTGGAGCTGGAAGGTGAAAAGATATTTAGTTAAAATTTTTTGTAACTTGTTAGCTACAAACTCACAAATTCCAGAAGCTCAATAAACCCCAGCATAAAGAAATCCACACCAACACAGTCAGTGTTCAAACCCGGGGACACAGAGACCATCTTAACAGCAGGCAGGGAGAAAAGACAGAATAACACACAGAAATACACAGATGACCACCAGCTTCTCAACTGAAGCCATGTAAGCCACGGCTAACAGAACAATTTTAAAGAACTGAAAGAGAAATCTGCAAAAATCAATTTCAAAATAGAAGGCTGAGTAAAGCCTTTTTCAGTAAAGGAGCATTAAGAGAATCTGTCAACCAGCAGATCTGCCCTAGAGAAAGGCTAACAACCCAGGCTGCAGAAAGGTGGTACCTACCCGACGAAAGCGTGGATTTATACCAGTGAATGAAGAGCACTGGAAATGGTACATACGTGAAAAAATATGAAAAACTTTCCCCCTCATTTAAAACATTTTAAAAGAAAGTGCAGTTGTGCTGAACCCGGTGGACAGGAGGTGTGCAGGAGCAAAGGGCAGGGGAGGGGAGGTGGGCACTGGGGCCAGGACCAGGCAGCACTGACCCCCGGGGCAGCGACAGGCTCCAGGAGAGCAGGGCTGCTCTGCACACCTGTGCGGCTGCTCCTCTTGGTGTGCACCTCGGCTCCTACTTTCCCTTGTCCCCTACTCTTAGAGCCACACATTTTACAGACTTTTATTGGTCATTTTTCATCTAGCAATTTAAATAGTATTTTCAGTTTCTAAACCACACACATATCCATCATTCCTCAGGTTGATTCAAGTTTTCCCATCTATTACATTTAATTTGGAATTGTAAGCATTTGTTATTACATCCATTTTACCCCAGGGCTTCACCAGTTTTTCTCAGGGTTACCCTAGACCAGAGCATCTAAACTGGAATGGGAATATATTAATAAATGCCCCTGGGTTACCTGTAGATTCTGATTCAGGGGGTCTGAGATGGGGCCTGAGTTTCTGCACTTCTAGCAAGCTCCCAGGCAGTGCCCCCATTGCTGGTCCTCAGACAACAGGGTCTTAGACCTTTTTGGCTTCCCATCCTTCTTAGGACCTTGATTTTGATAATGAATCCAAATTAATTCAAGATGTGGTTGGGCACAGTGGCTCACACCTGTAATCCCAGCACTCTGGGAGGCAGAGGCAGGTGGATCACCTGAGGTCAGGAGTTCGAGACCAGCCTGCACAACATGGTGAAACCCCAACTCAACTAAAAAAATAAAAATA
>NW_016107477.1:1911232-1927373 GCF_001604975.1 Cebus imitator
TTAGTAAAGGGTTAAATGGTTGAGCTAAAAGTATTCTGCACAATAATTGCAATTTCATTTTTAATTATTTGATAATGCTCATTTGGGAGATGTCTATGGTCTGTTTTCTTTGACAGAGGAGTCAGATTGTGCTCCTTCTCTTCAGGGAAACTAATGTGCAGTTCTGTTGAGGGTCTGTTTCAGTGTGTTTTCAGGTGTGTGCCACCAGCCCTTTACCCGACTGTCCTTGTCAGTGGATCTGGTATGCGAAGGAGTAAGAGTGTTTCTCTCCTTGAGGAGGAAAAACATCTCTCGATTGAAAAAAGAAAGACATGAGAGCCCAAGACATGCTCAATTTCCCCACTCTCTTTTCTAACTCACGCCAAGCTGCAAGGAAAAGAAACAGGTTTCTCCTTCTAACACAGGACAGAGAGAGCACAGAGAGAAAACAGGGGCTCTAAGAGAAACTGGAACCTTGCCTCTAATGTACTGTAAATAAACAATCAACTCCTGGAAACTAGATAGTTATATGCAAGGCCCAGGGCTATGAACCACTACATAAAAGGAAGAATTAAAGGCTTCTTTTAATAATTGATTAGAAAAAAGGCAAAGTTAGATGAAACAGATAAATGATGCTACTACATTGTTTGTATTTCCTTAAATTCTAATATAATTTTTTTTTAATTTTTGCCCCTCTGAAACATTAGTTGTTAAACATGGGGAAAATAGTAATTTTAGAGTGGAAAAGCCTGGCAGACATCACCTAATTCAAGTGACCCACATTCACAGCCGCAGTAAGAAGACACAAATGATATCATATCCCTCTGGTGGCAATGAGAGGGCACAGCACCTCCATGTCTTCTGGCCAAAAATGCATCACCTCAACCTAGTCATAGGAAAGCATCACACAAGCCCTGGCGGAGGGACATTCCGCAGAATGACCAGTGCTCTTCAAAAGCGCCATAGTCATGAAGGACAAGGAAGCTGAGGAACTAGTTGTCCCAGAGGAGAGGAGGCTAAGGAGACAAGGTCATTGAACGGTATGGCGTCCTGGGTTTGATCCTAGAAAAAGAAAGGAGCATGAGTGGAAAACTGATGACATCAGAAAGTGGAGTGGAGTTCAGGTAATCCCATTGTGCCCCTTCTTCATTTTGATAACTACACTCTGGCTATGCAGGATGGCAGCATTAGGGGATACTGGGGGAAGGTTACGCCAGAACCCGCTGTACTTTTGTAACCCTTTCATAGCTCTTTGGAAGTCTAAAATTATTTCCAAAACATGTTTAAATCTACAAAATTATTATTTATTATAATTAAAGATTTCAGGCCAGTTGCTATTCAGCATTTTCACGGTGAGCATATACATTTGTAAACATATATTAATGGACACATGAGAGACCACAACCTGCTGTCCCCCAACCCCACCCCACCCCAAATGCTGGCAGGAGGTCTTGCAAACCCAAATGGCAAAGGAAAGGAGGTGAAAAAAGCAATGACTTCATTAAGCGGTTGGCAGCTGTGCACCTGAGGAAAGTGATCCTGGAGGGGCTGAGTCTGCCTGAAAACCGCCCCTTCGTGCAATTCCTACAGAAGCTTTGCTTACAGAACAAAGGGCAAAATTAAAACTTTACTTACAGAATAAAGAAAAATGAATCTAGATATAATAAGCCATCCTGGGCATCATTCTGAGATCTTCTCCCTGGGCCTGGTAATTAAGTTTTTCTAACTCTGTGACTCAGTCAATCCCTTTTGGAAGAAGCATGAACATTTCCCCTCCAGGTGACCAGGGTACAGCTGATTAGCATATGCAGTCACCCCTCCTCTGCGGATCGAACCCATGAGACCCCAGAGTGTGGTCTGGCTTCAAAGCATACAGCCTAGAAGAATTCCTGATTGAAGTTAAAAAACAATTCCTGCCCCATACCTGCCCCATAGTTCATCCTCAAGACTACCTATTTCTTAAGCCCTGTTTCAACTCATATTGAGTGAAAGAGGTACCTGTTTCATGAATTTATCCCAACTAACTATAAAGCATGATATATATGTGTGATTATATTTTATTCATCTTCTTATGGTATATTACGTAATATCATGATAAAAAAAAATACTAGCATTGCCTGTGGCCTCAGCTACTTGGAGGGTTGAGGCAGGGGGACCACTTGAGCCCAGAAGGTCCAGGACTGCAGTAAGCGGCGTTGGTGCCACTGCACTCCAGTCTGGGTGATGAGGTAAGACCCTGCCTCAAATAAATAATTAACAGCACTTCCATCTCAAAGATTCTATCCTTTTTATTCAATAAGTGGACATTTTCTACCTTTCTATGGCTTTATAGCCTCAGCAAAAAAAACAATTACTTTATATTGTTCTCATAAAGAAACTATAATGAAATTTTATATCCCTTTTCCACGATTGCCAAAGTAAAACACAGGAAACATTTCATGATATGAGCTTAGATCTGTAAATTTTCTTCGGGGTCTATGAAGCCAGAGTTATTCCATGGAGGAAGCATTAAAAAAAAAAAATCACTTGTACACAGCAAATGGCTCTGAAGTGGGAGGAGAGGGCACCTGGGCTTCAGTGAGGGACTCACAATGCAAACGCCATGAACATCACACTCAGCTGCATGGTCGTGGCATTCACAGGGTTGACAAATTCCTCCAAAGAGTATTCCATCCACTCGGTAATAGCCAGAGAGGCACGACTGCAAGAGAAGGGCAGGTCATCCTCCTTCCACTACGTGACAAACATAAACTGCTCAGTTGCCTATGAGTACAGAAATGTCTTTCTTTTTTCTCAAACATCCTTACTGAGGGATCATTTACATGCTACAAAATTCTCCCATTTTAAGTGTACAATTCAATGATTTGTAGTTAAAAAAACTTACTGAGCTGTGGACCATCACCATAACACGGTTCCTTATTTCTTTTTAAAGGCAGAAACATACACACACACACTTAATGGTTGTGCAATGAGTCTTATCGTCTATTCTTGTTACGGTATTAGTATCAGTACATTTGTCCAAGTAATTTCAAAATATTTTTAGCAACAGATTTATTGAGGATTGCAGGTGGATTTTCATTTATTTCACATGGAAGGTGGAGCCCACCAAAGTAAACCAGCCAAGGGCCACAGAAGTTCTGAAAGTAGGCCTGGCTTGTCTAAAGCTGCCGGGGTCACATTCTGGTGATCTGCAAATGTTCAAATATGATCAAGTTCCATCCTCCTTAGAAACATGGTCAATGGCACGGGTATTTCAAGTTTCCCGTTGACTAAGGCAGGAGGGCAGCACTAGGTCAGAATATTGCCTGGTGCCCCAGCCCATCCCTGGTGGAGGAATCTGATTTCTTTAAACAATGTGACTTCTAATATTTCTATTGCCCCCAAAAGTCTGAGCCAACCATTGGGTTGCTAAAGCTGAACTTCAAATGTTTGCCGTGACATCACCTTCAGTACACTGTTTTCCCCTCAGGAAGGAGTGAAAGGAAAAAGACAGAAGAGAGGAGAAACGTCACCTCACAGGAGGTCCCCGTGTAGCCTTGAGGACATTCACAGTGCTCCACTTCAGCAGCCATTGCCAGGTCGATGGCATTAGGGCTGGCTACGTCCAAAGAGACGGACTCCAACCTACAAACAGATTGCTATGTGACTCACATGCCCACAAACACATCTCACCCCTCAATGAAGATGGGCTCCTGAAAGATTTAAATCCAATAAAGGGGCGATGTGATTTTTGTAAATAACTAAAGGTCTTTCACAATCATATGTTCTCCGGGAGCCATCATTATTCCCTGGAAATGCCTTCAGAGACGTGCTGTTGCCCACAGACTGCTGTGGGAAAGGTCTGGTGTTGTTTATTTGGGGTGGAAGCACCTCAGAAAAATTAGCCCATTCAATTATCACAAATACAAAGATTATCCTTAAATTTAATCATGGTATGCTTGTGTTAGGTGCATACAACTATTATTTTATTTTCTTTTTTTGAGACAGTCTTGCTGTGCCACCCCCACTGGAGTGCAGTGGCACGACCTTAGCTCACTGCAACCTCCGCCTCCTAGGTACAAACAATTCTCATGCCTCAGCTTCCTAAGTAGCTGGGACTACTGGTGTGCCTGACCATGCCTGGTTAATTGTTCGTTTGTTTGATTTGAGACAAAGTCTCGCTATGTGTCCAGGCTGGGATGCAGTGGCGCGATCTTGGCTCACTGCAACCTCCGACACCCAGGTTCGAGGGATTCTCCTGCCTCAGCCTCCCCAGTAACTGGGATTACAGACACGCGCCACCATGCCCAGGTAACTTCTGTATTTTTAGTAGACACAGAGTTTCACCATGTTGGCCAAGATGATCTTGATCTCCCAACCTTGTGATCCTCCCTCCTCGGTCTCCCAAAGTGCTGGGATTACAGGCATGAGCCACCGCACCTGGCCTGGCTGCATACAACTTTATGCTTGGCACAGCATTGCCAGAAATCGCCCTCCTCAAAGTAATAAAATGACCAACAATGGATACATTCACTTAAATGGACTGTGTAAAAACTAAGACCATGGCCAGGCACGGTGGCTCACACCTGTAATCCCAGAACTTTGGGACGCTGAGGCAGGCAGATCACCTGAGGTCAGGAGTTTGAGACCAGCCTGACCAGCATGGTGAAACCCCATCTCTACTAAAAATACAAAAATTAACCAGGCGTGGTGGCTAGCACCTGTAATTCCAGCTACTTGGGAGGCTGAGGCAGGAGAATTGCTTGAATCTGGGAGGTGGAGGTTGCAGTGAGCCGAAATCATGCCACTGCACTCCAGCTGGGGCGACAGAGCAAGACTCCCTCTTAAAATAAAAAAAAAAGAACTAAGGCCATTAACTAAGACTATTACCATTAGGATAGTGAGAACCAGGAGCAAAATGCAATATGGTCCAGACAATTGCCAACTCATTGGGCATTTTCCAGAAACCCTCTTTGAAAGTTTCTGATCCTAATGTCAAGTCTGTCTTCTACTGGATTCGCTTGTTGTGGACAATTGTTCTTATGTTTTCAATAAAATTACATTTATAAACTTAATGATTTTTAAGATAGCCAGTTTCTTTAGCTGTGTCCTTAATATAATGAATGTAAAATATATTGAGCTTAAAATATATATTAACAAATAAGGATAAAATTGAAGTACCTTCCCCATAAGTTTTTCCTCCATTTTCAATACATACCTGTAAAGAGCCATTTTTGCAGAATTGTAGTTGGCTCTGATCAAAAGATGTGTCACATTGGCAAGGACAGTCATCAGCTGGTCACGATCAATCTGCTTTTTGCTGCTAAAATCTCGGAAGTTCTCAGGCACAATCCCAACCACATTTAGGTACTCTTCATAGGGTTGCAGCGACAGACCCTCAGCCTGCATGCCTAAAGTGAGTCCATTCCCCTAACATTTAAAAACAAGAGAAAAGATTTCTGTCATTTAATTTAATGATAAAATAAAAAATCAAATAGAATTTTGGATTCAGCAACATGGTTTTTCATTGGTGCCTAGAGTCTTGTGGTGAACATGTAATGGTGCGTATAGCTCTTGGCCCAGAAGTATCAGAGAAAAGGTGTTTCATTGTATTCTTTGTAGAGGGGTTCTGGTAACAAACTGAAAGGCTGTGTACTTTGCTGGGATCTTGGAAAAGAAATAAAGTCATGCAGTTGCCCACAGCTTTTATCAAAGCAACCCACCTGACACCTCTAATCTTTGACTAAAGGACGGAAGTAGAAAAAGTGCGTAATAGCTCCAGCTTTTCATCAACCTGCTGTTAACGACAGTGATTTACCGTGTGTGTCTGCAATTGTTCGGGCTGGAGATGGAAGTGCAGATAGCTCCAGGTGAAAGGACATGAGAGACAAGAACCTGGAGTGGTTTCTGCCCAAACGTGCCCCTGACCCCGGGACATTACCACGTGGGGAGCCCTCCTGAGTGGGGCTGAGCTAGGTCTTTTTATGGAAACTGAGGATGTGGGAATGGAGACGGAGGCTGAGGACAAAAATGCAATATATCTACTGTCCTTTACTGCCAAGCACTGCCTAATCCATTCATCTGAGAAGCAAAGTGGCATGGAAAAGAGGGGACTTAAAAGAGTGATAGATTCAAGGTCAGAACAAAAATTTGTCTCCTTTTTACTCAATTTTTTTTTTTTTAGAGATAAGCTCTCTCTTTGTCACCCAGGTTGGAATACAGTGGTATGCTCATAGCTCACTAAAACCTTTAACTCCTGCGCTCAACCATCCTCTTGCTTCAGCCTCCCGAGTACCTGGGATTACAGGTACGTGCCACAGTGCCTGGCTAAGACCTTTTGGAAGAGGAGGTCTCACTGTGTTGCCCAAACTGGTCTCAAACTCCTGGCCTCAAACGATCCTCCTGTCTCAACCTCCCAAAGCATTTACATTATAAGCATAAGCCACCAAACCCAGCTCCCTTTCCTTTTTAAATGTGAAAAGATGGGCACACCCTGGGGATAAAGAGAAGAGCCACAGGTGCTGTCCTGAGGCAACTCCAGAAACAGGCTCAAAGACAGATTCTCATAGTCACCGTCTCAGTTGTCCATACACAAGGCCAGGCTCCGCTGGGCACCTGGCCACCAGCTCCTTGCTGGGATGGCCTCACCTAGTCACTTTCAGTCATAAACTATCATCCCACTAAGCCCTAAGCTCTATAGCAAAATCAAAGCAAAAACAATCACCTTAATGATGACGTCAGTGTGTGACATGAGGTTACTGTCCACCGTCTCCACTGGAATATCGTAAGACACCGTGTATTTCAGGAATCCACCAAATGCAGTCAGCTGAAATGTTTAAGTGAGAATGAACACGAAAGAGGAAAACAATCACAGCAACAATCAAGTAAGAGGGAGTGGTCACTGGGATCCATCTGCAAACAACTAGGCTGCCAGCTATCCCCATGGCCATGACAGGCAAGGAAATTCACATTAAAGGCAGTGAAAGGGAAGTATATTTATAAACGTTTTGTTTAATCAATATCACCAAAATGCAGGACATTGTTTGAAAGCACAGAAGAACAATGCACTCTGTTAGAGACCACAAGGTAAATCACTATAAACTTTTGTTAATCACACAATAGAGATTTACTTCACTTAAGTAATTTAGGGGATGAGGAGTTTGACCCACATCTACAATCTCCACATTTTGATTTCAGCATCCTCCTTGTAGGACAACAGAGAACATGTTTGATTTGCTAGTTAGAGAAAGGACTAAAGGTATCTCTTCTGATAAGATGTCCTTCAATATAAAATAAAGATTTTCTTTATGATGGGTAAGTGACAGCAATACAGTGTTTGGAACCCAATTTTGCATCCTAAAATTGGAGAGGTGATATCAAGAGAAAAAAAATCATTGAACTTTGTTGATAAAATCATATAAATAGTTGCAGGATTATAATTTGATGGAAAAAAACAAACATTTTCAAAAATAAATACTCCTTAAAAATACATAAAACAAGCTTTAAAATTAAAATATAACCATCAAATTAAATAGAAGTGTTCCAAGCTATGAGACTACACTAGCATGCAAGTGTGCCATTACTTTAAAGCAAAACAAACCCCCAGTAAGGCAAGCAGGGAGCTACAATAATTGAGATGGAGTCCAGAGAATAAATTTCAGATCAATCAGAATCTGGAGAGTTGTGGCATAACTGGGGAGGGGGAATGGGAACATATCATTGCAAGGAAGGTTCAACCCTACAAACCAACGTCCACATTGCAGAAGCACCATTATGCATTTTCTTGAAACATAACAAAAGCAGAAATTATTCCATCTGTTCCTAAATGTAAACTTCAGATGAGCACAGCCTGCCATGATACTGAAACTGAGTGAGCACCACAGCAGTTCCATTGCTAGAACCTTCCCTGAACTGTTTTCTATAGGCCAGGCCCTCCACTAAGCCCTGGAAGTGCTCAGCTGAGCCTATGGCAAAACAAACCAAGCGGGATGTGATGGACACTTCATCAACAAGTGGTCCAGGGACCCAGGAAGTTTATCTCAGAGATGGGAATGAGACTTCACCACACACACTGCTCGGAAACCAGACCAGAAGAGCAGAAGTTCTTATGTGAAGATACAACATAAAGTCTAACAAGGCTAGAAAACCTGCATATCATCAGATGCAAGCACAGGCTGTGAAATGCTGTCCGACACTCAGGTGCCCTATAAGGCTACCTATGGTGCCGACAGCACAAGTTCTTTCTCAGTGTTCCCTGAGATCTTTGTTGGAGATGTCACTACCTGCAGAGACACACGCACCTTATTTCCGAGGTAGGCCTCGGGCGCTGCCCAGTAGTACCTGGGCGCCAGCCTCTGCATGACTGCGGTGTTGTTGATGCTGACCTGGTGGCGTCCGCCCAGCACATCTTGCTGAGACGGGATCTTCCTGGAACTGATCAAGTCGGTGACCAGCCACCCAGACATATTGTTCACCTTAAAAAAAAATCAAGAATGTTGACGTATGAAATAGAACTTACCTTAGATTTCACCCAGTGCAGCCGTAATATTTTCACAATGAAGAGATGGGCCAGAAAGCTTCTCTAGGGATGGCATTAACGAAACACCTGTGGCTGTTGAACCTCATGACCCTTGACCCTTCCAGTAGTAAAGAACCAGGCAGCCTGAGAACAAGTCTCACTACCCAAATCCAGACCCAGTATAAGCAAATAAATGAGCAAAACTATAAAGGTCATGGGTATAGACTTCAGATTTAAAACAGCAAAGAGCATCATAAATGCAGTAAGTGAAACGTCTGTTGCTAATTCTGACTCCCTCTTCTTCATTGCTTCCTGCTTTTTACCCAAATGCTGAAAAATGTACAAAGATAACGTCTAGATCTTATACTCCCAATGTGTCACCTACATGGAAGTGACGGTACTCCCCTCAGTATGGTGGCCACAGCAGTCACCAGTGGGCAGCCATCACACCGTCTCCACTTCTCCTAGCCACCACTGAACACTCCTCTTGAGCCCATCACCCCAGAACTCTCCGTTCCCAAAACAACTTGCCTGCATTCATAAACCCTGTACCACCTGCTGCTGTTCCCACCCTTGCCACTGGAGGGCCTGGAAAACTCCCCTGGCCCCATGGCCTGCTGTGCTCCCTGGCCTGACAGTAGCAGGGGCAGGTGGGGTGAGATCTGACCTCCCTACCAAATCCATTTCCCCACAGAAGCAACTGAAATATGACCTCCAGTGCCACATCATCCTGTTTTTTCTACAGAGAAATGTGTGTGGGAGTAAGCACATGACCTATAAAGAAACTTGAGGGGCAGAGGGCTGCCTTTGACCCAGGTTGGTGTCACCGCAAAGGGATGAGAGTGGTGTCACTGGGGAAGTCATCCTCATTTCTCCTAACACAGCTCGTGTGAGCTTGCACAATATGACCTGCTCATTAAATCCCGCCACAGAGATAGCGCCTCCCACCTGGCCAACAGGCCAAGAGAGGCTGCTGCAGACATCAGAAACGCCAAAGCAGAAGCACTCGGAGCAGCCCTGGGGGTTTTTCTCCTTCAAGTTGTAGAATCCTGGCTTGCAGCGATCACAGGCTTTCCCCTCGACGTTTTCCTGTAAGTTGGGGTAAAAGATTAGCTTTCGAAACCAATGTGTCCAGAGAGAATAAAATGACATTAACAAAACAGGCAGTGGTCCACAGAGACAGGTAAATAAACGTCGAAAGTAAAGGTGAGGCCTCATAAAGTCAATATTTCCAGAACAGAGATTTTGAAATATATATCATTTGATTTTGCAGTTAAGAACAAGGCTGAACATCTTAGAATTCGGTCATTAAATTTAAATTGTTTTGTTTTGTTTTAAATCTTCCATTTTCACTGATCTTTCAAGCATTTCAAAATCTGAAGACAGCTATAGAATTTTCTGTCTTATTCGTAAATGCTCAAGATTATTTCCAGTCATATACATATGTGCCTAAGATTGCACAGGTGGGAATACACACATAGGTATAATGGAATGTCCTATGCATTATGAGAAAATTGTTATTATTATAAGGCCAAATAAAACCCCTCACTGGCACCACATTAATGCATTTCTTATGACTATTCAACTCCTTTTTAAGAGAAACTCAAAATAACATATCTGCCTTTAATTGGTATTCTTAGAAATTTAATGTTAATCTGGTTCTCCTCCAAATACAAAGCTGGAAAAGGATGTCCTAGAATTAAGCCAGTGGTCCGTAGCATCTCTTTGGCAACTACTCAACTCAGCCTCTGTTGGTTGAACGCAGTCATAGATGACAGATAAGCAGGCTGGGCGTGGTGGCTCACGCCTGTAATCCCAGCATTTTGGGAGGCTGAGGTGGGTGGATCGCAAGGTCAAGAGACCAAGACCATCCTGTTCAACATGGTGAAACCCCGTCTCTATGAAAAATACAAAAAATTAGCTGGGCTGTAGTCCCAACTACTCGGGAGGCTGAGGCAGAAAAATCACTTGACCCTGGGAGGCGGAGATTGCAGTGAGCCGAGATCATGCAACTGCACTCCAGCCTGGGCGACAGAGCCAGAGTCCATCTAAAAAAAGAAAAAAGAAAAGAAAACGAAAATGCATAAGCAAATGGATATAGATCTGTTCCAATAAAACTTTGGTCACACAAACAGGCAGTGTGTTGGATTTGGCCTATGGGCTATATATAGTTTACCAATTCTTGCTTTAAAGAAAGAACCCAGAGATGAGGCCCACAGAGGGAGGTGGGAATATAAACGTATGCAGTGTTTGGTGTCCTCTAGGAAGTCACAGAAATGCCTCTGGAATATATAACCATTGCCAGAGGCACAAAAAAAGCAAGCCAAATGCCCATGTAAGTCCAAGCACATACAATACAGCCAACTGGGTGTGGTTCATAATGTTTCGCAGAAGGGGCAAGGGGAGTTCTGCTTAAGCCTTACCACTTTGCTCAAGAACAAATCATTGGAGCCAATGAAAAACACTCCTTTTCCAAAGAAGCTCAAAGGATACTCAGGAGTATCTCTGACCTCCCCACTTACCTTACAAAGGCAGGGCCCTGTGCAGGGCTCATCATTGGCACTGCCCACTGGGTTGCACCCACAGGGGACACAGCTCGGGTAATCCTTATAGCCAAGTTGGCAGTGATCACATTTTTCTCCTGCATAGCCTTCCTTACATGGGCACTGACCCGGCCACTTCCCTAGAAAGACAACAATGGCAATGACCCAAAAGGAAGGCAAAAGAAGTTTCAAGCGGGGGTTGGCAAACATTTTCTGCAAAGGGTTAGAGAGTGTCTATTTTAGGCTTTTTGGCCTCAGAGCCTCATTTGCAGTCTCAGCTCAGCCATTATTATTCAAACACGGCCATAGAGAATACACAGGCAAATGGCTATATCTCCGTTCCAATAAGACTATTCATGAAGAACAGGCAGCGTGCTGGATTTGGCCCATCGGCCATAGTTTGCCGACTCGTCGTTTAAAGAAAGAAAACAGAGATGAAACCCATGGCGGGAGCTGGGAATAAAATATGATACAGTGACTTTGGAAAACCCTTTGACACTTCTTCAAAATGTTTAGCATAGAGTTACCACAGGATCCAGCAATTGCACTCCTAAGTAAACACCCAATAAAATAAAAACATATATCCACAAAACACTTGCACGTGAACGTCCCGAGTAGCATTATTCATAATAGCCCCAAAGTGGAAGCACTTCAAATGTTCATCAACTGATAAATGGATATATAAAACATAGTATGTCCATACTATGAAATATTATTTGGTAATTAAAAGGAATGAAATACTGATACATGCTACAATACAGATGACCTTGAAAACATACTAAATGAAAGAAGCCAGTCACCAAAAACCAACATATATGGTTCCATTTCTATGAATGTTCACAATAGGTAAATCTGCAAAAAAAAAAAAAGCTGGTTAATAATTGTCAGGGGCTGGGAGAAGAGGCTGGAGGAAAGTGAAAGTGACAGCTACTTTGTAAGAGGCTTCTTTACGGGGTGATGAACATGTCCAACTCTTAGATTGTGGTGATGGTTGCACCAATACACCAAAACAAGGAATTGTAGACTTCAAGCAGGAGAACTGTATCATTGCAAATTATAAAACTGTTTTGTAAAAGAAAAACACAGAGGCATGTGGCAGGGAGCAGCATGTACTATCTTTTTTTTAGCGTCAGCGCTGAAACCTTCCGGCTGTGTCTTCTCGGCCACGTTTCTGAACTGCTCTGAGCTACGGTTTCCTTGCCTATAAAGTGAGTTAAGTAATTTCTATCTGCTATGGTTGAAAAGTTTAAATGATATATATTTTTAAATGAACTCAACTGAGGGTAAATGTCACCACCACTATCACAACCGTCATCTTTGTCATTATCATCATCATCACATCATCAGTTGCATATAAGAATCCAGTCAGTTGAGTAATTTACCCTACCCATTCCTGGGGGCCCTATCCATCCCTGCTGGTCAATATCCACTTTAACTGCCAGTGGCTGAGAATTTGATAGGGTTACAGGAGTCTTTGAACAGACACAATCTATGCAGGAGACTCTGATATTTGCAAGTCAATTTGCCAGTTTTTGAAATGGAAAGAACTCTGACATTTACCAAGTAAACCAGAGGACTTGCTTGCTCGGTGAAATGATATATGCCAAAGCCCTCCAAATGTCTTCTAAAAGCTAAGCAGAGCAATGCTATTTACTGTGTTCCACAAATGGCTTTAAAATGAGCCTCACTTCTTCTTTCATCCAGTGCTCAATTATCTGCTCAAATGTCATCGCATCACCCCAACACTGTCACCTCATTACCCCATCATCCTCCATTCATGAGTCCTAATTTTGCTTTATGTCCACGACAATACCTGTCGACCTGGCATTATATCACCCATGAACTTGTTTTTTTAGTGTTTCTGTGAGCAGGAACTTTGACTACCTTGTTAGGTACATACTCTCAGGTCCTCAAAAACTGCCTGACACATAGTAGGTGCTTGATACATGTTTGGTGAACAAAAGAATCAATAAAGAATCATGTTACCAACTGCCTACATAATGGTAATAGTTCCAGTATGTGCAAATATTCCACACACATACACAAAATCAACTACAAGCACAAGAAATGAATTAAGTACTTACCATTGTGTAGGTCAGAATGGCGGTCATCCTTAATACAGACAGAACTGAGGGACCCCACAGGGTCACAGTCACAGGCACGGCAAGGCTCATCCTCATAAGGAGACACCTGAAAGGCAGAGGTTGCCCTGATTATCTTACTAGAAATAACAGCAAGCAATGTTCACAATAGTATCAATAAGAAGGTATTGGCTTTTTACTCAAGATGGGACTATTACAATGATTTTGTGCGTGGGGGTGGGGAGTAGGTTTCAGGAAGACAAAGTGATCTCAAGCCAGGAAGCCCAAACATTTTTTTATGGTGACAGTAGTTAGTACCATTAGCAAAGCACCATCCTTTTCCATTATCCCTGCTATCCAGCCCCCCTCACTCTGCTGTCTCTCAGAGCCACCTTATAACCAGACCACCACAGGGCCCATGTAAGAACTACATATCAAGGCAATTAACGTCTCCTACAGGCAAGAGACAACTGGTTTAGTTATGGCTGAATTTTCATGTCTACAGTTGGTATTATGACCCAGGATTACATAGCTAATGGGCCCCTGAATTCAAGTTAAATAACAATGACTGACATCCTACTTTGAGCAAGGAAAGCAGGACACATAGAGTAGGAAATACATATATAAAAACTCTACCAGCATAACAAGGATATAAATGAAATATTACAAAAGTCTCCAATACAAAGGTTAAGACTTGGCAAAGTCTCCTTTCTACCCGGGGAAGATGATGAAGATCAGCTATGGCAAAGAAATACTCTTACTTTGTGTGGTCTATAATATCCATCAATACAGGTTTCACAGTTGATTCCCATGGTGTTCTGCAAGCAATTTATGCAGACCCCTCCTCCTTGGAACTGTCCAGCAGTATTCAAACTTTCCTTCTGCTTTGCCACACTTTCATCGTAGTAACAATCTTTGGCTTTATTGTGACAATTACATGCTAGAAGAATATTTTAACATAGTTTATTTACACAGCATGCCTTATAGGAAGAAAACACTTAACCTCCCTAAGTGAGTTTTATAACTCTAGGCTAAATTAAAATCCTAGAGTAAATAATTTTAATAAGATACAGGTAATACTATGGAGGACAACTGGGAAGAGCTACTAATGTCAAAATAATAAATGCGCATACCCATTTGATCCAGCAAACCGTCTCCTAGGACTATATTTTACAGAAAAAGTACTTGCCCATTTGAGAAGGACATATACAGGGTTAATCACTGCACCATTGTTTGTGTGGACAAGAGACTAGCAACCATCAAAATACTCATCCATAGGTGGTTGTTTAATAAATTATACTACATTTGTATAATGGAACTCTGTGCAACTGTTTTTAAAAACAGCATTTCAAATTGCTAATATAGAAAGAATTTCAAGATACATTGTTAAATATAAAAAGTGATATGTACAATGGCATGCATAGTACATGGTCTTCTGTGTAAGAACTGTATTGGCTGCAGGGATATATTAATGTATACTTTATGTGCATAACAATTTTAGGAAGGACATACTAGAAAATAATAAAAAGTGCAAAGGAGGGAGATGAAGTGGAAGTCATGCTTTTTACTATATACTTTTACATATTGTTAGATGTAGGAATCTTGTGAATATATTGCCTATTTAAAAATTAAATCCAAATTGATACAGAATATACAACCTGGCAGATCCCATGGTAAAACATAAAATTAAATTAATACAGAATAATAGGCTATATGGGAAGGGGGACTTTTAAATAAAATAGCAAACCCACAAAGATACATTTAGCCACAACAATTGAAATTTTAAGATAATCTGCAGCTTTGAAAACTACTTAAATTTCTAAGAAAATAAGTTATTTGCTAACTATAAAAGTTGTTAAGACACCACAAACTTAAACGTATTAAGAGGAAAAGGGTACTGACCTTCAGGTTCTAAATGTACTGACCTTCACATGTATTGCCGGAGGACACGGTTCCTGGCCTCCAGGGCTGCTGATGGTACCCAGGACAGCACCTGTCACAGCTCTCCCCACAAGTGTTATGCTCACATTGACACTGTAGTTTCTATACAATAAGGAAGCCAAAACTGCATCAGAAAATGTATCTGCTTCTTTTTCTTAATTTTAGAATGAAAAGAACCTATCTGTCAAATATGTGGCAAGACCTCACTACAGAAGATATATGATTATGATCAAAGCAAATTGGCTTTTAATTTTTAGCTGCCAATATATACAAATAACCTGATTACAAACTGAAATGAAGAGGAATAAAGCAAAACCAAAATATGACTTAACTAACAAAAAGTTTTAAAAGAGATACATGGACATTAAGGGTTTAGAAGCTCCTATTAATAATTTTCTTAGTGTTCTTCTATATATTTTTCAGCATTGATAATAGAAAAGTCCTATTCAAGAAGTAAAGAATTACAAAGATGGCCAGGTGCGGTGGCTCATGCCTGTAATCCCAACACTTTGGAAGGCCGAGGCGGGAAGATCATGAGGTCAAGATATCGAGACCATCCTGGCCAACATGGTGAAACCCCATCTTTACCAAAAAATACAAAAATTAGCTGGGTGTGGTGGCACGTGCCTGTAGTCACAGCTATTCGGGAGGCTGAGGCAGGAGAATTGCCTGAACCCAGGAAGCGGGGATTGCAGTGAGCTGAGATTGCGCCACTGCACTCCAGCCTGGCTCCTAGTGACAGAGCAAGACTTTGTCTCAAAAAAAAAAAAAAAAAAAAAAAAAAAAAAAAAAAAAAAAAAAAAAAATATAAAAAAAAAAAAAAAAAAAAAAAAAAAAAGAACCACAAAGATTAGAGGAAAATAAGAAGTAACTTCATAAAAGAAGATGTTGTAAGCAGCCTGACCAACATGGTGAAACCCCATCTCTACTAAAAATACAAAAAAATTAGGTGGGCATGGTGCTGGGCACCTGTAATCCCAGCTACTTGGGAGACTGAGGCAGAAGAATCGCTTGAACCCGGAAGGCAGAGGTTGTAGTGAGCCGAGAACACACCACTGCACTCCAGCCTGGGCAACAAGAGCGAAACTCCATCTCAAAAA
>NW_016107477.1:1927778-1962142 GCF_001604975.1 Cebus imitator
TCTTTTGCCAGCTGGAGTGCAGTGGCATGATCTTGGCTCACTGCAACCTCCATCTCCCAAATTCAAGCAATTCCCCTGCCTCAGCCTCCTGAGTAGCTGGGATTACAGGCGTGGGCCACCACACCCGGCTAATTTTTTGTATTTTAGTAGAGACGAATTTCACCATGGCCAGGATGGTCTCAATCTCCTGACCTCGTGATCTGCCCGCCTTGGCCTCCCAAAGTGGAAAACTCTTCTTTTAAAAAATGTAAACATAATTTATAACTGCATATGTTGTCTGTTTCACGTTCTTATAAACAGAAGAGCTTCAAAATTAATAAGACCACTGAACTGTACACTTTCAAATGGTAAATTTTATGTTAGGGCTATTTTACCACCCAAAAAAAGCACTGTAAGAACTTAATTAGAAATATATCCTCCAAAACAAAATGAAATTGTTAAAAAATACACTAAATTTCTGAAAATCTGTTTTTTTGCAGTGTAACTTTATACCTTCCCATGTTTGCTTTGAATAAAAAAAGAGTAATGCAAATATAGCTACAATTTCTGTTTTGAAGTTTTAGTAAAATGTGAAATACTAGAACTCACCTTTGTAGCTTCATCCCATGGGCAGCTACTAGCATGGCCATAGCAGATACACATGCCTCCGACAGAAATGTCCTTTATTGAATAATAATACTAAGGAAAAAGTTATGAACAAAAATTAAAACCTCAATTTCAGTGAAATGAAAATGTTGCCACAACAACAAATATCTCATGTGTTTTAAGGGTTTTTACTGGTAATCTAAAATATAATTATATGTACATTTAACAATTATATTTCATGAACAAAGAATCCTGTGCTCAATTAAAATGAATTATGCTCAAATTAGCTTAACAGAACCCACAGAAGTCTAAAAAAATCCCCCAACTTGGATGCATCTTAAATCAAGTGAGTAATCTTTCAAAATTCATTATTAAAAACCCTAAAAAATATGGGAAATTGGATACAACACTCTATAGAAAAGATCATGAACAAGTAAGAATTATCCTAGAATGCAAAGTTAGTTTACCACACACAAATCAAGAAATGCAAATCACATTAACAGAATAAAGTGCTTTCCTCACTTCTCTATGTTTTCACATGCTGGTGTTAATACACGTCTTTTTAGATTTCGTTTTCCATTGTTCATTGCTAGTGTCTAAAAATGTGATTCATTTTTGTTTATTGAGTTTGTATTTTACCACATTGTTAAATTCACTTATTTCTGGTAGCTGTTTTGTAGATTTTCTACGTACATAATCACGTCATCTACAAATAATAAGTTTAGTCTTACTATGGGTGCCTTTGATTTCTTTTTTCATTATTGAACATTATTGAGAATTATTGAACAAGACCTTTTCAAATAAACAATAAAACACTGCCAAGGGGAGTTAAAGAAGACTTACAGAAGTGAAAAGTTATAGCATGTTCATAGACTGGATGACTCAACATTGTTAAAATGTCTTCTAAAATTCTTTCCATATTGGTCTAAAGAATTAATGGAATCCCAACGAAAATCTTAGCAGGCTTTATTTTTTTAATAGAAATTAAAGTGATTTAAAATGTATAAGGAAATACAAGAAACCTGACCCCTCAAACCTACTATAAAGCTTCAGTAATCAAGAAAGCTTGTTATTGGCATAAGAAGAGACAAATAGATCTACGGAACAGTAAAGTTCAGAAATAAACCCACCATAATAAGGTTGAATAGTTTCCAACAAGGGCCCCAAAACAAGTAAAGTATTCTCTACAAATGATGCTAGAACGATTGCATATGCATATAGAAAAAAATAAAAAGACTTTCACTGCTTCCTCACACCAAGCAAAAGAAATTAATATGAAATGAACTATAAATGTAAAAGCTAAAACTATAAAGCTACTAAAAGAAAGCCTACAGTGATATCTTGGTAACTTTGGGATAAGCTAATATTTTTTGAGAGGTCATAGAAAGCATTAACCATAAAAGAAAAAATGATAAATTGGGATTCATCACAAAACCTCTGCTCATCAAAAGTCATAGGAAAGTGAATACGCAAGCACCAAGTAGAACGGATATGTTTCCAATATATACATATCTGATGGATTCACAAAAAAAGGATAAAAATCTTTTATAAGTCAGTACTAAGGAGGCTTATTTTTTGTCCAATTTTAAAACGGACCAAAAAAACTCTGATTGGATACTAGTAAGCACATTGTCAACATTAGTCATCAGAGAAACAAATTAACATCACAAAATGCCAATGCACGCACATAGGAAGAGCCGGCATAGACATGACTGACAGCACTAAATAGCTAAGAATGTGTGATGCAACCAGAACTCTCACACATTCCTGGTCAGACTACAGAAGGATACAACTGTCGTTTTTGTTTTTGAGACAGAGTGTTGCCCAGGCTGAAGTGCAGTGGCATGATCTTGGCTCACCGCAACCTCCACCTCCTGGGTTAAGTGATTCTCCTGCCTCAGACTCCTGAGTAACTGAGATTACAGGCATGTACCATCACACCTAGCTTTTTTTTTTTTTTTTTTTTTTGACAGGGTTTCACCATGTCGGTCAGGGTGCACTTGAACTCCTGACCTCATAATCCACCCACCTCGGCCTCCCAACATGCTGGGATTACAGGTGTGAGCCACCATGCCCCGCCCCCTCCTCTTTTTTTAAATAGATTTGAGGTCTCACCATATTGCCCAGCCTGGTCCCAAACTCCCAGGCTCCAGTGACCCTCCCATTTCAGCCTCCCAAAGTGTTGGGATTACCCCCGTGAGCCACAACACCCAGCTGGATACAACTACTTTTGATGTAAGTTTAGTATTTTTTTTTTTTAAGTTAAACATCCAGCTACCCTGTAACTTAGTAATCCCACTCCTGGGTTATTGAAGGGATATGACAATTTTTGCCACATCTTGCCAACTAGAAAGTGCTAGCAAGAAATATAAAGAAAGAGGCATAAAGAAAAAAAGAAGAAAATTTTTGCCACACCCGTCTTGTACACTTAACTATATACTTAAAATCTGTATGCTTTCCTGAATGTAAATAAGTGTCCCAAACTTTAAAATTTGATATGAAAGAAAACCCTCACTTGCTGAAGATCAGATGTGGAACCAGACTAGAATGTGAAGAACAAAGACCATGACATTCACCACATTATGGCACTATGGGGATGGAGTGGGTGAGGGACCTGAGGACATGATTTTGGCCCATCACCTAAAGGCAGCGTCTGTAACAAATGATACATAGCAATCTTACAGGAAATAAAGATATAGCCGCCGGAAAAAAAAAGAAAAAAGAAAAAGGCCAACGTGGGGCAAAGAACAACCAAAATGGAAAGAAGAAAAATAAGAGTTCCCTTAAATAAAGTGAATCTTTCACAGTGGCAGGAGTGCTGTCCCATACTCACGCGTCTGGTAACAATAGGATCCAGGTCTTTAGGTTCCCGGTGGCTAAGGGTCATGAGATCTGCATTGAGCGTTCTAATGCGTTGTAAGCGAAGGCGAATATATCGTGCAGAAGTGAATTCTAGCAACTTGGGTGAAAGATCATCAGCGCTTGGTCTGCCATTGATCAGTGATGTATGAATCTGAAGATGAAGGCATCAAAATAAACAAACGTCAATTTTTGTTTGTTTGTTTGTTTAGATGGAGTCTGGCTTTGTCACCCAGGCTGGAGTGCAGTGGCGAGATCCTGGCTCACTGTA
Source organism: Cebus imitator (assembly GCF_001604975.1). Classification (NCBI taxonomy): domain Eukaryota; kingdom Metazoa; phylum Chordata; class Mammalia; order Primates; family Cebidae; genus Cebus; species Cebus imitator. The sequence goes on from NW_016107477.1 coordinate 1,931,494, forward strand.
ACCTCCACTTCCCAGGATCAAGCAATTCTCTTGATCCTGACTTTAAGGAAGTGTGTACAATCTGAGTGTGCTGGGCACTGAACTGCAAGACTTCAAGAGTCTCCAGTGCTCACCACCTACCAGTGAGAGGAGAACACTGAAAAACCGAGAACTACAACTTTGGGGGACATTTTAGCTCTCTAATATTTCAACAAACCTTGCCCTGGTGCTGTGGGGAAGATGATCTGAGGAGGATCTGAGGGCATGATATGAAATCCCAGCAAAGTGAAGACTGACAGTGTCCTTGAAGACAGGAAGTCAACAAGGTCAACTATATTGATTGTGAAATTACTCATCATAGACACAATTCAAGGCCACTTTAAATAGAGGTAGATGCTTATATTGAAGATCTTTGTATTGACAGAGATCAATTGTGAGTGTTTGATGCTGGCTCTGACAATGCCTGTCTTTTTTTTTTTTTTTTTTTTTTATTTTAATTTGACTTCATCCTAGTGTTGGTTTTTTTTTTTCAGTATTATTTTTTGAGATGGAGTTTCGCACTTGTTGCCCAGAATGGAGTACAGTGGCGCAATCTCAGCTCACTGCAACCTCCACCTCCCGGGTTCAAGAAATTCTCCTGCTTCAGCCTTCCGAGTAGCTGGGATTACAGACATGTGCCATTACACCTGGCTAATTTTTGTATTTTTTGTAGAGACAGGGTTTTTCCACGTTGGTCAGGCTGCTCTTGGACACTTGAACTCAGGTGATCTGCCTGACTCTGCCTCCCAAAGTGCTGGGATTACAGGAGTAAGACACCGTGCCCGGCTGACAATGCCTGTCTTAACATTTGATGCAGGCAGACTCTGATGAGGAAACAGGTCTTGCCACAGTGGGCACCATACCTACCTCTCCATGTTCAAGTGGCACCAGTCTGGAATAGTAGGAGGTGCAGATCACTTCATCATCGGCCCTGTAAGTGGGTGGGCCTCGTCTTGGAGTTATATTGTAACGAGACAAACACTCCGAGTCACTGACTGCATAATACTGCCAGGGGCTGAACGTGGTGCCATCCAGAGAATGCTCCAAAATCCAGTTTCCAGGTCGAGGTGCATTGGCAGCTTTAATGATGACATATGCGACTTGAAATACCTGAAACAAAGACACTGAAAAGTCTCAATCCAGAATTGATATAAGCGAGGCACAGAATGAGAGCTATTGCATGATCTCACTTAAATGTAGAATCTAAGATAGTTGAACTCAGAATCAGTAGAATGGTGGCTGCCACGGGCTGTGGGAGAGGGGAACAGGGAGGTATTGGTCAGTGCATACAAAGTTACAGTTACGCAAGAGGATTAAGTTCTGGAGATATAAGGGAAGGTAACAACGCAGTACTGAATACTCAAAAGTTATTTATTAAAAGGGTAGGTCTTAAGTATTCATCATATACACAAAAGGGTAACTATGTGAAGTGCTAAATATATTAATTATCTGGATTGTGATGACTATTTCACAGTGTGTAAGTGTATGAAATCAAGTTGTACACCTTAAATATATACAATAAACTTTTAAAAAAATAAAATCAAGGCCAGGCATGGTGGCTCACACCTGTAATGCCAGCACTTTGGGAGGCCAGGGCAGGTGGATCACAAGGTCAGGAGATCAAGACTATCCTGGCTAACATAGTGAAATCCCATCTCTACTAAAAATACAAAAAAAAATTAGGCATGCATGGTGGCATACACCTATAGTCCCAGCTTCGGGAGACTGAGGCAGGAGAATCGCTGTACCCCAGGAGGTGGAGGTTGCAGTGAGCTGAGATGGCACCACTGCACTCCAGCTGTGCAACAGAGCGAGACTCCATCTCAAAAAAATAATAAGAAGGCCAGCGGGGGGCGGTGGGGGTGGGAATACAATCAGTACCAGCTATTCAAAAACCAAAGTGCATCTTGAGACTGGTACACATCGATTGCCAAAATCGAAGCTTTGGCGTATAACTGCTTATACATGTTAATCAGAAATGTGTCTTGTGAATCATCTCCTAGTGGCATTTGTTTTCAGAATAAACTCAAAAAGTACTCACAAATAAATTCGTATTATTATTATTATCAATATTGGTATGAACATAAGAGCTTGTTCTTGTTTCCAATGTCTTTATTTGGATTCTGAAAGATACTAGCATTATGTTACATTAATAATAGTGTTAAAAGTATTTTTCATAGTGATTTGGAGATAACACATCTGACTATGAGAAAAAAGCCCACTACACATGTACAAAATGGCTAAAATCCAAAACACTGAGAATACCAAACGCTGCTGAGGATGTGGAGCAACAGGAACTCTCATTCATTTTCGGTGGGAATACAAAATGGTACAGCCTCTTTGGAAGATAGTTTGGCAGTTTCTTACAAAACTAAACATGCTCACCATACTCAGTAATAAAAATGCTCACCATACTCAGCAATCATGCTCCTGGGTATTTACCTGAATGAACTAAAAACTTAGGTCCACACAAAAACCTGCACCACCATTGCCAAAACTCAGAAGCAACCAAGAAGTCCTTTAATAGGTGAATGGAAACACATGCTATGGTGCAGCCAGACGATGAAATATTATAAAGAAAAGAAATGAATTATCAAGCCACAACAAGACATGAAAGAACTTCAAATGCATATTACTGGCCGGGCATGGTGGCTCATGCCTGTAATCCCAGAACTTTGGGAGACTGAGGCTGGTGGATTGCCTGAGCTCAGGAGTTTGAGACCACCAAGGCAACATGTGAAAACCCCATCTCCACTAAAATAGAAAAAATTAGCCAGATTGTGGTGGTGCGCACCTGTAGTCCCCACTACTCAGGAAGTTGAGGCACAAGAATCACTTGAGCCTGGGGGGTGGAGGTTGCAGTGAGTTGAGATCGTGCCACTGCACTCCAACTTGGGCTACAGAGTGAGACTCTGTCTTTAAATAAATAAATAAGGCTGGGCATGATGGCTCATGCCTGTAATCCCAGCTCCCAGCACTTTGGGAGGCCAAGGCAGGCAGATCACCTGAGGTCAGGAGTTCGAGACCAGCCTAACCAACACGGTAAAACCCCATCTCTACTAAATACAAAAAATTAACCAGGCATGGAGGCGCATGCCTGTAATCCCAGCTACTTGCAAGGCGGAGGCAGGAGAATAGCTTGAACCTGGGAGGCTGAGGTTGCAGTGAGCTGAGATTGCACCACTGCGCTCCAGCCTGGGCAACAAGAGTGAAACTCTGTCTCAAAAAAAAAAAAAAAATTACCAAATGAAAGAAGTCAATCTGAAAAGGCTACATACTATATGATTTCAACCGTATGACATTGTGTAAAAGGCAAAACTATGAAGACAGCAAAAAGATCAGTGGCTGCCAGGGGCTCAGGGGGAGGAAAGGAGAGAAGAATAGGTGGAGCACAGATTTTTAGGGCAGTGAAACCACCTGCATGATACTCTAACGGTGGGAACATATCGTTACACATTTGTCTAAACACACAGAATGTACCACACCAAGAGTGAACCCTCATGTACACTATGGACTCAACAATAATAATACGCCAATATTGTTTCACCAATTAAAACAAATGTACCATTCTAATGCAAGATGGTAACCGTGGGCGAAACTGGAGGGGAGGGAGAGGGTGAGGAGTATGGAACTTTGTACTTTCTGCTCAGTTTTCTATAAACCGAAAGGTGTTCCAAAAATGTCTATTAATTAAAAAAAAAAAGTCACAGTAATAAGGAAACAAACTGGAGAAAAAATGAATGTAGATGACTATTACCAGCAGGAGGAGACCAGCCAGACAAATCCTGGATTTGGAAAGGACCCTGGTAGATATCTCACTCAAAATCTAGCACTGAGAAGGAATTATGTTTCCAAAACCCAGGCCTTCTCTAAATACTTCCAGTGACAGGAAAGTCATTAGCTCCTCAGACAGTCCTTTTTTTATGACAACTCCCTCATTAGAGGATTTTGTTTGTTGGTTTTTGAGACAAGGTCTCACTCCGTTGCCCAGGCTGCTGGAGTGCAGTGGCATGGTATCAGCTCCCCACAGTCCCAGCCTCCTGGGCTCAGGTGATCCTCCCACCTCAGCCTCCAGAGTAGCATGCACCACCACACCTGGATAATTTTTGCATTTTTTCATGTGACAGGGTCTTGCTATGTTGCCCAGGCTGATCTCAAACTCCTCAGCTCAAGTGGTCAACCCACCTCGACTTCCCAAAGTGCTGGGATTACAGGCTTGAGCCACTGTGCCTGGCCAGAGAATCTTTTTTGACATTATTCAAGCTCCTCCATAATATTCAACTTGCTGGAGATGCAGAAAAGATCTTGGAATCCACCTTCATGTAACTGTCCTTCAAGTATCTGAACATAACTATCATACATCACCTCCAGAATCTCTCATTTTTAGCCTCAATATTCTAGTTTCTTGAAAAGATTCATCATTTAACAAGACAACCTCGCATTGTCATAAGGCTCTGGACACAACCTTATTTTAAAATGCAGCTCCCAGGAACTGAATAGAGAACTCCAAATGTTTTCTGAATTGCAAAGAATACAGTGAAAATATCACATCCCTTGTTTTAGTCATTCAGCCTTAGCAAGCATTCACTTTTCTGAGAGTAAACTTAGATTGCTAACTCAGGTTGGGGTAGCCAGCAACAGTAACCAAAAAATGCCTTTCTCCACATGAACTGCTACCGACTCCAGGCTTTCTTTATCCTGGATGGACATGGGTAACTTTTTTAAAAAACCAAAGTCCAGTATTTTTCATTTTTAAAATAGATATGCAATACATTTGTGCAAATGTACGTCTAAATGTGTGTGTACAGTTGACCCTTAAACAGCAAGGGTTTTAACTGCATAGGCCCACTTATAAACGAATTTTTTTGTGTGCCTCTGCCACTCCTGAGACAGCAAAACCAACCCCTCTTTGTCCTCCTGCTCAGCCTACTCAATGTGAATACGACAAGGATGAGGACCTTCATGATGATCCACTTCCACTTAGTGAACAGTAAATATAATATTGTCTCTTCTTTACAGTTGTTTTTTTTTTTTTTTTTACCGAGTCTCACTCAGTCACCCAGGCTAGAGTACAGTGGTACAATCTCAGTTCACTGCAACCTCTGCCTCCTGGGTTTAAGCAATCTTCCTGTCTCAGCCTCCCGAGTAGCTGGACTACAGACGCACGCTACAAAGCCCAACTAATTTTTTTGTATTTTTAGTAGAGACAGGGTTTCACCATATTGGTCAGGCTGGTCTCAAACTCCTGACCTCAGGCGATCCACCCACCTCAGCCTCCCAAAGTGCTGGGATTACAGGTATGAGCCACCAGGCCCAGCCTCTTCCTTACAATTTTAATAACAATTTCTTTTCTCTAGCTTACTTGATTGTAAGAATATAGTATATAATATATACAACACATAAAATATGTGTTAACTGTTTATGTTATCAGCAAGGCTACAAGTCAATAGTAGGCTATTAGTAGTTAAGTTTTTTGGGGAATCAAAAGTTAATCATGAATTTTTTGACTGCATGGGGGGTTGGCACGCCTAACTCTAACATTATTCAAGGGTCAATTGTATACACACACACACACACACACACACACACACACGCGTATATGTATATATATACATAAAAATTTAGGTCAGGCGTGGTGGCTCACGCCTGTAATCCCAGCACTTTGGGAGGCGGAGGTGGGCAGATCACTTGAGGTCAGGAGTTTGAGACCAGCCTGGCCAACATGGTGAAACCCCATCTCTACTAAAAAAAAAAAATACAAAAATTAGCCAGGTATACTGGTGGATGCCTGTAATCCCAGCTACTTGGGAGGCTGAAGCCAGAGAATTCCTAGAACCCAGACAGTAGAGGCTGCAGTGAGCCAAGATCATACCACTGCACTCCAGCCTGGGTGAAAGAGTGAGACTCCATCCTCCCACCCCCAAAAATAATTTACACACATACACATATGTGTATATGTCTTGGGAAGGAAGTTGTTAATTTACTCTAATTGCCTGGTTTTCTTGGTTTTTATTTCTTTGCTATTCTTTTCCCTGTTTCTAGAATTCCATAGAATCAACAGGGACTAATAATTCTATCTCATTATGGTAACTCTTTCCACGTGCCAGAAACGTTCTCCAATCAATTTTAGTCTGCAAGTGATTTCAGCGTGTCAGATGTTTTGGCTATCTCTGTGCATGTGCCACTTTCCTTTAGAAGACAACCGCTGTTTCTAACGTGCGTTAGAAGTGAAACAATGTGCTCAGGGTTTTCACAAGGAGGACAAGGGAGAACATCCTCACAGCTATTCATCACTGTCCAATTGTTTTGTAAATGTCTGCATCATAAAAGCTGAGCTCTATGAATATGTGGGTTGCGATCATTCATTACTGCTGCACATGTGAAACTCGACTCTACAAAGTAGAGGTGCCACGTGAGCCAGGGTTATCAGGCAGCCGATTTGGGAGGGAGAAAAGACAAGGTCATTTACAAAGACATCTGAAACAGAACGTAATTACTTTGTGTCTTCCAGTTTCACACTTGAAAATGGAAAGAACTAACAAGTTTACCACATGCACGTTAAGAGCTTTACACATATATCATCTCATTTAATCTCAAACAACCCCATTATTGTTTTTGTACCCATTTGACACATTTGGAAACTGATGAAAAGAGAGGTCAAGAAACAAACTACTGAGTTGCAGGTACCAAAAGAAACCAGGTGGTGTCAACTCCAGAGTCCTCTGCCACCCTCTCTACTGCCTGCCCCCAAATGTCCACACATACCTAGAGTCACTGGACTTTCCTTTTTGTAATACCAAGAAAGAAACAAAAAGATTCCTGCATTCGCTTGGAGATCAGGTTGATATGTTAAGCACAGTGGCAGCTCTTTCAGTTACTCTGCTGAGCGGAGGGAGAGGATGGAGAGTGTGCAAGAAACAAAGATGAATGACTGCTAATGCCACGGAGCACTTACTGTGGCCAACGCCAGTGCCACGTGCTTCATTAGCATTACTAACACTTTGATTTTTTTTTTTTTTCAGACGTGTCTCACTCTGTCACCCAGGCTGGAGTACAGTGGCATGATCTCAACTCACTGTAACCTCCGCCTCCTGGGCTCCAGTGATTCGCCTGCCTCAGCCTCCGGAGTAGCTGGAATTACTAGTGCCCACCACGCCCAACTAATTTTTGTATTTTTAGTAGACACAGGGTTTCACCATGTTGGCCAGGCTGGTCTCAAACTCCTGACCTCAAGTGATCCACACCTCCCAAAGTGCTAGGATTAAAGACACGAGGCACCATGTCCTGACAACTCTTTGAATTCTTACAACTACATTCTTCTTATGAAGTAAGTACTGTCAATTCCCCCTATTACACATGAGAATATTGGGGCACAGAAAGATTAGGCAATCTTCCCAAGGTGATCTCACAGGTGCTGAACTGTATACGGCTGGGCTTGAACCCAGGCAGTTTGTACTTTTTTTTTTTGAGATAGAGTGTCACTCTGTTGCCAGGCTGGAGTGCAATGGTGCAATCTCCACTCACTGCAACCTCCGCCTCCTGGGTTCAAGCAATTCTCCTGCCTCAGCCTCCCAAGTAGCTGGGACTACAGACACGCTCCACCACACTCAGCTGATTTTTGTATTTCTTTTTTTTTTTTTTTAGTAGAGATAGGGTTTCACCATATTGGCCAGGATGGTCTCGATCTCTTGACCTTGTGATCCACCCAACTCTGCCTCCCGAATTGCTTGGATTACAGGTGTGAGCCAGTTTGTTCTCTTAAGCACTGTGCCACACTACTTCTATAATGGCAAAGAAAAGGAAAGAAATCCCAGGCTGAGACAACTGGTAAGTCCTAATCCGGTTTTTTCACCCTCTTACTCCAACCAGTGCCCTCCTTCCCTTCCTTCCTCCCCCTGCTTTGTCCCTCCCTCCCTCCCTCTTTCTCTCCCTCCCTCTCTCCTTCCTTCTTTCCTTCCTTCCTTCCTTTCCTTTCTTTCTTTCCTTTCTTTTGAGATAGGATCCTAATCCAGTTTTTCCACCCTCTTACATCAACTAGTGTCCTTCCTTCTTTCCTTCCCTCCCTCCTTTCTTCCCTCCCTCCCTCCCTCCCTCCTTCCTCTGTCTTTCTTCTTCCTTCCTTCCTTCCTTTCTTTCTTTCTCTCTCTCTCTCTCTTTCTTTCTTTTGAGATAGGATCTCATTCTGTCACCCAGGCTGGAGTGCAGTGGCATGGTCACAGCTCACTACAGCCTTGAACTCCTGGGCTCAAGAGATTCTCCTACCTCAGCCTCCCAAATAGTTGTAACTGCCAGCAGTCACACCATGCCTGGCTGATTTTTTTAACATTTTATTCATAGAGACAGAGTCCCACTATATTGCCCAGGCTGGTCTTGAACCTTTGGGCTCTAGTGATTTACCCACCTTGGCCTCTGAGTGCCATAATTACAGATGTGCACCACACCTTGTCCACAGTTATTTCAGTACCATGTTCCAGTACTTTATCAACCCTTTGCCAGCTTTTATTCTGAGAGCTTAGTCATAGGTAAGAAAATGATACCAAATGGAAGAACAACCATAGTGAAAACTTCAGGACAAGCTCTCAAGTGAGGAGCTGGTCAACTTTTATCTTTATCAAAGCCTTCCTTACCATGTTGGCCATTGTCCCCAAAATCTCTCAATAGTCCTCAAGGTCCCCAAACTGGAGACCAGGAAACAAACTAGGGGTCCTGAGAGCAGTAAGTCTGATGAAGAGGAAAACAGTGCTATGAAGAATCTAAATACAATGCGTCTTCACTTTGCCCCATTATGGGCTGAACTGTCTCCCCTAAACTTCATACACTGACGTTCTAACCTCCAGTAGCTCAGAGTATGTCTGTATCTGGCGACAGCGTCTTTAAAGAGGTGATTAAGTTAAGTGAAGTCATTGTAATGGCCCTATTTCAATATTTCTGGTGTCACAAGGAAAGCAGATTAGGACACAGACAGTACAGAGGGGAGACCATGTGAGGACTCAGGGAGAAGAAGCCACTAGGAGCCAGAAGAAAGCAACTCTGCTGACCCCTGGACTTTGGACGTCAGCCTCCAGAACTGTGAGGACATCAATGTCTCTTGCTTCAGCTGCCCGGTCGGTGCTACTTGTTACAGTAGCCCAAGCTGATTAATAGAGGCCCAATTCACCAATCGTGTGTTGACAAATTGGTCTTATACATAATGTAGAAAAACTGAAGGATTCTCTGTTAGCATATAGAATTTTTTTTTTGAGATGAAGTTTCGCTCTTGTCACCCAGGCTGGAGTGCAATGGTGCAATCTCGGCTCACTGAAACCTCTGCATCCTGGGTTCAAGCAATTCTCCTGCCTCAGCCTCCTGAGTAGCTGGGATTACAGGCACCCACCACCATGCCCAGCTAATTTATTTTTATTTTTAGTAGAGTCAGGGTTTCACCATGTTGGCCAGGCTGGTCTCAGACTCCTGACCTCAGGTGATCCACACACCTCAGCCTCCCAAAGTGCTGAGATTACAGGCATGAGCCACCATGCCCAGCCAGTATATAGAATTTTAAACCCTTGTCCCAGTAAAATCCACAATATTTCTTTTGCCTTTTTTTTTTTTTTGCATGGTTGACTAAACTGCCTTTTCTCTGGATTTAAGGTTGGTTGAACACAAATTGATGACGCAGGGGTTCTCACTAGACTCAGAGTCAATGTAGTCTTGCTAAACCTGCAGCTGATACAGACATTTTTAAATCCACTTTCATCACGATTTTCCACCAAGTAGCTTTTGTTAATGATCGCTGGAATGCACATAAACAGTGTCACATAAATAAAGTAGGCACACATCAAACACCACTTTCTAAAGAGGAATCCAGACAGGAATGTTCATGTGGGCCTCAATCTTAACTTAAATATATTAAATCCATTTCAGGCACAGATGTCTAAAAAATACAGATAACCTAATTTTCCAACATCAGAGGTCAACTTCCCATGTGCAGAGAGAAGTGAAGCCTCTCCTCTCCACAGACAGTGCAGCTGTTCTCTGCATGCTCTCAGAAAATCTACAGGGCTCAATACCAGGGACGACTCCCCTCCGAAAATTCTCCATAGAAGGCCCTACCTGCCTCCATGGTGGTAACTGAACAGTGAATGAAGGAATGTTTTCTCTCTTGCATGAAAGAAATGAACTTTCCCCAGACAAAAGAGGTTTAGATGAACAGTTGAGTGCATTTGATAAATAATACTGCTCAATTATCCCCGTGAAAGTGGCGATTTTGTGCTCTGTAAGCTTTACATCTCATGAAATCATTAGAGAATGAACTGTGAAGTGACCATTTGAATTAATACTTACTACTCGTGAATAAACAAGCAGTTATTTGATAGGAGGCTAATTACTAATGCAGATATGACTCACTTCCAGTTTTATAGTGTGTCAATCACGAAAGCACTTAGTCAATTGATGAGCGTGTGAAATGGCAACAAAAACTAGGAAAAACAGAGAGGCTAGGGAGCCGAGAGGGAAGGAAAGATGCCTGCGATACACGTTTTAAATACAGTTCTCAGAGCAATTACTTGAAATGTCGTTTATATTATATTTCAGCTGGCAGTTTTAACTGTTATTCCCTCATTTTAAGAGCAGTACACTCAACAGACAAAAAGAAAAAAAAAAACAGCTTCATAATGAGAACATTTTAGAATAAAACATGATTTGCTTCTCTTTGCATTTGGTGCTACCATTAGATATGCAAAATAAACATGTCCCAAAATTAAAATCATACAAAACATGTCCATGTCCAGTAACTTTTCTCTTTTTTGCTCCTTTTCTTTTTGCCTTTTGTTTTCATTGGGGGAGGAGGGACTGGCTGCCAATAGTGACAAATTTAGATCAAGCAGATTTCTTTCCTTAAAATTCTTCAGATTCATGTCTCAGACAATCGAGGAATGCTCCTTTGGAACTATGCTGAGATACTTAAAGTGGATATTGAGGAAAAGCCAAAGTAAGAAAAACAATTACTGACAAATAGAGGGCACAGAGATACCAGTCCCATTTAAAGCGCAAATAGTAACCCACGATCAGTAATCTGAAGGCAGGAAAGGAATACTTCAAACACCTGTCAGCAGTGGTTCTGTCTTCCATCAGTAAGAAAAGCGATTTCAAAAGGAGCCCAACCACCAGCTGACCCACGGTCCAGATGTCACCATTTCCATTTGAGGATGACTAATAGTATTGTTGTTTTTAAAAGTGTGCAGGCTGGGGGTGGTGGCTCACGCCTGTAATCCCAGCACTTTGGGAGGCCAAGGTAGGCAGATGGCTTGAGCCCAGGAATTTTAGACCAGCCTGGGCAACGTGGCAAAACTCCGTCTCTGCAAAAACTACAAAAAAGTCATCCGGGCATGGTGGCACACACCTGTAGTCCCAGCCATGAGGAGGCTGATGTGGGAGGATCACTTGAGGCCAGGGAGTCGAGGCTGCAATGAGCCATGATGGTGTTGCTGCACTCCAGCCTGCAAGACAGAGCGAGACCCTGTCCCTCATCCCTCGCAAAAAGTGTTGAACCGCTTTATCTAAGAAATAGAACAGACAAGTAAGAGGCTGGTTTCCATTCCTAGTCTCGATGTATATTTCTCCCTATAATTGTTCCTATTGCTCAAGCTGACCAAGTGATCTTGGTGATTTTGTTAAATTTGTAGAAAATTAGCTGGAACTACCTCAAAACCACAGCCAGGCATGTCCCCAAATGCTCTTTGTTGGGATCTTCATTTCTTTTCCCCGCCTTGTAAGCTCCATGTGACAACCAAGTGCCCCTAAAATGATATAAACCCACTTGTGAAATGTAGTTACAGGCCGTTCACAGAACTGAGAAATCCAAAAGGCGCCTTTTCTATTCTCCAACTCCTAACCACTGTCTTGGCTGGAACTATCGAGGTTTCACCTAGGAGTATCTTAGCCTTTGAAATCACACTAGGGTTTGCTCCGATATGCAGTTCCCCATTTGCTCATGTCGGGACAGTGGTGACAGTGAATGGTATCCCTTCCTTCCTCTTCTGACCGTGGAAGTAGGCTCAGAATCTGTCATGGAGATTGGAAAAAGTAGACTGCAATATTCCAGATGAAAGCAAAACTGGAGGATGTGGTGTAGACGGGCGCAGTGGAGGCTTGCGTGACACACTCCCTCCTGCATCACAGCCTGAGTGGGCACTTGTGGACCCGCCCAGAAGCTCTGTCCTGTGGGTCAGAACCCAAGAACATCTGAGAACAGCCTGAACAGGAAAAGAAGAGCACTGGCATGCTCTGGGGCAGACGGTCAGCTGTCTCCTAGTTAGGACAATGACTGCTCCTCCCTTGAGGACGTGGGGGAGGGGTGAGCAGAGAAGCACCCCACATGGACATAGGAGACTGCAGATGAGGGATGCCCACTAACAATTTTTCACTGAACCTTCGTTCAGTCATTGTTAACTGAGCATCTGCTTTGTCACAGGGACTACAGCAAGTGCCACAAATATGGCAGTGGATGGAGGACTTTGTGACCCAATGCCCTGGTGGGAAAGCCAGGGGCTAACCAAGTCACCAGGGAGAAGGGCAGAGGCTGCAGGAGTGTCTGGGTGTCCGGGGAAGGCCAATTAAGTCTGGAGAAGGCAGATGGTCAGGGAAGGCTTCCCTAAAGGCATCTCCGAAGCCAGATGGGAGATATCCAGGTAACTGGAGCAAAGGTGTGGAGGATCAAGGAGGAGAACCCTGAGTGCAAAGCACAGAGGAGGGAGTGCAGAGATGGCAGGAGAGAGCCAGCGGCGGGGGGGGGGGGGGGGGGGGGGGGGGGGGGGGGGGGGGGGGGGGGGGGGGGGGGGGGGGGGGGGGGGGGGCTGGCCAGGGCCATGGGCCCCACCATGTAGATCTTTGTGAACCACGGTAAAACCCTGACCATCCCAGAACTTGAAACCAAGGAGCTGCAGGGTCACCAGGGCTGAAGGTCACAGAATCGGATGTTGGTGCCTGGAAATCATGAGACATGGCAGTGCTGACTTTGCAAACACCAGGAGACCAGAGCAGAGAAAAAAGCAACGGGTCTTACAGGGTTTTCTAAAAGGTCAAAATGTGAGTGAGAAGGAAAACACAAAGAGGCCAAGCAGCGCTTTCCGGCGCTGGTCAGATCCCTCTCTCCACTGTGGGAAGAGTGCAGAGTTCTCTCCCGCCTCATATGGCCCCAGAGCCCACACTTCCCCTGTCTTGCGTCAGCCCCAGAGAATTTCTGGCTGAAAACGTCTGACAACTCAACTTCTTTTCACCTCTTCTAGACCTCACATTGACCTGTTTTTGCCCCAGCTGATGTAGCCACGGTGAAGAGCTTACAGCTGGATCCCTTCTTCTCATGTCTTCTCATGAGAAAACACACGACCGTCGCACCCGATGACAGTAAAAGGGGTCCTTAATATTAAGCCTTGAAAATCCATCAGACGATACTGTCTAGAAAAGGTGTGCGAATCTGTACTTAACGAACTCCATTAAACATTAACCTATTAGTTACACATTTACAACACCCAGAAACAATAATCATGTGTTTTCTTTCCTTTGGTCACTAAATCTAGCTGAATCTTTTACAGTTATAACACTAGAGAGATGAGAATATATTGTTTTCTGTGTGTGTGTAAAATTTCACCTTTTATATGGATCCTTGGTCTATATTCTACTTGGAGATTCTCCTTTATCTTTAGACACATCTAACTTCATTGAGTATCCAACTGACAAATCGCCACATTTAAAGCTTATTTTTTAAAAGAGAATATCCAAATATGTAGGATACATAATATATAGGAAGACCCTTGTTTCTTTTTTAAAAAGATGCAGTGGGGCTGTAAAATAGTGCTGGTACATGGAAAACAGTATGGTGGTTTCTCAAAAAATTAATCATAGAATTACAATATGATGCAGCAATTCCTCCTCCGGGTATACGTACAGAAGAAGGGAAAGCAGGGACTCAAACGCGTGTAAACCAATGTTCCCAGCAGCACTATTCACAACAGCTAAAAGGTGGAAACCGCCTAAGTATCCGTGGATGGATGAATGGCTAAACAAAATGTGGTCTACACATACAATGGTATATTATTCCGTCTTAAAAAGGAAGGAAATTGTAATACATGCTACAACATAGATAAACCTTGAGGACATTCTGTATGCTAAGTGAAATAAGCCAGACATAAAAGGGCAAATAGAGTATGATTCCAGTTATGTAAGCTTGATTACCCAGAGTAATCAAATTCATAGACAAAAGCTGAATGAAGGCTACCTTAGGCTGGGGAAAGAAAGGAACGTGGAGTTGGTGTTGAAGGGGTTTGGCGTTTCCATCTGGGAAGATGGGAAGTTCTGGGGATGGATGGTGCTGATGGTTGCACAACAACCTGAATGAACTTAATGCCACTGAGCTGTACACTTAAAAATGGTTAAAATGGCTCCCACTGCAGCCTCGAGGGCCCCTGTCCCCCCTAGTTCTCCCTACTGATGACTAGTGGTTTTTTTTCTCCTGTCCTTGTGTTGAAGACAGGAAGCAAGGGTGTCAAGCCCCCATTCCCTCCCTACTCTGACAGCAGGATTGGATGTTGTGCATTGCGTTTTTTTGTTGTTTATTTTGTTCATTTTGTTCCGAAATTTAAGTATGTAAAATAAAGAATATGCTGCTTTTATACCAAAAAAAAGGTTACGATGGTAAAAACACCCCCTCCAGAAAAAGAGATGAGAAGTGAATGGTATGAAGACACAACCTTGTGAAACACTGAGCTAAGTTGAAAATGAGTAGGAATGTGGTATTTCTAGGCAGGGGCAAACTCCATAGAAACCAATTAAGTCAGCGAAGGTCAAGCAAACAGCTCCGAGGGGATGTCTGAAATCTTATCTTTCTCATGACCTGATTTCAGTCACATTCTTACTGAGTTCTGGCAAGGCATGATGATACTTCAAAAAATACAAAATCAGAGCCCCAAACTGAGGGTTTTACAGTGAAATACTGTTCAGACAATGCTTTCTCCTTGGTGATATTTCCTCAACAGCAAGCTGACCTGGGGCAGCCCCATTTCTTGCCTGCCTTGGTCTATAAGACTGATTAAGACTGGCATAAAGTTGTAGATGATCCTAAAATTGTTCATCCCAATGGACACCTACTAAGTGGTTATTTAACTGACACTTCTGCCATAGGAAGAACACATGTAAATATCCTCTGATTACATACCACTAAATAGCAGGAAAAGCAAAAATTCTTAAATTATGATTGATAATTCTCATGATTATATTGTAAATACTATAGGGGAAAAGGTCTTAGAAACTGTTGAAACTGGCTGGGTATGGTGACTCATGCCTATAATCCCAACACTCTGGGAGGTCAAGGCAGGCAGATCACCTGAGTTTGGGAGTTCCAGACCAGCCTGACCAACATGGTGAAACCCCTCTATACTAAACATGCAAAATTAGCTGAGCTTGGGATTACATGCCTGTAATCCCAGCTATTCAGGAGGCTGAGGCAGGAGAATTGCTCGAACCAAGACTGCACCATGGCACTCCGGCCTGGGCAACAAGAGTGAAACTCTGTCTCAAAAANAAAAAAAAAAAAAGAAAAGAAAGAAGGAAAATAAAAAGAAAAAAGAAATTGTTGAAACTGCACTGGATTGGTCACTTGCTCTTAAAAGGGTGATTAGTAATAGCCAAAATTTGACCCAAAAACTATCTTACAGAGGGGTGTAAGGGGAATTCTCTGTACTTTCCATTCAATTTTTCTATAAACCTAAAACTTCTCTAAAAACTACTCTATACTTTTTAAAACACAGAAACAAACAATTACACATATTCTAATAATTCTCAACTGATAAGAAAGCTTGTGGTCAGGTGCGGTGGCTCACTCCTGTAATCCCAGCACTTTGGGAGGCCAAGGTGGGTGAATCACTTGAGGCCAGGAGCTTGAGACCAGCCTGGGCAGAATGGCGAAACTTTATCTCTACTAAAAATACAAAAATTAGCCAGGTATGGTGGCATGCATCTGTAGTTCCAGCTGCTCAGGAGGCTGAGGCACAAGAATGGCTGGAACCAAGGAGGCGGAGGTTGCAGTGAGCTGAGATCACACCACTGCACTCCAGCCTGGGTGACAGAGTGAGACTGTCTCAAAAAAAAACAAAAAACAAACAACAACAAAAAAAACAGCCCAGTTGGCTGAACAGAAGCTAATAGTTTTAAGGCTTTACCAAATTTCCCAGGCTACCTCAGTCTGTACAGCTATGCCATCCAGCTAATTATCTGCAGGTTTTAATTTGACTTCATGGTTTTCCCAGCCTTCATTTCCAAAACGGACAGGCCACAGCGAGTCACTGCTTTCTAAGTGTCTGCATACAAATTGCAAAGAGACCACAGGTCTGAGGAGGTGCACTGGCAGCAATAGGCAGCTGTCCTGGTCACTGAGAAGTCTCTACCTTCATTGCGCTTTGGCAGCCTGGCCATCTCACCAAAACCAGCGCTTTCAGAGTTAGAATTCCACAATCACCCCCTTTCCCCTGCAAAAAGGTAGTGATAGGTGAGTAATATGTTTTTAATTTCCTATAGTCTAGAGAACTTCAAAACTAAATTGAATGTTTTCCATCATTTAGGCTTAAAATGACAAATCCAGAGGATGTGTTCTCTACATCCCAGTACATATTCATGAATGACATGGATACAAATCTACACATTCTTCAGATTTTTCATGTAAGTGTAAGACAAAATAATGAATAGGAAAGCACTTGATAAAATGCACAATACGGAGGTAAGGTATCAGATTTCTAATCAATTTCCCCATGTTCCCTAGTTATTCTATGACAACTGGCACTTCTCAAAATAATGAGACTTAGAGTCAAATCAGTTTTTTCTCTTTGGTTAGAATATAACTTGAAAAGTCTGTCCAGCCTCCTGATATCCAAAAGCTAAAAATGTCACCATCATGTTATACCAATTTGATTGCCTCAACAGAGATTAATAATCACGACACAATCTATACATGTGAAGATAATAAAGCAGACCAAACCTCGTCTAAGCATCTGAATTTACCTCAGTGTTCCTAAAGAGACGTGCAGTGCAGTGACATAACAACTCATTGTACATAAATTTTTAAAAATTCTCTGCTATTCAATTAGCATAGGACAAAAAAAATAAAATAAAATTCTGGCCAGGTGCAGTGGCTCATGCCTGTAATCCCAGCACTTTGGGAGGCCGAGGCAGGTGGATCACCTGAGGTCAGGCATTTGAGACCAGCCTGACCAACATGGAGAAACCCTGTCTCTACTAGAAAAATACAAAATTAGCCAGGCGTAATGGCACATGCCTGTAATCCCAGCTAGTCGGGAGGATGAGGCAGGAGAATCACTTGAACCCGGGAGGCAAGGTTGCAGTGAGCTGAGATCGCGCCATTGCACTCCAGCCTGGGCAACAAGAGTGAAACTCTGTCTGAAAAAAAGAAAATACATTTCTAATCTCCATACTGTCGAGGAGTTGTGAAACACACTTTGTCACTGTTACTGAGCATATAAATTGAGCAATGTTTTTGAAAAAAATAAGGCAATAGAGATCACATTTTTTAAAAGTTTAAGCATTTAATCAAATAATCTAAATTTTTACAATCGACACTAAAAAATAAATTACCATAACAGCTATAAAATATTCAAATATTTGTTGTAGCATAATTTAGAATAGCCCCAAATTGGAAACACTGTAAATGTCTCCCAATGGGTACAGGTTAAATGAATTATTGTGTAGCCAGATGATGAAATATCATCCTGCCATTAAAAATTACTAGAGGAATTTTACTGCTCACCATGAAGAAGAAACTGGTACCACCTGGCTCTCCTACACAGAAAATAGCTGGAACTCTGGACACAGCATATAAAGAATAGGTTTCAGATATTGGACAGGACAGGGACTCCAGGGAGAAGAGCCCAGGATTGCTTTGCTTTCAGCCTGGGGGCACTTTCTGGACTGTGCTTTGTCAGTGTTTTATAAAGTTAAATATACACATACCTTGTGGCCAGTTCCACTCCAAGATAAATGAAAACACACACCCAGAAAAAGACTTTTATAAGAATGTTCACAGCAGCATTTTTACAATAGACAAAAACTGGGAAAACCAGAAAGACAACGGATAAATAAATAAATGTTGGTATATCTATAAAGTGAAATACTATGCAGAAATGCATGGAACAGGCCACTCATACAAGCAATTGCAAGTGAGTCTGACAAACCTCATGCTCACAGAAAGAAGCCAGACACAAAAAAAGGACACACTGTGATTCCATTGATAAGAAGTCATCTCACAGGCAAAACTCCACTAAAGTGAAAAAAGATCCAAGACTGGTTCCTCTGGTGGGAGGAAGGAGAGCAAGTGGGGAATTGGCTGGGAAGGGAGTGGGGGAGCCTTTTGGGGTGATGGAAACATTTTGTACCTTGACAAGGGAATGGCTTATACAAGTATCTGTATTTATCAAAACTCACCCAACTATACACTCAGCTCTCTGCATTTCACTTATGTCAATTATATCTCAATGAATAGAAAAAAAATGAGAGAAAATGTTTACTCTAGGACTGAATGTACTATGTCAGCTCTACAGACATGCCAGGCATTCCAATTTCCAGGTCTTTCCCACCCTACTCTTTCCTGCTGCTTTCTTCAGCATTCCCTCCTCCCTTCCTCCAGCAGGCTGTTCCCATTGTTTCCTTGAATCACTAAGTGGTCCTTCCTATGTGTTCTCCATGCACCCCCTGCTCCTGCACACCCTACACCACTCGGCAGAAGCCTCTTTTTCTCCAACAGACCAGAAGCCCCTTGAGGGCTGGGGCCTGCCTTAAGCTTGCAATGAAAGCAACCCTGCTCATCACTGCTAATAACCAACATAGTGTAGGAACCACCCATGTGTTGTGCACTTTCTCTGCACTGAGGGCTTAAGATGGACTTGATTATTGTCTTGTTCATCGATGAATCCTGAGATCCCAGTACACACAAGGCAGATATTCCATAATTTCTTGAATATATTCAGTGTTCTCAGATACGATGCAATAGAGCAAAAGTTACCTAGTTGTTAGAATTACAGGTGATTTTTTTAAGTAATTTTTTCTAAAGGTTTTCTATAGTTTAAAAAGTTTCTGCTATTATGTGTTACTAGCACATCAAAATAAAGAAGTTCTGTGTAGAGAAAAGGTCCACTGAAGACATTAAAATCGCAAGAGATATTTTGAGGTCTAGCTGAGGTTTTTATAAGCCATTTTTAAAAATATGTTGTTACAGCTTTGTTTTTAAAGATGGAAATGCTACAATCTGAGTAGAAGCTAAGCCAATACATAAAAAGAAAAGAAAAGCTGGTATGGATACCAAACTGCACTATATTTTTCAAAGAAATATTTCTCCAGAAATTACAACTTATCCCTTTTTTTCAGCTTCACTATAACAGGAAGAAATAATAATTTCAGAACGGACTTCCCTTTTTTCCCTATAAATATACAAAAAGCTTTACTTTGATGCCAAAACAGTTGGGGATATGAAAAGCATATTGTGATCCAATCCTGCAAAAACGTCTTCACGGATTTCCCTGAATCCTCCCAGGCCCAGTGCAAGAAGCCCTGCTGGGTAGAAACACTGAAACAGTCCAGCCAAACCTCAGCCGCTGAAAACCTAAAGAAAACTGAGCTCTGCCAAATGGCAAAATGGTTATCCTGGACTGTTTGGCAACCCCCACCAAGAATACACAAGTGAGAAAGCTTAAATATAAATCTTGTTAAGAAACGAAACTTCATCATGTGCCTAAAGCCTGGCCTCAATTGTTTTCACTTATTCAGTTCACTTATTATTAAAAGAGCAATCTGTACATTCCTGTTTGGTTCCTATAAGCTCTTCACCTCACTTAAAACCAAGGATTCCTGCCCCTACAAGATAAGATATGCAAGGTTACAAAGATTAAAGCCTCCAGAGAAAGACCCTTTCAGAAGGCTAAGGCAGTAGTAGTTAAAACAGGCCTCAAATTCTTCACCCCTCCTCCCGTTGACAAGTGAGGCTGGTCTATTTTTCCCAACTTGAATCTCTGCGGATCTGAGTGACTGGGTGGCTCACGGAGGACAGGGAAACTGGCACTGTGTGACTGGAAACCAGGTCTAAGAGGGGACACAACTTCTGCCTCCTGACCTGGGCTGCCCTACAAGCAAGCTGCCTTAAGGCTGCCATGCTGTGAGGAAGCACAGGTGTACATGTGGAAAGACCACACAGAGAAGCTCTGAACTCTCATGAACATAGCCTCCAGCTGACCCAGGGACCTTCTCTCAGCTGGTCCAGCACTCTCTTCCCCAGGTGCCCTGAACCCCTTCCTTCAGCTGCCCCAGAGACCTTCTCCCCTAAGCTGCTCCAACTCTAGCCCCCATGGTCTGCAGCCTTAGACACACCCACTTAGCTAGGACCTTCCTGAAACCCGACCCCACTGAAATCAGGAAACATATAAAATGAATGTTGCTGTTTTAGGCCACAAAGTTTCCAGTGATTTCTTACACAATAGATAACCAGCAGAGAAGCTATGCATGAGAAAGTAAAATCAGATAATGAAAATGTGAAAAAAAAAAAAGAAAGACCTATTTCTGAGGGTAGCAGCTTCACAGAGAACATGACAACAAAGGTAAAAATGCCTGAAGGGCAGTAATTTTGGGTGGCTTACTTCCAAATCATAATGATGAGCTTAAGATTTCTTCCAATCTATTTATTTTACCAAGCAAATTTTAAAAAACTTAATATTTGAAATTGGTGGAGGCCAGTATGAAGTAATAGAAAACTGGAATAGAATAATTATGAGTACAAACAAGCATACAGTGAAAGTAATTTCTATCTGAGTGCTTCTAGGAAGGGTCTCTGCCTACTCTCTTTTCAGGAACAGCCAAAATCCACTGGTAATGAGAAGCTGCAATTTACATGCAATTCTTGTCATCAGTCTTTAAAGATTTTATGTTAAGAATGTGAAATTTGCCTATTTTTTTGTTGGCCTTGTCAATGTGCTTAATGAACACTTTATATTTGAATGATATAATAATAAACCTCACCCAGTACTGGTCAATTTTTTAGAACTTTGGGAGAAAAAACAACTGACATCTGAATTAATGAGATTTTACAAAACCCAGCAAACAAGTAGCTCTTGTCTAAAGGTTTGCATAAAACAAAGGCTCCTCTGTGATTATGTTCCCACAACAAAGTGCTACTTCCTAATTAAACCTACACATAAAATAAAGCACTGCTCCAAAAGGCAGCTTTATTTTCAATGCCATAGGAAACTTTCCTTTTTTACAAAACAGATCTTATCTTCTAAAAGACCATTACATATCTTTACTCACAAATCTGACCCTTGCTTCCAGTGAAATGTCGGCTGAGTTTAAAAGTATTTAAAGGAAAGTAGAAAATACTGATTTACTTTCCTGTTTCTTGGCCAAAAAAAAAAAAAAAAAAAAAAAATGTTAGGCAGCACCCAATTCTACCATCCACTGCAAAAGCAAGGAGGAAGTGTAAATACCCTGCTGGATTCACAGGGAGAGAGAGGACCCCGCTGAGCGGTGGTATAGGCAAACAGAACAAGAGGGAAGGGACTAGAATCTGAACACTCCCAACATCAAGAGGGAATTGCAAGAGCTCTTGTCAGTCTCCCGATAAAGTTAGAACAAAGGAAAACAATAATTGGAGACCAAAGACAAGGAGACAGCGTGGCATGGTGTAGAGGGAACCAGAGGTCCTGGTTTCCAGGCCTAGTTTGAGCACAGGCAGCCAGACTCTGGGCAAGCCTATGACCCGCTTGCTCTGTGCTGCGATTTTTGTACCTGCAAAGAGATCACTCGCATTCCAGAATTGTTGGGAAAGGCAGATGAAATAATATGGATGAGAAAAAAATGCTATAACCTATACCTATACATTCTTATATGTGTACCTGTCAATAACATTCCTCTTTTAAAAGACGCTCAAAACAAAATTAACCATAAATTTGTCATACGAACCTTGAACATGATTTATATTCACTCTATTACTTCACTGGTGTATATATGAAATGAACCCTTTTTCACTCAAAGCTCAAGTTATTACCCATAACAGAAAAAGCACCAAAATGTCAGGCCTGAGAATTCTTAGGCAAATGATGGGTAAGCTGTATAGAAACTATTAACACAGCTTTAACAATTATTAATCATGAGTTTCAGTTATACTGGGAAATGTTCATGCTATAAAATTATATGAAATATTAGAACACAAATTTATAAGTCACATAATCTATCTCGGCTGGAGGGTCGGAGTGGTGCAATGCTGCAGAGCCCAGGGTCTTAAGCTTCAGGGCGCCCTACCCTTGAGTAAGCTTCTTAAACAGTGTAAGTCTCAGTTTCATCATCTGTCAAAAGGGAATAATAACAGGAGCCAACTCAAAGGCGATTGTGAGAATTCAATGAAATAATCCTGATCAAGTGCACAGCACAGTGTCTGGCACAGTAAGTATGTAATACATGATGGTATTATCGTAGCATTATTAAATGCACAGAATTGTATGCAAATGACAAAGTAAATATCCCAAGATACAAATTAGCGATTGTTACCGAGTGAAGACATGATGTGTTTCTGCCTGTTTACACTTATCTGTATCTTCCTTTTAACTATGATGATTCCATCTTAATATCCTAATCAGAAAAAAACAATAGTTATTGAGTTATGAATTTATTTTCTCAAAATCTGCATAGCTGCACTCCTTATTCCTGTTAGTTACCTGTAATTAGATTCTATTAAGGCCTTGTTTAACATTTCCCTTGGTGATATCTGAAGATCTTTGGACATCTAAAGTAATTTGTGGATTAGAAATATGACAGAGGGAAAGAAAATTCGGGTTTATTAAATGTGACGAGTTTGTTAGGTGCTCTACGTCATTCATGCTATCAGATTTCACTTTGTATATATCACCCTACCAAACTTCATGCATCTCCACCACATCACACCACCAAAACCCAAGAGTTAATACATAAATGGAACTGCTTCTTTACTTCCTCCATCCCTGTCCTGAAGGTCTCAGGACCAAGCTGATGCCCTGATGCCGTTTCTCAGCTGAGAACCAAGGGAACCAAGTCTGTAATGTATTAGACAGCAGTCCATGATTTCTCCAGGAGAATTCTAAAATTTGCATTTTCATACCAAATTTAATCTAAAAAACTTAACATGAGCATATTTAGGATGTGGCTGACCACCATAATAACAATCATCAGAGGCCGGGCGTGGTGGCTCACGCCTATAATCCCAGCACTTTGGGAGGCCGAGGCGGGTGGATCACAAGGTCAAGAGATCGAGACCATCCTGGTCAACAAGGTGAAACCTCGTCTCTACTAAAAAAAATACAAAAATTAGCTGGGCATGATGGTGCGTGCCTGTAGTCCCAGCTACTCGGGAGGCTGAGGCAGGAGAATTGCTTGAACCCAGGAGGCGGAGGTTGCAGTGAGCTGAGATCGTGCCATTGCACTCCAGCCTGGATAACAAGAGTGAAACTCCGACAAAAAAAAAAAAAAAAAAAATAACAATCATCAGAAGGTGTTGCCACTCTATAGATCTGAATGTCGGTGAGATCTGAGAAACAAGGAGGATATGGGAGAGAAAACAGAAGGTAACTTTACAAGGGAGAAACCTGACTTTTAACACCCAAACAGAATTCAAATTTAGCATCACTACTGGTGGGACAACCAGCCCTGGGTGCCTCCTGATGTGAGGTGAGAGGATGTAGCCAGGATTGCTGGTGATGTGCTCTTGCAAAAAATATTTAACTGGAATCTAATCAGGTCTCTAGAGCTAAATTTGGTGTAAAGGAAATAGAGAGCACAAAAGAATATGTTAAATAAAACCATGATGAACCAATCTGACAAATCCAGAAGGTGGCACATTCTACAAGACAACTGGGCTAGTCTAGTCTAGTCACATATTTGATATCATTTTTTTAACTGAAAGATAACTAGGACTAGAAGAGATTTAAGAAGTATAACAATCCAATGCAACAAGTGATCCTTACTGGATCCTGGTTTTTTAAAAAAAGGTGGTAAAAGACACTAGTGGATAAATTGAGAAAAATGAATCTGGATGGCAAAAGAGTTATTAAGAAATTATTGTAATTTTGCCCAAGGGGGCTAAAATAGCATGGTATCTATTTAGAACAAATGTCTTTTTTTTAAAGACAAAAACTGAAGAATTGGTAAAACGTTATGATGACTGCAATTCACTGAAATGAACACGGTCCACTGTTTTGAAATCCCCAAATCTCAAGGGTGGGTATGTGTGTATTCACTGCAATACACTTTCTACATGTTCAAAAGTGTTTGTAATAAAAAGGCTCAATAAATAAATAAATATCAAAAAGGCTTGATCAAGTATAAGCATAATGTGCTTTTTTTAAAAAAAACTGAAAGTACAGCAGCATTTTTATACTGTGTAAAAGGGACAGAAATTTCTGAAGACTAATTATTTTAAGTGATCTTATTTAAAAGCCTACCCTAAAACACTAAAAATTACCTAAAGTGATCTGTAGCTATATGTCTGTGTTTGCTTTTTGAAATATGCCTTAAAGATCTAAAGTGGATACTCCCTTCTGGAATTCCTCAGACTGACTTAGTCCATCCCTTCAGGATGAAGTCAAGCATGACACATTTCAAGACAAAGGACAGACACACCACCAGGTCTTAATTTGGCCAAGCTCAGATAATATGACATTCCTAATAATGAATACAATTTTACTTTTCCTTTAGAAAAAGGAAAATATGTTAGAAAGGTGTTAGGAAAACCAAAATCTTCCGGAGAACAATTCTCACCACTCAGATAAACACAAAGGCCAGAGTCAAAAAGGGGGTCTTGTCTGTGTGCAGTGGCTCTCGCCTATAATCCCAGCACTTTGGGAGGCTGAGGTGGGCAGATCATGAGGTCAAGAGATCGATACCATCCTGGCCAACATGGTGAAACCACTTCTGTACTAAAAATACAGAAAAAATAGCCGAGCATGGTGGCACGCATCTGTAGCCCAGGTACTCCAGAAGCTGAGGCAGCAGAATCACTTAAACTCGGGAGGCAGAGGTTGCAGTGAGCTGAGATCGCATCACTGCACTCCAGCTTGGTAACAGAGACTCCATTAAAAAAAAGATCCTGCATATTTTTAAACTATCACTTATTTAAAGAATTGATTGCCATTAAATCCCCATAATTCCCATTTAAATACTACAATGCACAATTATTTGTCTCTTTTAACCAATCTCATATTTTACATGAAATTTATGAGTTCTAACAGGAGAAACTGAATGGAAATAAACAAGAATTCATGAGATCGTTTTCTGGCGAGCTCCAATCAGAACCCGGACAACATCTCCAAAACACCTGCCATCTCTCTACTCATATCATTTCTCTCCATTCTCCTATGTGGCCTTGAAGCAAGGTAAGAGGATGCAGGTGTGCCTGGAGTCAGTCATACCTTCTCTTTCCCAACTCATGCTGAAGGCTCTGCTTAAGTTAGTATTGGGCAACTCCAGCTTACCTGGCCCAGACAGACTGCATCTGGCAGGGGAAACACAGTCAAGAGGTTTAACACTGCCTTGTTATTTTTTTCTTCTCGCCTTATATAATCCTTACACAATAACTTGTGCAATGACAATTGCAAGACAGTAAGCTCAAAGATAGGAAATACACATGTTTTCCCCCTCTCCCTCCCCATGCATCTGTCGGCAGCCAGCAAACAACCTACACAGTATCCTGGATGGATGAGTGTGCCCTGCTGACACAGCTTCAAAGAGCATCAACCATATGGAAGCAATTTCACCCATCTCCCCAAAGACACATGGGAATGATAAAAGTGACAAGAAATGGCACTAGGGACTCCTTCGGCAAACCACTTGCCTTCGCCTCGTGGAACACAGTGAGAGCAGAATGTAAACATGTTCAGAAAGAAGCCAGACTTTCCCAAAAGTCATCAGAAGACCACAGTTCAGCAGCCCATAGACACTCTTCAATGGTTCTGGCCTCACCTACCTGTCTTAAGTCCAGGGTGATTGTGACCCAGTGATACTCTCTCCCATTCTGAATACTGGGGCTTTGCCACCAGTTATTGGTGCCATCTATGGCATGTGATATTGGATGACGTTCTGTTAAAAGAAAAGAAAAACATGAACTCCTCTTAGCTCTTGCTTTAAATTTCTTAAGTACTAAACCGTAATGCTAGTGGAAACAAATAGCAGTGCAGGTGAACACAACGCTTCTGGCTTCCTAACAGAAGTCTCAGTCCTCATTTCAGAAAGTGCACATTCCCATGGAAGTCAGAAACGAAGGTGTGACACTTGCCTCTGGGGTTTGCGCTGTTGCCATCACAGACCCGGCACTGTGGGTTTCGGACCGGCCGACCCGGCACATGCTCCACAAGTTTGCAGAACATCTCAGGCCCTTTCTCGCCACAGGTGGCATTGGTGCTGATGTGAGCATTGCTGGCAAGATTGAGAATGGCAGGAAACAGGCCTGAAAGTCAAAATGCACCAAATCAGCTGAAGCCACTTGAAATCCAGAGAACGAGCTTACCCCATCCTTACCCCATTTCAATCTCCTTCTTTCAATCTCAGAAGGAGACTGAAAGTCTATGCACTGAGTGAAGGAACCCTTACACAAACACAAGATACAGAGCATGGTTTCATCTATATGAAATTCTAGGAGAAGCAAAATTCATCTATGGAGAAAAGTCAAAACATTGTTGCAGGGATGGGGATTGTCTATGAAAGGACAGAGGAACTTTCTAGGGTAATATGCTTCTTTCTCGATAAAGCTTGGGTTTCAAAGGCAGATGCAGTTGTGAAAAATGATAGAATCAGTACACCTAAGATTTGGGTAGATCCATGTATCTTAGTGTATGTACATTCTACCTCAAAAAAATAAGAATCATAAAAAATACCAATGCACATGTGGAAATGTTTAGGAATAAAGTGTACTTATGTCTCCAACTCACTTTGAAATGCATCAAAAAGTAAGCTGGCTTCCAGTCATATGCCATGTCACACTAGTCAGAATGTCTATTATTAAAACGCCAAAAAACAACAGCTATTGGTGAAGCTGTGGAGAAAAAGGAATACTATTGGTAGGAGTGTAAATTAGTTCAGCCACTGTGGAAAGCAGTTTGGAAATTTCTCAAGGAAATTTAAACAAAACTACCACAACCCAGCAATCCCATTGCTGGGTATATTCCCAAAGGAAAATAAATCATTCTACCAAAAAGACACATAAGCCATAAGCTGGGTGTAATGGCTCATGCCTGTAATCCCAGGACTTTGGGAGATGAGGGTGGGTGGATCACTTGAAGTCTGAAGTTTGAGACCAGCCTGGCCATCACGATGAAACCCTGTCTCTACTAAAAACACAAAATTAGCTGGGTGTAGTGGTGCATGCTTATAATCCTGGCTACTCGTGAGGCTGAGGCAAGGGAATCACTTGAAACCTGGAGGTGGAGGTTGCAGTGAGCCAAGATCACGCCACTGTACTCCAGCCTGGGCAGCAAGAGAGAAATTCCATCCCCCCCAAAAAAAGGACACATGCACTCACATTTTCATCACAGCACTATTCCCAATAAGCAAAGACATGGGATCAACCTAGGTGCCCATCAATAGTGGATTGGATAGAAAATGTGGTAAAGTGCAGCATGGAATACTATCCAGCCATAAGATAATGAAATCGTGTCCTTTGTAGCAACATGGATGCAGCTGGAGGCAATTATCCTAAGCAAATTAATGCAAGAACAGAAAACCAAATACTATAGATTCTCACTCGTAAGTGGGAGCTAAACACTGGGTACTCATGGACACAAAGATGTCAGCAACAGACACTGGGCACAAGAGTGGGGAGCGAGGGCAAGAGGCAAGGCCTGAGAAACAAACCATTGGGGGCTGTGCTCAGTACCTCGGTGATGAGATTATTTGTACCCTAAACCTCAGTATTATGCAATATGCCCAGAGAACAATCCTGCATATGTAGCCCCTGATTCGAAAATAAAAGCTGAAAAAAAAATACTGGCTTAGTATATAAGTAGAGGGATGAAGATACATGGGTAGATATTTGATAAATAAAGTACAGTAAATGTTAATTGAAAAAAATTGGCCAGGCGGTGGCTCATGCCTGTAATCCCAGCAGTTCAGGAGACCGAGGCGGGTGGACCACTTGAGGTTCGAGACCAGCCTGGCCAACATGGTGAAACTACGTCTCTACCAAAAATACAAAAATTAGCCAGGTGTGTTGGTGCAGGCCTGTAATGCCAGCTACTCAGAAGGCTGAGGCAGGAAAATCACTTGAATCCAGGAGGCAGAGGTTGCAGTGAGCCGAAATCCCACCACTGCACTCCAGCCTGGGCAACAGAGCGAGACTCAGTCTGAAAACAAACAAAAATCAAGGCAAGAGTATGGGTGTTCACTGTAAAATTTTTTTCTACTTTTCTAATTGAAAATGTTTACAATAAAATGTTGTGAAAACAGGCTTTAAGAAAAGGTTCAGATGATCCAATGCATATATTTATCAATACAATTCAAATATCTTTCCCTTGAAAGAAGGGCATTTATTCTGTCCTCACTTTGGTCCGGTTGCCTCTGGTAGTATTTACAGTCTTTTCTGTGATTATCTAGGATGTTTTTCTTTCTCTCTTCTCTTTCTTTACTCTTGTTTTCTTTCGTGGATAAAACTTTAGAACACAGAGACTCAGTTTTCAAAACGCTTTTCAAGTCATTATTGATGTCTGCCTTCGTATAGTCCCTTTGTCTCAGCTGATTTTATCTTTAAGCAGCTGGGATCAGTACAAGGTCCAAACTACTCAGGAAACAGTCTCTGGATGACTGTGAGAAATGTACCACCATTCAGTTCTTCGGAGATTTAACTTTATCTTGGTAAAAGGGGATAACAGCAGGGAAGATTCTGTAAAGATCTAGACATGATGGTGTACACGATGTTGAAGAGTCTTCTCCAGGCACGGACGCTGAGCTGAGAGCGTGCTGGAAGGGTCTCAGGTAAGAGGCGTTTCTCTAACGTACTACAACTTGATCTTAAAAGATCACAGAATATAAGCTTTTCTTTGTAAAAACCATATAGAAATACCATTACTGAAATGTTTATTTTTCAGCGAAATTGAAAATAGCGCAGTATAATTTTGGTAACACAGAAGGAATTCATTGCTTCAATTGTTATTTTTTAGGCACTGCCTAATATGTTCAATGATCTTTTCCATTATAAACATTGTAATACTTTAAATTATAAAACAAAAATAGTTCTTTTTCTAACACTTGCTACACTAAAAAACTTACCGTGCATCTATTAAAAAAATATTAGGTAGTCTTTCAAAAACTTTTTACGTAAAACAGAGCTACCTGTTAGTAATTCTACTCAAATGGAAGGACCCCATTCTGGCAATAATTCCTTATCTCCTCAAGGGAAAACAGTTATTTAAAATTTGTACTCTAAAGCATTATTCTTAATTTTGAAACATAACACAGACTTACATTATATACCATGTTTATACATTTATTTTCATTTTTAACTTAAAGATGCTTATTTTATCATATTCCTGTAAAGGGACTTCTTTTTTATTTAAAAAGAATAAAAAATGCTTTATGAGGAACCATATGAGTCATTATGTTTAATCATGCAGCTCCTCAAATTATTATTTTCATCAACCAGTATCTAGACACTTACATTTTATGTAATAACATACCTCTTAAAGTAATACATACATTCTTATGTGTGGTACTTACCTGTATCCAGGACTGACATTTATTCTATTTGGTACTAAGATAATTAATAATTTCCACCATCCTTTATGACCATAATATTCTAGTATTCTGATTCGAATTTCTCTATGCGCTAATCATTTAAAATATGCTTTTAAACTATGGTGTTTTGTCCAAACAGCTAAAATGACACTTTTTTGGTTCTGTATTACATGCATTTAGATTTACAGCACCATCAACTGTATCCATTCCCTTCACACAGACTAGTCAAGCAAGAAAAAGAAACCAAGGTTACAAGAACTGACTTAACAATGCATTTCTCTATTAACAACAAATACTTCACCAGTTAACCAATGTTCCCACTTTCTTCTTATTCACCCCTACCAGCTGCAGGATATCAAAAGAACTCCCCACTACCTGCCCCGAGCCTCTCCCCACTGAGTAACTGCAGGATCTTGTTATTGAGGAGGGCAGGGAGCCAGGGAGTTATGGGGGCACCACACGTCCTGTACACTGGAGTCTTTGCCCTGAGCCACCAAGAAAAAGCAGCTCAGACCTCATGAACATAAATTTAACTGTTTTTGGAGAATAATATCTCAATTATAGTAATCAGCATCAGGCAGCTCTTTACACTAGAACGGTTTCTCATCTGACTGTCCTAAATTTACTGTTAATGAAAAGAAAGATTGCTTTTTTATTGAAAGTATATTTAGAAGAAATATACTTCATTAGCATGCCTATGCAAGTAAAACCTTCAAATAATTAATTTCATAAAAATATCTGGGTTGTTTTTTCACTAAAACTAAATCTTCCTTCTCAGATAAGCTAATAGTTGACAAAAAAATCTTCACTTAAAAGGATGCTTTACATATTATATTTACTCCCTTTTCATAGTTATAGA
>NW_016107477.1:1962261-1972678 GCF_001604975.1 Cebus imitator
CTCCTGAGTATCTGGGACTATAGGCACATGCCACCACGCCTGGCTAATTTTTGTATTTTTAGTAGAGACAGGGTTTCACCATGTTGGCCAGGATGGTCTCGATCTCTTGACCTCGTGATCCGCCCGCCTCAGCCTCCCAAAGTGCTGGGATTACAGGCATGAGCCACTGCACCAGGCCTGAGTAATCACTATTCTTTTGTGGCAAAGAAATGCATCTGTTCAAAGATGAAAAGAAGCTTGGGGCCTGGCGCTGGGGCTGACACCTGTAATTCAGTACTTTGGGAGGTCAAGGTGGGTGGATCACTCGAGGTCAGGAGTACAAGACTCGCTTGGCCAATCCATCTCTACCAAAAATACAAAAAAATTAGTGGGGCGTGGTGGCGCACACCTGTAGTCTCAGCAACTTGGGAGGCTGAGGCAAGAGAATTGCTTAAGCCTGAGAGGTGGAGGTTGCAGTGAGCCAAGATCATGCCACTGCACTCCAGCCTGGGCAATAAAGCGAGACTCCATCTCAAAAAAAAGAAAAGAAAAAAAGCAAAGGTTAGAAACGTCTACTAGAGCAAGTACGTTTTAAACAGAATTTTTTAAAAAAAAACTCCCTCAGGTTGCTGACTCCTTGCAGACTACTGAAATATTTCAATAAAGGGGAAGCACATGAGCATTGAGCAGGAGGAGGGCTAGGAAATCAGAAAGTGAGAAGGAGCATTAGGATCAGGACCACACCAAGAAGCAATGCCTGGTTTTACACATACAAATCAAGGGTAGAACAAGGACTGTAGCTACATAGCGTGACACAGTTTCCCACTACTTCATCAAGGACGTCATAAATTAGTCTGCATTATTTTTGTTGAGAAATGTTATTCACTTTAGTTGCTGTTTCTATGATACTAATTTATACTTTTTTTCTTTCACTCAGGGCACACAATAGAATCATTTCTCTATCTGTGGATTTAACTAGCAGCTAAAAAATTTATAAAGCCAAACTCCATCAAGCATGAAATAAATTCCTTCTCATTCACTAGTGTTTTTATTTTTAAACACCTTCCTCATAGCCCGAGTACACTTGGCCTTTTGAAGTGCATTTCGAGACCATGTTAACCTACTAGAAGATTCCCACCAAGGTGACAGACAACAATGCTACTACCATAATTCCCACACCTGAGACACTTCCAGATCATTTAATAATTCATTTTTAGAGGCTTTTGGGTTTCTTCCCAGCAGAATATATTTTCCCTGTCTTAAAACTAAAGTATGTGAAATGTTGGCTAGGCCTGAGGCTCATTACAACAACTTCTTCATCAATATTTTTCTAATAATTCCGAAGCCAAGTGTTCAAAGTCTTAATTCATTTGTGTGTAAGTGAAGTGTGAGTTTTTTTTTCCATTTTGGGAAAAAAAGGTTTTTGTGTTTATAAAATGTTATATTTGCTTGATCCATACTTAAAATCAATGTGATTTTCTGAAAAGAAAATGATTTGCAATTTTTTTTTTTTTGAGGCAGAGTCTCACTGTCACCCAGATGGAGTACAGTGGCACAACCTTGGCTCACTGCAACCTCAGCCTCCCGAGTGCAAACGATTCTCCTGCCTCAGCCTCCAGAATAGCTGGAACTACAGGTGCACACCACCATGCCTAGATAATTTTTTGTGTTTTTAGTAGAGACAGGGTTTCACTGTGTTAGCCAGGATGGTCTTGATCTCCTGACCTCATGATCTGCCCGCCTCGGTCTTCCAAAGTGTTGGGATTACAGGCATAAGCCACCGTGCCCAGCCAATTTGCAATTCTTAGCTAGAGGATCTGGGGTAATATTTCCAGATCATTTTTTCCAGAATGAAATAAAATAATATGAATATTTTACGTTGTTAAATAATCAGGGTGGCTTCTGGTGTTGGGAGTTTTTATTTTGAAAACCAAAGCTACTTATTCAATCCATGGAGAAATTTGGAAAAATAGGAATTTAAGTTTCTAAGTTTCTCACTCTAAATTGAGAAATTTGTGATTTTCAAAAAACATTCAAATACATTTTGTTTTCTATTTATTTTACTCTTAATCTTACCCATTCGCCTAAGTGAACATCTATAACTTGATCACAGGAGGCTGGCATTAGAAAGAAGCTACCCTGTTAATCAGTACGTTCTTTGAAACCTGGTAGTCTCTGACTGAGCAATAAAAACAGCACCTCCAACAACTACAAAGAGCAGGATTCAGTGAAAAATCCTGGAACTATTTAATAATATTCCAGGATAATAATATCAAGGTATTCTAATAATATAGTATTCCAGGTTAATAAGATTAAGGTTTCTAATGACATGAATTTTGGAGGATGGCCGGATTCTGTTTAGTAACAGCTCCATGATTTGCACATATTCATCAGAAAAAGCGGGTGAGAATGAATGTTTGAATAAAGTCAATAAACTTTTAACAAGCACCTCTTAGGTGTGCAGCACTGTGCCAGGCACCTCCGGGGCACTATGATGAATGACTGAACTTTTCCTGACCCCAGGGTTTTCACAACCAAGAAGGAAAGAGCGGCTTCTACTCATCGATGTGGTTAAGTATAATAGTAAAACTGCAGCAATATTTGAAAACAAATTTGAGGAGAGATTCTAGAGCAAGAGAAACGGTCAGGCATCATCTAGGCAGAAGTAGAAGGACATGCATTCAGACAGGGACAGATACAACATCTTCCACTGAGCGTGATCTCCACGCTCTTCAGCTCCATTTCAATTTCCTTCCCTTTGTACCTTTCATAGATCCGTTCCGCCACACTCATCCTTCCAGCCAAGCCCAGATATTTCCTGAACCCCAGGCAAATGTCTTCTGTTCTACCTCAACTCAGCATGCCCCATTGTGCACACTGCACACATTCGTAAAGAGATCATTAATTTACTGACTTGTCTCTCCCCAGTTCTTCTCCCCCACTACCCTTTTCCAAAAAATAAAAACAAAAATGACCCTAGGTCAGCGTCTGGCTGGAGTGAATACCAATAATGCCTGAGCGGAAGAATGAGTAAGCCGAAGATCGAGATCCATCCCTCTCCCTCTCCCTCAGGAACCACACAAGCCTATAGGACCCAGCACCTAAAATCTAGTCTCAGCCTGGTGCCACCTCCAGCCGACTCTGTGTCTTTGGGGAACTTCTCAGCCTGGATTTCCTCAGCTCTTAAATGAATACCTCTATGAGTCCTTTTTCCCTGAGATGCTGTGCAGTGGCGTGATCTCGGCTCACCACAACCTCCACTTCCCAGGTCCCAGTTCAAGAAATTCTCCTACCTCGGCCTCCCAAGTAGCTGGGATTACAGGCACGAGCCACCATGCCCAGCTAATTTTTGTATTTTTTAGTAGAGACGGGGTTTCACCATGTTGGCCAGTCTGGTCTTTAACTACTGACCTCGTGATCCACCCCCCTCAGCCTCCCAAAGTACTGGGGTACAGGGGTGAGAGATGCTGTGATTCTTAATTTTATCTTAATAAACTACTGGCTAAATTTGCCCACCATGATCTTTCTCACTATTTGGAAAATGAGGTGAGAAAAACTTTTCTCCATTCAATGTGCACAAAGGTGAAGGGAAATAGTTTGGTAATTCTTTGATCTTCTTGGACAAAAGAACCAAATAGAAACAGAGAGCAAAATTATTATTCTTTGCTTCTTTGTGCTTCGGACTGAAGTTGGTGCCACTTGGTGCCACCTCCAGCCAACTCTGCGTCTTCGGGCAAGTCAACTGCTCAGCCTCAATTTCCCCAGCTATTAAGACACTTTCATCTGAAAAAAAGAAAGATCTATAAAATGTCCTGTAATGGCTTCAGAAATATGACAAAAATGTCATAACGAGCGAGAGGTTTGGTAGAAGTAACAAGTCCCGGTTGAGGTACTACAGGTAAAACTCAAGTTCACCAAGTCTTTAAATCTATCCCTTCATAGGTTAACCTTCCAATTCTTACGAATCAGATTTTGTCACTACCTTCCAGGACAGGAATGGATGAATAAGGAGTGAGCACTGGCAGGAAAGTTGCTCCTGTACAGCTCCTACCATAAGATGAGTTGGAAGAGAAACAGATGATGCTCCCCGCCTTCTTGGCTTAGGAAGCCAGAGGACCCTGGCAGGATAGCTTTGCTTCCAGCCGATGCCCATGGCAACAGCTCTTCCTTCCCCAGCCCACTTCCCAGCATATGCGTAAATCTACATCATGTGGAATTATTTCAAGACAGTAAGTTCTATTTAACTATGGCACATTGAGTGTCTAGCCTGTGTGTTCAAGGCTTCAAATGGAAATGTTAATTCTAATCACGTATTTTATATCAATGCTGTTGGAATCCAAACTCTGAGATCGCTAGTGCCTAGGAACAATGGCATTGGTAAGGAGGAAAAACCCAGGCTTCAAGTCAGGCAGCCCCCAGTGTGAATTCCAGGTCTACCAGCTGCCAGCAGTGTGGCCTTCGCCGGGAACTTTACCTCCCAGTCTCTCTATTTGAGCGATGAGAAGTACAGCACCCAGGCAAATGTTTTTGTTAGCAAATCAACGAAATATAGGTAAAGGGTTTCATACAGTATACTAAGATCTCAACAAATAGCTGCTATGATTTTCCTATCATCAGTGGGTGTCACTAATACAAGTTTCTTCAAATGTAATTAGACTTTCATGATTACAGGTTATATATTTGAATCTCTGTTTCTCTTAAGTTTTAGAAGAAGTAGAGGGTTGGCCTTCAGGGGCCACTGGGTGTGAAAAGCACGTACCTCTAAACAGAAGAAACACTCATAGCCCAGAGGGATGTGCACGGTGAGAGAGGCCTAAAGGAAAGGCTGACCTCAGCTCAGCTCAGGGCTCACCGAGGCACAACCCCACTGCAAGATTCTTCTACTCCCCCTTCCCTTCCTCCCTTCCTCCCCTCCTTCCTCCCTGCCTTTTTCTCTCTTATTGCTCTTGCTGCTATCGGCTTTGCAACACTGAGTAGTTGTGCCCCTGTAAGTTAACTGCACGTTTGTAAATCACAATCTCTCCTCTAATTGTCACAAAAGCCAACAAAGGAAGGCATCTCAGGAGGTGACATGGAACGGGTTATGCAAAAAATGAGAAGGGGCTAGCCGTGCAGGGTAGCACTGAACTTTAACATACCAGGCTTTCTAACATTTTTTGTTCTAAATAATTATTTATTATTATCATTATTTTATTTTTTGGAGACCAGTTTTTGCTCTGTTGCCCAGGCTGGAGCGCAGTGGTGCAGCTCACTGCCGCCTCGAACTCCCATGCCCAAGCTGTCCTCCCACCTCAGCCTCATGAGTACCTGAGGCTGTGGCGCATGCCACCATGCCTGGTTTATTTTACTTTATTTTATTTTATTTTATTTTATTTTATTTTATTTATTTTTCTGGTAGACAGCATCTCTCAATGTTGCCCAGCCT
Organism: Cebus imitator; assembly: GCF_001604975.1. Classification (NCBI taxonomy): domain Eukaryota; kingdom Metazoa; phylum Chordata; class Mammalia; order Primates; family Cebidae; genus Cebus; species Cebus imitator. The sequence goes on from NW_016107477.1 coordinate 1,967,666, forward strand.
GGTCGAACTCCTGGCCCCAAACAATCCTTCCATCTCAGCCTCCCAAAGTGCTGAGATTACAGGCGTGAGCTGCCACTTTGCCTGGTCTCTAATACATTCTTTATGCATTTAAAAATATGCTGAGAAGCTGGACACGGAGGCTCAAGTCTGTAATCCCAGCTTCTGGGTAGGCTAAGGCAAGAGGATCACTTGAGCCTAGGAGCTCGAGGTTGCAGACAGCTATGATCTCCACTGCCCTCCACCCTGGGAGACAGAGTGAGACTTTGTCTCTTTAAAAAACAGCAACAAAAACACAAGCTTTGTCCAAGGGACTGACTGGTACCAAAAAGGTCAAGAACCCTGGTAGGGGCCAGGCATGGTGGTTCACACCTGTAATCTCAGCACTTTGGGAGGCTGAGGCAGACAAATCACTTGAGGTCAAGAGTTCAAGACCACCATCAGGAGATGATGGTGAAACTCATCTCTACTAAAAATACAACAAATTAGCCAGGCGTGGTGGAGCACCTGTAGTTCTAGCTACTCGGGAGGTTGAGGCAAGAGAATCACTTGAACCCGGGAGGCAGACATTGCAGTGAGCTGAGATCATGCCACTGCACTCCAGCCTGGGCCAAAAAAAAAAAAAAAAGAGAACCCTGGTGGGGAAGATGCAAGGAGTTAAGAGCAAGGAAGAAGTCCAGGTGGAGGTGACTTTGCTAGTTTCCTTGCCCTATCTCCTCTTCCAGGATCCCACGCATCCCTGGAACAAGGCAGCCAGGAGGTCCATGACCTTTCGCCCATGTGGATTGTGAAGGTGAGTGGGAGGGTGAAGGCCCAGTGACCTGGAGTGGGCCTGGCCACAGCTGCTCCAACCCCGACCTCAATGCACGCCTGTTGCCTGAGCGAGGTTTTATCCCTCTGGGGAATAAAATCACCCTCTTCCAATGTAATTATCATCTGATTTCTCGCATTTGACACTCCAGCATGTTTTCAGGGATATGTTTCAATGCTGAGGGCTGTGGCCACACAGGGAAGGGATGAGGGGTAGAGACCGAGGAAGAATGAAACTGAAATGATTTAGAGCAATGTATCCCCAACAGGTTCAGGAGGCTGTTTACAAGCTGTGGCAAAATTCATCTTCATGCAAACCTTTTATTTCCCCAGAAAACAATACAAATAGAGCCACATGTCATAAAGTAGGTGTGTTTGAAAATAAAGCTAGAGATCCAAGATAGCCAATTAGCAACAGCTCAGGATTGCAACTCCCAGTGAAGGTGCAGGGAGAGAGTGTGCACCAGACTTCCAGACGAATTTTTGTTGCCTACGAACCAGGAGATCCCCAGCGGAGGAGCCCCACAGGTTGCCAGCGCAACTCTTTTGGTGTGCGTGGCTATTTTGCCGGCGTCCCTGCAGGGCGGTTCTCGGTGTGGAGTATGCAGGCCTGGGTGCCCTTTTGGTTGGCGTTTGGAGCTCCGGGAAGGCAGAGTTGCCCATTCAGCTGATTGAAAAGGGGACTGATGCGGGGAGCCAGACCGGGAGATTCCAGGACAGAAAAGCGCCACGAATCTCAGCGCCGCTGTTTCAGCTGGCACAGTCGCCACACGGGAAATTGCATAGATCCCGGTGCCTTTTCGGCAGGCGACTGGGGCACCTGGGAGAGAATCAATTGTTCAATTAGGAAAAGAAAAAAAGGGGGCTCTGAGGCGGGGAGCCAGGAGATTGGGCTCAGCTGGTCCCACCCCCACAAAAAAACAGCAATTGGAAACGCTGATGGTTGAGAGTTTCACAGCAAGCACAGCTGAACCCCGGAAGGTCCAGCTCTGCGGCGAAGGAGCGTCCACCGAAGGAAAACAAAGAAACAGAAATAACATCACCACCAACAAGCTGGACGTCCACTCAGAGACCCAATCTGAATGTCAGCAATTGCAAAGACGACAGGTGGATAAATCCACAAAGATGGGAAGAAACCAGCACAAAAAGGCTGAAAACATCCGAAATCAGAATGCCTCTCCTCCTTCAGGGGATCACAGCTCCTCATCAGCAACAGAACAAGGCCTGTTGGAGAATGAGTGTGATGAATTGTCAGAATCAGGCTTCAGAAGGTGGATAATAAGAAACTTCTGTGAGCTAAAAGAACATGTTCCAACCCAATGCAAAGAAACTAAGAACCTTGAAAAAAGGTTTGACGAAATGCTAATGAGAATAGACAATTTAGAGAGGAATATAAGTGAATTAATGGAGCTGAAAAACACAATATGAGAACTTTGCAAAGTATGTACAAGTTTTAACAGTCGAATTGATCAAGCAGAAGAAAGGATATCAGAGGTCGAAGAACAACTCAATGAAATAAAACGAGAAGACAGGATTAGAGAAAAAAGGGTAAAAAGGAATGAACAAAGTCTCCAAGAAATATGGGACTATGTGATAAGACCTAATCTACATTTGATAGGTGTACCTGAATGTGACAAAGAGAATGAATTCAAGTTGGAAAATATTCTTCAGGATATTATTCAGGAAAACTTTCCCAACCTAGCAAGTCAGGACAATATTCAACTCCAGGTAATACAGAGAATACTGTAAAAATATTCCTCAAAAAGAGCAACACCAAGGCACATAATCATCAGATTCACCAGGGTTGAAATGAAGGAGAAAATGCTAAGGGAAGCCAGAGAGAAAGGTCAGGTTGCCCACAAAGGAAAGTCTGTCAGACTCACAGCAGATCTCTCAGCAGAAACCCTACAAGCCAGAAGAGAATGGATGCCAATATTTAACATCGTTAAAGAAAAGAACTTTCAACCCAGAATTTCATATCCAGCCAAACTAAGCTTCATAAGTGAAGGAAAAATAAAATCTTTTGTGAACAAGCAAGCACTCAGAGATTTCATCACCACCAGGCCTGCTTTACAAGAGCTTCTGAAAGAAGCACTACACATAGAAAGGAACAACCAGTATCAGCCATTCCAAAATTATACCAAAAGGTAAAGAGCATCAACATAATGAAGAATCTACATCAACTAATGGGCAAAACAGCCAGCTAGCATTAAAATAGCAGTATTAAACTCACATATATTATTATTAATCCTAAATTTAAATCAACTAAATGCCCCAGTCAAAAGACACAGACAGGCAAATTGGATAAAAAGCCAAAACCCATCAGTATGCTGCATCCAGACCCATCTCACGCAAGGATACACAAAGACTCAAAACAAAGGGATGGAGGAAGATTTACCAACCAAATGGAGAGCAATAAATAAATAAATAAATAAATAAGTAAACAAGAAGAAGGAGTTGCAATTCTCGCCTCTGATAAAATAGACTTTAAAGCAACAAAGATCAAAAGAGGCAAAGAAGGACATTACATAATGGTAAAAGGATTGATGCAACAAGAAGAGCTAACGATCCTAAATATACACACACCCAATACAGGAGCCCCCAGACACATAAGGCAAGTTCTTAATGACTTATAAAGAGACTTAGACTCCCACACAACAATAGTGGGAGACTTTAACATCACATTGTCAATATTAAACAGATCAACGAGACAAAATTAACAAGGATATCCAGGACTTGAACTCAGACCTGGAACAAGTAAACTTAATAAACATTTACAGAACTCTCCACCCCAAATCCACAAAACATCCATTCTTCTCACTACCACATCACACCTACTCTAAAAGTGACTACATAATTGGAAGTAAATCACTCCTCAGTAATTGTATAGCATTCACAGGTTTAAATGAAATATTGGTTGGCTGCTTGTTGGTTATTTTCCTCCCTTATTCCTTCCTGTCTCCATTGTTAAGCACAAATATTGGCATAAAAGAGGTTTTCAATACCCATTTTTAGACTGCATTCTAGCCTGGGCCATAAAGCAAGACTCCCTTTCTCTCTCCCTCTTTCTCTTCCTCTTTCTTTCTCTCTTTCATTTTTTTTTCTTTCTCTCTTTCTTTCTTTCTTTTTCTTTTTTTCCTCTCTTAAAAAAAAAAAAAAAAAAGAAAGTGAAGTGAGCAGGAGAGAGAACTGGAAGTGCTAAACGACTTCAAAGGAGGGACAGAGTCATTCTTTGATCTTTTTAGGAGAGTCAAACATAAAAGGGCCAAAAAAAAAGAAAAGAAAAGAAAGCACACATGAACGGTGTTTCCAACACTACGTATCTCCAAAAGGCCTCGGCTTTGCTTCTGACCCATCAGCAAGTGGCAGTGGCTCCTACAATAAGCGCTTCCTTATTCCCGGACCCTCTCCCCCCGGAAAACTGCCACTAAACATGTTCCTATAACAGGCGTACCCTGCTGAAAGAAATTTTGCTTCCAGTTATTTGTTATAAGTTAAAAATTATTTTAAAGCACTACGAAATGAACTTGTTTTGTGTCTCAGAGACCAGTATTCTCAGTATCTTTAAATACTAAAAAATCAAAACTAAGGTTTAAATATGTGAAATACATCAAAGTTTCGCCTGCTTAATGTAAAACAGGACTCTCATTTCCAAAGAGAACTAATCAAAATCACCAGTCAGTTATTTTATTTTATTTTTTTTTTTGAGACGGAGTTTCACTCTTGTTACCCAGGCTGGAGTGCAATGGTGCAATCTCGGCTCACCGCTCACCGCAACCTCAGCGTCCTGGGTTCAGGAGTCAGTTATTTTATGACTCAAAGAGATCTCTAACACTTGGGAGCATCTTTTTAAGGAAGGTGACTTTAGTCACTCTAAGCAGGGAGCTCTTTCAGCTTCATGTAGAAACACTAAGGTGAGAATAGCCCATTTCTTCAAAAGCAAATACTTGGTTTTTGGACTAAACCAATTTAATCATCGATGGCTGTTAGTAAAAAAAAAACTTTAAGATATTCTAGAGATTCCACCAGGCAAGCACTAAAGCCGTTTCCAGCACAGGACAAGAAAATATGGGGGTGGTGACAAAGAAAGACAGGGAGAGATATTGAAGGAAAGAAAGAGAACAGAGAGAGAGAAACAGAGGCGGAGGGAAGGAGAGAAGGAAGGAAGGAAGGAAGGAAGGAAGGAAGGAAGGAAGGAAGGAAGGA
>NW_016107477.1:1972744-1975639 GCF_001604975.1 Cebus imitator
GAGGGGAGGAGGAATGGGAGGGGGAGAGGGGGAGGGGAGCAAGGAAGGAAAGGGAGGGAAAGGGGAAGGGAGGGAGGTGGGGAGGAGGAAGGGAGGGAGGGAGGTGGGGAGGATGAAGACAGGGAGGGAGGGAAGGAGGGAGGGAGGGAGGGAGAGAATAAAGACCCCATACAAACAGTGACAGAAAACTCAAATCCAAACTCTTGGGAATGTGATATTTAACACAGTTGTTTTTTTTCCCCTCATGTGGGACGATGAAGAGAAGTTTAATCAGAAAACAAGAGGGGGTGGTAAGCAAAAGGATTTAGCAGGGTTTTGCTAAGAGTTCCATTTCCCTAGCAATATGCTCAAGGTGTCCTTGAAAAAGACAGAGATTTTCACTATGAGATAAACACATGGTATGAACAAGTTAGGCACAAATATTTTCTGCAGAAAAACTGTGTGTCATCAGTATCCACCTACTCCTCTCACAATGGTTCATTTAAACATTCATATTCAATGGCACTGTGATTTTTCATTTTCATTTTTCATTTCAAGTTTAGTTGCAGAGAAAAGAACCTTAATTCATTCATCATGAAGGGGTTTTCTCTTTTGTTGCCAAGGGCAGCAATTTAAATATTCTACCCGATTAAAATTATTATGGCACTTAGGCAAAACACAATAGCAGCACAACATGCAATATATTTAAAATTTCATATCATTCCCATTGTCCTGAGAAGTCGCTGTACCTCTCTCCTTCTAAATCCTTACAGGTGAAAAATAAAAAAGCAAGTGCAGCCTTTAAGTTGAATAATGACAACTCTGTTGGATTAAAATGCAGCTATATTAAATTTTGCTTAGCTCATTTATAACACTTGCAATATTTATAACCTCTATTTAAATACTTAAAACACCAGTTTTCTAACAGCCTAAACATATCCAAAGACCATGAACTTTTCTACAAATCCCTAAAGGACTTGGTTATTTCTTCTCCTTTCTTCTGCCACTGCTGCACTTGATGGCACAGATTTTACTCGCTTATGTTTTAACTCTTTAGCATCTTTGTTTCACTATCCTGGGCATGTGCTGTGGACCAGTTCATGAGTATGTGACCTGCACAATCACTCTCAGTTTAGTGCTATGCCGAAACTGTCTTGAAATGTTTAATAATTTAAACAGAGTCCCAGGTTTTCATTTTGCACTGGCTCCTCAATTTACATGGCTGGTCCTGCACGTGCCTAGTGGTAGCTGCAAGAGGAAATTGTCCTTAAAAATGTGCAGTGACCAGCACCTCTGATCAAATCATTTAGCACTGGAGATGTCAAATGCATCACCACCTCTAACAGAACACCAGCATGAGGACCCCAAGGTGGCTGGATCCACAGGATTAGAGCTACTTTTATTGCAGTCCATATCTAGAGATCATCTTACAGACAAAGAAATAATTTGAGTTACCTTTCACCTTATGCACCAATGGTAGACAAATATATTTAACAACTAAACACTCCAATCACAGGTGCATGGAGTTAAATTATCTTAATTATTCTCACTGGGATTGATAACACTATATTTTCTCAGTTCTAGTACCATTTTTCCTTTATAAACACATATACATTAAACTTGGTAGTGTTTCTCTTTTTCGAAAGGCTATTACTAGATTAAGGCTGTATATAATAAGAACTGTCTTCGTTGTCTCCAATTCTGTGCCTCACATTCTCTCTTCACTTAGCTCCAATGGAGAAGCTGCTCTTTTTAATCAGTAAGAACGCTGGCCAGGGGCGGTGGCTCACGCCTGCAATCCCAGCACATTGGGAGGCCAAGGCAGTCAGATCACAAGGTCAAGAGATCAAGACCATCCTGGCCAACCAGTGCAATCCTGTCTCTACCAAAAATACAAACATTAGCTGGTCATGATGACACGTGCCTGTAGTCTGTAGTCCCAACTACTCAGGAGGCTGAGGCAGGAGAATCGCTTGAATCTGGGAGACGAAGGTTGCAGTGGGCAAAGATTGTACACTGCACTCCAGCTTGGGTGACAGAGCTAGACTCTGCTCAAAAAAAAAAAAAAAAAAAAAAAAAAAGAATGCCCTTTGCAAGGTCTCCATTGCTTTCATCTTGGAAAACCCAACAAGCAGTGTATTTTCAGCATACTGAACTGGCAGCAGCTTTTGTCAAAAATGATCTTTCTCTCTTTCTTGAACTGTATCTCTTCGTCTCCATGCTATATATATCATGCCACATACATACATCATACATCATACTACGACTTGTGGTTTCCCCTAAGCAACTTCTCAGTCTCTTCTATGCCCATCCCAAAGGTCTCCCCGTGAACTGATTTCCTATGGACGCAGCACACTGTTCATTCACCACACAGGCGCAATCGCATGGGGTAAACCTGGGAAGGAGTGCATTTTCCCAAAAAGCAATCTTTAAAAATGACACAAGCAACATAAAATATACTGAATTGAGGAACAGAGACCTGGGTTTCCCATTCTGTGTACCCAACACTCCTTGTTCAATATTTTAGATCCTGACCTAGATAATGATTTTAAAAAGGCATCAAATGTGTGAGGAGTGCACACACTGAGTCATGGAATTAGGGGAATCTCATCAGGGGCCAAAAGAAGACCAGAGCACATTTAGTAGGGATCAGTGTAGCACCTTCTGCTTTTCCCCCAAAGTCCACCTGCAAGCACAGCAAGTCTCGGCAAAGGTGGAAAAGATATTACAGTTCTCTGTGAGAGGTGTGCACGATATGAGAACAGTGCTAGGAAATATGCTAGCATTAATAATACCATAAGATTAAGGTAGATGGAAGACGACCCTTTAGCATTCACAAAATTGATAATTAAGATTTACTTATGCACAAGGAAGAGAGGTTAAGAATTACTGCAGGGATTCTCAATTTTTTTTTTT
>NW_016107477.1:1976534-1978490 GCF_001604975.1 Cebus imitator
TTTTTGAGACAGAGTCTTGCTCTGTCACCAGGTACCAGGCTGGAGTGCAGTGGCATGATCTCAGCTCACTACAACCTCCGCCTCCTGGGTTCAACCAATTCTCCTGCCTCAGACTCCCCAGTAGCCAGGACTACAGGCGCGCACCACAACACCCGGCTAATTTTTGTATTTTTTAGTAGAGACGGGGTTTCACCATGTTGGCCAGAATGGTTTTGCTCTCTTGACCTCGTGATCTGCCAACCTCAGCCTCCCAAAGTGCTGGGATTACAGGCTTGAGCCACCGTGCCTGGCCGGAAAAATTTATAGCAAAATAAATTCAAGACCAATACACTGAAAACCTATAAAAATGTTTCTAAGAAATTTTAAAAGTTCTTTTATTTATTTATTTGAGATGCAGTCTCGCTCTGTCACCCTGACTGAAGTGCAGTGGTGTGATCTCCACTCACTGCAACCTCCACCTACCGGGTTCAAGCGAGTCTCCTGCCTCAGCCCCCTGAGTAGCTAGGATGACAGGCGCTCGCCACCACACCCAACTGAAGAAGCTCTAAACGAATAAAAATAAAATTCTTTTTTGTAGATAGGAAGATTTAACATTGTGAGATAGCAATTCTCCCCAAATAGATTCCATCAAATCCGGCAAAATCCCTTGGCTGGCTTTTTTGTAGAAATTGACAAGCTGTTCCCTGGTTACCTCAGGACATTCTCTCTCTCTCTCTCTCTCTCTCTCTCTCTCTCTCTCTCTTCCGCACCCCCGCCCCCGGCTCTCATTAAAATAAAATATTAAAAATGCGTTTCCTTTGGTTTCCTAAATTTTTTCCTATATTTTTATTATAATAATACGGTGAGGGAAAACTTACTTTATGTCCACACTTTGGTAATGAAGGCATCAAAACCCAGGCTAGCCCACATTAATACATCACTCTCTTAAACCACGTTTATATGGGTCTTCTTCAATGTTTTCTTTTAAAACAAACCGGTAGCACTCAAATGTTCTATCCTCACTGCACACTCCACTACGATGTACACACAGAACAGTGAGTTTTTTTCGTTTCAGTTCTGGGTAGCACATTCTATCCCTCTCCTCCCGGAGCCCTCCCCTTCCTGGCTCCAGCCCCCAGGCTCCAGCCCTGGAGAAGTTTGGCAAGTTGAAGGGCCCCTCTGGTTTCTAGGAGAGTGCCAGCTCTCTTTTAGCTTCTGGAGCTATGGGCCCAAGCAGCCCATATAACACTGCTTTGAATTTGGCATCTGTTTCCTTTCAGGGACTGCAATTCCCACAGAATTCTCCTTTACTTGAGTGTGCTGACCATTACTCAAACTGGGGATATTAACTGAGGTTTGACTAAACGTGAAAATCCAGTTAAATAGCGTGAAAATACTTCAGTATAGACTGTGCTATGGTATATATGTGTGTCAGAGTGACACAGGTTAACCAGCTAGAATTAAAACAGGTGAGGTATCTTCCTGGGTAGTCAGCTGGTACTCCAGTTGGGAATACTGCCCACATTCCAGAGGCACCCTGCTCTGTCTGTCTCCATGACAGCAGCACTTTGTTACTTACCGGAGAGAATATAGCAATGGGATATTAGTAAAATCAGTGGGTTGTTAATGGTGAAATTCTTGGTAGTCAAGGTCTCTATATCAATTACAATATTTTAGAGGGGGGCATTGTGGCTCACACCTGTAATCCCAGCAGTTGGGGAGGTCAAGGCAGTAAGATTGCTTGAGCCCAGGAGATATCACCAACCTGGGCAACATAGGGAGACACTATTTCTACCAAATAAAAATTTTTTTAATTAGCTGGGTATGGTGGTGCACGTCTGTAGTCCCAGCTACTCAGGAAGCTGAGGTGGGGAGGATCACTTGAGCCCAGGAGGTCAAGGCTGCAATGAGCCGTGATCACACCACTGAACTCCAGCCTAGGTGACCAAGCAAGACTGATGCTCTCCCTCTCTCTCT
>NW_016107477.1:1980770-1984492 GCF_001604975.1 Cebus imitator
TACATATTTTCAAGCTATATATATATACACATAAATACATTTTTAAAAGCAACTTTTGTCTATGGCATAATAAGGGAGTTTACAAATTCTCTCCCACCCAAAAAAGGTATGTAAGTGAACAAAATTTTCAAAAAAAAAAATTTCAGAGCTCTGAAAATTCCTGAAGGCAAACAACAAACTGGGAAGCTTTTCTTTAGGAAAAGCTGCTAGAGTTTTGGGTAAGATGCATGGAAGAAAGCGGCCTTCCAGCAGAGGCGGCTCCACTCTCACCTCAGCCCATCGGCAGGGGAGTTTCCTAAGGTAGAGCTAGCTGTGAAAGCCGCAGCTCCACTGATGGTGAAGCCTGGCTTGATTTAGAGCAGAGTAAAAGTACATGCCTAATGATCTTATCAGCAAAAGAAGTGACCTTGGTAGAAAATGAATGGGGATAGCTCACAGCTGGGCTGGCCTGAGGTTTTAGTTCCCCTTTTAGGGTTCATGCAACCGATAGCTGGACCAGCCAAAATTGTAATGACGAGATCCTGGAAATACGACAGGCACAGAATGGCTGGATCGGCTCTCCATCCACACCAGTCTTCTCTATTCAAAAGGAACAAAATAGTTGAACAAAAAAGCTGAACAAAAGAAATTCAAGAAAATTCAAGAAATTCAAGAAAAATTCAATGATAGGAATTTTACACACTGAAAACCTATGGAGAGAGATCCAAGATGGCTGATCACTAGCAGCTCGGGATTGTAGCTCCCACTGAAAGCGCAGAGAACGAGAGGACGCCACACTTTCAGATCAATTTTTGTTGCTCACGCACCAAGAGATTCCCAGCAGAGGGGCCCCACGGGTCGCCAGCACAACTCTCGTGGCCGGCGAGGTGGTTTTGCCGCTGCCTTGGTGCGGTGGTTCTTGGTGCAGAGTCAGAAAAGCACCATCAATCTTAAAGCCGCTGTTTTGGCCGGCGCAGTGGTTCGCTCAGATTTTAGCGCCGGGAATCAACAAGTTGGACGTCCATTCAGACACCAACTATAAAGACGGTAATTATAAAGACCACAGATGGATAAATCTATAACGAAGGGAAGAAACCAGCCTAAAAAGGCTGAGAATACCCAAAATCAGAATGCCTCTCCCTCTACAGGGAATCACAGTTCCTCATCAGCAACAGAACAAGGCCTGATGGAGAAAGACTGTGTTCCATTAACAGAAGCAGGCTTTAAAAAGTGGATGATAAGAAACTTCTGGGAATTAAAAGAACTTGTTCTAACCCAATGCAAAGAAACTAAGAACTTTGAAAAAAGGTTTGACGAAATGTTAATAACACACAATTTAGAGAGGAATATAAGTGAATTAATAGAGCTGAAAAACACAAGAGAACTTCGCGAACTACGCACAAGTTTTAACAGCCGAATTGATCAAGCAGAAAAAAGATATCAGAGGTCGAAGACCAACTTAATGAAATAAAACGTGAAGACAAGATTAGAGAAAAAAGGATAAAAAGTAACGAGCAAAGTCTCCAAGAAATATGGGACTATGTGAAAAGACCTAATCTACGTTTGATAGGTGTACCTGAATGTGACGACGAAGAGAATCAATCCAAGCTGGAAAATACGCTTCAGGATATTACTCAGGAAAACTTTCCCAACCTAGCAAGGCAGGACAACATTCAACTCCAGGTAATACAGAGAACACCACAAAGATATTCCTCAAGAAGACCAACCTCAAGGCACATAATCGCCAGATTCACCAGGGTTGAAATGAAAGAGAAAATACTGAGGGCAGCCAGAGAGAAAGGTCAGGTTACCCATAAAGGGAAGCCTATCAGACTCACAGCAGATCTCTCAGCAGAAACCCTACAAGTCAGAAGAGAGTGGGGGCCAATATTCAACATCCTTAAAGAAAAGAACTTTCAACCCAGAATTTTACATCCAGCCAAACTAAGCTTCATAAGCGAAGGAAAAATAAAACCTTTTGTGAACAAGCAAGCACTCAGAGATTTCATCACCACAAGGCCTGCTTTACAAGAGCTTCTAAAAGAACCACTACAAATAGAAAGGAACAACCAGTATCAGCCTTTCTAAAAAATACCAAAAAATAAAGAACTTCAACATAATTAAGAACTTGCATCAACTACTTGGCAAAACAGCCAGCTAACATTAAATGGCAATATCAAACTCACATATATTATTATTAATTCTAAATTTAAATCGACTAAATCCCCCAATCCAAAGACACAGACAGGCAAAAAAAGCCAAGACCCATTGGTATGCTACATCCAGATCCATCTCACATGCAAGGATACATAAAGACTCAAAACAAAGGGTTGGAGAAAAATTTACCAACCAAATGGAGAGCAAAAATAAATAAATAAATAGAAAGCAGGAGTTGCAATTTTTGCTGATAAAATAGACTTTAAAGCAACAAAGTTCAAAAGAAGCAAAGAAGGATATTACATAATGATAAACGGATCAATGTAACAAGAAGAGCTAAAGATCCTAAATACATATGCACCCAATACAGGCATACCCAGATATATAAGACTTATAAAGAGACTTAGACTTCCACACAATAATAGCGGGAGACTTCAACATCAATATTAGATAGATCAATGAGACAGAAAGTTAACATCGATATCCAGGACTTGAACTCAGATCCAGAACAAGTAGACTTAATTAACATTTATAGAACTCTCCACTTTAAATACACAAAATATACACTCTTATCGATACCACATCACACCTATTTCATTTTCTTACATTTAAATGAAACATTGGTTGGCTGCTTGTTAGTTATTTTCTTCCCTCATTTTTTTTTTCATGTCTCTATTATTAAACACAATTATAGGCATACCCATTTTAGACTGCATTCTAGCCCGGGCAATAAAGCAACACCCCTGTTCTCTCTCGCTCTTCCTCTTCCCCTTTCTTCCTCTCCTTCATTCTTTTTTTTTATTCTTTCTCTTACTTCTTCTAAAAAAAAAAAGGAGGAGTTTGGCTCCATCACCCAGGCTGGAGTGTGGTGGCATGATCTCAGCTCACTGCAACCTCTGCCTCCCGAGTTCAAGTGATTGTAGTGCCTCAGTCTCCCAAGTGACTGGGACTACAGGCGCGCACCACCACACCCAGCTAGTTTTTGTATTTTTAGTAAAGACGGGGTTTCGCCATGTTGGCCAGGCTAGTCTCAAACTCCTGACCTCAGGAGTTCCTAAGTGATCCACCTGCCTCAGCCTCCCAAAGTACTGGGATTACAGAGATATTGTTAAATAAAAAGGTAAGCACAGACTGAGAGAAGATAATATATTTGCGAATTGTATATCTAATAAAGGATGTTCTGAATATATAAAGAAGTCTCAAAACTTAGTAGTAAGAAGTCAAAGAACCCAAATCAGTAAATGTCAAAAAACCTAATCAAACACTTCACTATAGGGGATACAAGGCTGGTAAATAAGCACAAAAAAAGAGTCTCAACATTATTTTCTATTAAGGAAATACAAATTAAAACCTCAACAAAACACTACTATATACCTATCAGAATTGCTTACATAACAAACATTGACAATGGTGGTGCTGGGGGAGGCAGAGCAATGGGAACCACTATATGTTACTGGCGGCAGTGAGGAGTGGTGATACCACACTGGAAATCATCCTGGCACTTTCTTATAAAGATGCTCTTCCCATAAGACCCAGAAATCCCACTCCTGGTTATTTACCCAAATGAAATGGAAGCTACCATATTC
>NW_016107477.1:1984592-2010324 GCF_001604975.1 Cebus imitator
AAAAAAAAAAAAAAAAAAACCTAAGGGGAGAAATTAAAGAAGATCTAAATGAATAAAAAGACATGTCTTATTCACGGACAGGAAGATTCAATACTGTTAGACAACAATTCTCCTTAAATTGATCTGTAGATTCCACCCAACTGCTATCAAAATCTCAGCTAGCTTTTTTGTGTGTGTGTAGAAATTGACAAGCTAATATGATTGGAAATACAAATGACCTAGAAGAGTTAAAGCACTTTAGAAAAAGTTAACAAAGCTGAATGACTTACAACAACCTATTTCAAAACTTGCTACAAAGCCAAAGAAGTCCAGACAGTGTGATATTAGCATAAAAACAGATGCATAGATCAGCAGAACAAAATAGAGTCTAAAAATATATACTTATATTTATGGTCAATTGATTTATGGCAAAAGTACAAAGGCAATTTTGTATTTTCAACAAATGTTGTTGGGACCACTGGATTATCTATATGCAAAAAATGAACTTAGACCCCGACTCCTTACCATACATAGAAACTAACTCAAATGGATCATAAGGCCTAAATGTAAGAGCTAAATTATAAGCTTTCCAGAAGAAAATCTGAGATCTTGGATTAGGCAAATAATTCTCAGAAATGACAGAAAAAGAATAATCCACAAAAGAAAACAATTGATAAAATGAACCTCATCAAAATAAAAAAAATATATATGGCACTACAAAACATACCATTAAGAATATAAAAAGACAAGCATAGGCTGGGAGAAAATACTTTCAAATCACATGTCTGATAAAGGATGTCTATCCAGAAAATATGCAAAACTCTTAACTAAGCATACAAACAACCTGATTAAAAATTTGGCACAATATTTGAATAGCTATTTCACCAAAGATATATGAATGGCTAAGAAGCACCTGAAAAGATGGCTCAATGTAATTAATCATTGGAGAAATGCAAAGTAATACCATGAGATACTGTTTTGAACTCATTGTATGTCTATCATCAGAAAGGTAACACATAGTGTTGGTAGGAATATGGAGAAGCTGGAGCAATTAGACACGGCTGGTAGGGCTGCAAAATGGTGCAGACACTTTGGAAAACACAAACTTACCACATGATCCATATTCTAACCCCAGGAATTTCACGCAAGAGAAATGAAACCTATATCTAAACAAAGAATTGTATGTGAACATTTACACCATTATTCCAGATAGCTCCAAAAAACTGAAAACAATCAAAATGTCCATCAACTGGTGATTGGATAAATAAAATGTGGTGTAACTACATACTTGAATACTATTCAGCAATAAAGTAGAACACTATTGAGATATGCTAAAACATAGATGAACCCACGAAATACTAAGTGAAAGAAGTAGACACAAAAGACTCCATTTTGGTCGGGCGTGGGGGCTCCCACCTGTAATCCCAGCACTTTGGGAGGCCAAGGCAGGCAGATCACTTGAGGTCAGGAGTTCTAGACTACCCTGGCCAACATGGTAAACCCTGCCTCTACTAAAAATACAACAATTAGGCTGGGCATGGTGGCTCACAACTGTAATCCCAGCTGCTTGGGAGGCTGAGGCAGGAGAAGTGCTTGAACCTGGGAGGTGGGGGTTGCAGTGAGCCGAGATCACTGCACTCCAGCCTGGACGACAAAACTGGAGTGCAACAGACCTGGATTCAGTATCCGAAAAAAAAGACTCCATTTTGTATGACTCCATGTATGTGAAGTTTTCAGAAAAGGCACTTCTCAAAGTACAGAGAGCAGATGATTACTGGGGGCCACAGTAAGGATGGGAGCAGGGGCTGGGCACAAATGAAAATGATGACACTTTCAGCAGTCATGGAAGTGTTCACACCAGATTGTGGTGACAACTGTACAGCACTCTAAATTTACTAAAAACATTAAACTGTACACTTACAACTGGCAGAAGTTTAGGGTATATAATTATACTACAATGAAGCTGTTAAAACAGAGATTCTCCTCACTCTTGTAAGTACCTGGTGTACATTTACGAAGCCTGAAACTCACATACTGAAGGAAGGTGATGGAACCTAAGGCTTGATCCCTGAAATGTCCTGTACCCAGCATTAGGAAGGCTGCCAATCACCAAAAGAGAAGTCTGAATACTCCAAAAGACAGAAAGCTGTGACTATCAGCTTGAAGGATATGGACTAGAACTTGTTATGCATCTGCATGCTAGTCACTGCTGTATGTTCGTGACATGTACTGTGGAAGTTCGTGTTGGATCCAAGTTATTCTCTTGTGATTGTCTACGTGGTCAGATCGTAGGAACTAACCAATCCTCGTGTACCTCCATCTTCCTCATCTTCCATTATCCGCCAAAAAGTGGATACACATTTTATTTATATTTTCATTTTTAGAGATGTGGTCTCACCCTGTTGCCCAGGCTAGAATACGGTGGTGCAATCATAGGTTACTGCAGACTAGACCTCTTGGGCTCAAGTGATCCTCCTACTTTAGCCTCCTAAGTAGCTGGGGCTACCTACGCATGCCACCACACCTGGCTAATTGCTATTTTTTTGTAGGCACGGGGGTCGCCCAGGCTGGTCTCCAACTCCTGGGCTTAAGGGATCTTCCTGCCTCAGCCTCTCAAAGTGCTGAGATTATAGGTGTGAGCCACCACATCTGGCCCCTACAACAGCAACCAAAGAATTGTTTCTTTATTATCTGATTCCTTCAAATATTATTTTGGAGTCATTTTAATATTGAATTTGATTCCCTTTAGAGAAAGCCACCTTATACACACATTTTCAGAGAAAGTTAGATCATATAAAATGAGGCCCATTTAAATTCAGTCAACTATAATAATTAAAGCTAAACCAACAAAGTTAGAAACCACTAAAGACACAGGAGATGTTATGCTCATATTTCTAAAGAGAATGGGCCATTCTTTCATTCAGTAATATGTGATTTTTATCAAACAAAAATCCATCTGTGACATAAATTCTGTATGCCTTTGTTCTGTTCCTGAGAGGAGGAGGATGTCTTAGCCCAGAACGCCTGGAGGAGAACAGCTGTTCTCTCACTTAAAGAAAGTCCTTTAAAGCCAAGCAGGTAGAGTTCCCTTAAAAAAAAAAAAAAAAAAAAAAAAAAACTACTATATGTAAAAATATCACTACTCAGCAAATGCCAACAAGTCTGCAGTCACACAGAGGATTTTGAAGTGATATTCTTTAAAAGGAGACTTCATGCGGTAGAAACATAGTGTTTAATTAAGAGTTATCCTTCTGTTGACAATGATACTATCTCGCAGAAGTAAGTGGAGTGATATAGGTGTTTGAGACCCTCAGAAACAGAAATCTCTCCCAAATCTGAACTGAGGAACACACTTAGTAGGATTCCCGGAATTTCTCATGCTTGACTCCTAGCAATGGGGTCCGGAGTATGAGGTCCACCTGTCACCTCTATGACACTTTCTAGAAACTCAACAAATACTTATTGACTACATGTGTTGATGAATTTCTGGCTTGAGATGCTTAGAGGTCAGTGGCTCTAAATCTAGAAATCAGTTTTTGTTGAATATAATCTAAGTTTTAAGGCTGAATGAAATACTCATCAACAGTAAATAATCCCATTACAAAAAATGTAATCCATTTCTCCTTTGTATTGATTGGGTAGATGAGAACATGTCAAATTAATAATGTCTTCAAGTCATCAGGGTCCTCCTGGCTACCAGATTCTGTGGATTTTCTGTATCCATATTTGGACTCCACTCATGGGTGCAGAGAATGTCTGAACTTCTTGTTTCTGCTTTTAGCTTGCTCCTGACTGTGTACTCTGGTTTAAAATGTGAGCAGAGGCCTTGGTTCCAAAAAGGTCTGTCCATTTTCTTTCTTAGTCTGATTACCTAGATTCTTCCTTATTCCCTGTCTTTAAATCCTGCCTGAAGCCTAGCGCCTGGACTCACACCCGTAATCCCAGCACTTTGGGAGGCCAAGGTGTGTGGATCCCCTGAGGTCAGGAGTTTGAGACCAGTCTGGCCAACATGATGAACCATCTCTACTAAAAATACAAAAAAAAAAAAAAAGAAAAATTAGCCAGACATGGTGGTAGGCACCTGTAGTCCCAGATACTTGGGAGGCTGAGGCAGAAGAATCACTCGAACCCAGGAGGTAGACGTTTCAGTGAGCCAAGACTGCGCCACTGCACTCCAGCCTGGGTGACAGAGCAAGACTCCATCCCCCACCCCCCCAAAAATAAATCCTGCCTGTGTGACCCACTGAGGTCTCCTAGCCTTCTGGAGCCAGCCCCTGCCCTTCCCCAGGAGATCATCACTCTGCTTCCTCACTAGGGACTTCCCTAACCCCCTCTGCCCATCTCTGTGGTCTCAAAACAATACCCACTATTAATAGATTTCCATTGTTTGCCTGTATTGGGAACTGTTCATTCAACAAATATTTACAGAATCTACATTGTATGTCAGGCACTGTGCTAGGTGTTAGAAATATAGGCAAAACTCTCAGCCCTTAAGGAGAGACAGGCAAGTCAACAAATAGTTGCAAAATGATGTACTAGTCAGATGTACAGAGAAATCGTTATGGAAACAATTAGGAGAATGACAGGCTGGAGTAAGTCAGAGTGCCACAGGTGAAATAAAGATCACATTATCCACCAGTAATGTGGATCTGATGGAACCACAGATATCACAGAATGGCCAAGATGTGGTTAGCAGTGGTGTGGAGAGGTCTGAGCAGGGTCAGATCACAGAGAGCCGTGGAAGTCCCACTCAGTAGAGACTGAGATGCCGTTAAAGCAGTTCAACAGGGATGGGATGACAGGTCAGCCTCACAGTCCATTAACTCAGGGGAACTTCCAACGCCAACAGCTTTCTGGGCTCTTCCAAACTGTGACATTACGGGCTACATTAGACCATCCCAGCATGTGCAGCTGGACTGGCCCTTCCAGAAGAACCTGTTCCACCCAAAAGAACCTGTTCCACGCCCAGGCCCAGGTTCTGGCCCTGCTCTGTTGGGGTTAGTGCAATATCTCTCCAAGTGCCTGCAGCAGGGAAGCCAGGTAGGCAGTTGGTCTGCAAGTCAATATAGGCGGATGTGTAGGAGGTGTGTGTGTGTGCATGTGTGTCTGTGCGTGACAAGGATGTAGAAAGGAAAATGGCTCTGATTTTGTTGGGTGGAAGAGGAATAATAAGCCAAATATTGAGGAAAACTTCTGAAGCAGGCCAGGAAAGCATATGCATAATGAACCATCAATTAAAGACAAGAGCACGCCAGGTGCAGTGGCTCACGCCTGTAAGCCCAGCACTGTGGGAGGCCAAGGCAGGTGGATCAACTGAAGTCAGGGCTCAAGACCAGCCTAACCAACATGGTGAAGCCCCGTCCCTACAAAAATACGAAAATTAGCCAGGCATGATGGCTGGTGCCTTGTAGTCCAGCCACTTGGAAGGCTGAGGCAGGAGAATCACTTGAACCTGGGAGGTGGAGGTTGCAGTGAGACAAGAATCACGCCACTGCACTCCAGCCTGGGTGACAGAGTGACACTCCACCTAAATAAATAAATAAATATAAAAAGACGAGCAGAAGAGGACAGGAGCAGTAGGTGAATAAAGACAGCTAGACCCTGGAGTCATGAGATGTGAGAAGGTACAAGGGAGATCAGCAGGTCGTATCAGGGGAGAAGGTGGGGCCCGGATAATCTCAGAGAAAAGGCTGCTGTGACCTGTTCATTTAAAGGTGCTGAGAAAGAAGGGATGTGGCACAGAATAATGCCTGAATATGCAAGACACATTAAATTTTGGATGAATTCATTAAAGAATGAACAAATCAGTGCAACACCAGATCGATCAACACCCAATTCTGCAACAACAGACTTTATCCCCAAACATGAGGACTCTAAATATCATATTTGATCAGGAGTATTTTTCAAAGAAAGAAGGGTCTTGGTGAATGAGCAAGTCAGCAAAGCAATACTAAACTGTGGGGAAGCCCATTTAAACACGAGCACGACAATGAAGCATCAAATGAGAACTTTCTGAGTGAAAAACACTATGCAAGGGACAATGAGGACACAGAAGAAACTGGCTTTCCCTGAGCCACTTCACTGATCCAACGTGGGCTCCATCTAAGTGCAGGGGTTGCTCACAGCTCTGAGGTGTGTGGGTGCTGTTATCCCCACTTCACAGAGCTGTCGGAATATCCGCAAACAGACATGAAGTGAGGAGAGTCAGTTGGGACCTGAGTATTCCAACATCTGTTATGTACACAGAACTTGCCTGTGGTCTGCGGCAGGCAAGACAGGGTCAATGCTACAACTTGAACCTACAGACAAGAGAGGGGTGGTTGCAGATCCTGCCTTCTTGCATTGCTGAGTAAACTGCATTCACCAACAAAGTTTATAATGTTAACTGAGTCGTTCTCAACCCTGGCTGTGCAGTGGAATCAACTGGGAAGCTTTTTTTTTTTTTTTTTGAGGCGGAGTCTTGCTTTGTTGCCAGTCACCAGGCTGGCTGGAGTGCAGTGGCGCGATCTTGGCTCACTGCAACCTCCACCTCCCGGGTTCAAGTGATTCTCCTGGCTCAGCCTCCTGAGTAGCTGGGTCTACAGACACACACCACCATGCCCAGCTAATTTTTGTATTTTTAGTAGGGACAGGGTTTCACCACGTTGGCCAGGATGGTCTCAATCTCTTGACCTCATGATCTGCCTACCTCAGCCTCCCAAAGTGCTGGGATTACAGGCATGAGCCACCATGCCTAGCCAAAAGTGTTTTTAAAATGCAAATGACAGGACCCCCATCCCAGACAGGAAATATACTCCCTGGGGGTAAGACCTGGGTATTGATATTATTGAAATTTAATGTGCAGCCCAGAGAGGGAACTTCTGTGTCACCGTTTGAGTCTGCTCTTCTGACAGACACGGAAGGGCTGGCCAAGAAGATGACTCTGAGTTCTCCATGGAGAAAAGGAAGCCTAAGGGAAACAACCATTCACCAACAGTGGCGTCTGGTGTAGAAGCTGACTCCGCTCCTCCAATAATGCAGCCAGTGAGTGCTGCACGCCTGTGCCCCTCCTACCCTGCTTTCCTCTGCCCAAGACCTGGCTTACTCATTTCACTCCTAACTTACGTGAACATGAGCAGGCAGAACGTAGATGGCAATGTCCACTCCTGTGACTTTAACTCCTTACCTCCTTCCTTGGTCATCATTTCTTATGGAGAAAATTCCTTTTGATATATGTACTTTTCAGTTCCTTGGATTTCAAAAGCAAATACACCAAGAATGTCAAGAAGTGCTATGGATTCACAGCGAGGAAGGCGGCCGAGAACAGGGTTCTCTAGACACCCTACCTCTGAACATCCTTGACCCAGGGCCTGGAAGAGTGGAGGTCCCAACATGTCTTCGTGCATGGATGAATGAGTGAATACATGAATGAGCAAGTGCATGAAAAAAGTTTTAAAAACTGAATGCAAATGACAATAATCCTACAAGAAAATACTATTCTCCTCTCCAGTGAGGTGTTAACTCTTTAAAATACTAACTTATGGCCAGTCGAGCTGGCTCACGCCTGTAATTCCAGCACTTTGGGAGGCTAAGGCGGGTGGATCACCAAGTCAGGAGTTCCAGACAAGCCTAGCCAACACAGTGAAACCCTGTCTCTACTAAATATACAAAAATTAGCCAGGTGTAGTGGCATGTGCCTTTAATCCCAGCTACTTGGGAGGCTAAAGCAGGAGAATCGCTTGAACCGGGAGGTGGAGGTTGCAGTGAGCTGAGATCACGCCACTGTACTCCAGCATTCCAGTCTGGGTGACAGAGCAAGACAATCAATCAATCAATCAACCAACTAACTCCCAGCCAGGCACGGTGGCTCATACCTGTAATCCCACCACTTTGGGAGGCTGAAGCAGGCAGATCACTTGACATCAGGAGTTCAAGACCAGCCTGCCATCATGGTGAAACCCTGTCTCTACTAAAAATACAAAAATTAGCTAGATGTGGTGGCAGGCCACTCCCAGCTACTCAGGAGGCTGAGGCAAGAGAATCGCTTGAACCCGGTAGGCAGACATTGGAGCCAAGATAGTGCTACTGCACTCCAACCTGGGTGACATAACGAGGCTCCATCTCAGAGAAAAAAAAATGCTAACTCCCTTTTAAAGCAAAACGCTGGGAGTTTCCAAAAGCATTCACATGTGGATGCATTATCTCCAATTCTCCCCACTCCAAACTCCCAGAAGGAACAAAAGTATGCCCCCGAACCCAGGGGTGAAGTGCTAAAGAGTCGGAAAAACTTATTTTGTACAAAAGCAAAGGTAGAGGCCGGACACAGTGGCTCACACCTGCAATCCCAGCACTTTGGGAGGCCGAGGAGGGCAGATCATGAGGTCAAGAGATCGAGACCATCCTGACCAACATGGTGAAACCCCGTCTCTACTAAAAGTACAAAAAAATTAGCTGAGTGTGGTGGCGCACACCTGTAGTCCCAGCTACTCGGGAGGCTGAGGCAGTAGAATTGCTTGAACCCAGGAGGCAGAGAACGCAGTGAGCCAAGATCGCGCCACTGCACTACAGCCTGGGCAAGAGTGTGAGACTCTGTCTCAAAAAAAAGAAGCAAAGGTAGAAATGACAGAGTTGGACATTCGGATAAAAGGACTGAGAAGGCAGACTGTGGATTTTGAGGGGTGGAGAAAGAGTGCTCACCCACCACAGGACACAGCTGCAGGGACAGAAAGCAATCAGTGTCAAGAAGAGTTCTGGAAACAACTATTTAAACCAGAAACCCAAAAGGTCTGCTTGAAGACCAACTGGAAAGGCCCTTGCACCTCTGGATACAATATGAGAAAAGGTTTTTTGAAACGCAGATTTTGGTTCCTACCCAGATCAAATGAACTGCAATCCATTTGATTGGATGGAACAAAATCTAAGAGGCTGAAGGACCTCCTACCCAGCGAGGGGCCAGGGCTGGGGCTGTTATCCAGAGTCTGGGACTGGCTTTATGGTTGCTCAGGCAACCTGACTACCTGTGGGAAATTTCTCAGTGTTACTGCCCTCCCACTACTAATGACCCAGGTTTTAACACTAGAACCACTCTGGAATTGTTTGTGTAATTCAAAGAAATGCTGGGAGCAAAGGTTTTGATCTTTGAAACAGAAATGTCCCTTCTTTTTGATATTGGCTCATGGTGTTCTCCATGCCATGCAAAAGAGGACCAGATGGCAACTCTGGCTGGGTGAGAACCCCAATTTATCACAAAATACAACCCAGATTCAGAAGTGAGACAGTGGAAACAGGCCATCACATTGAGGCTACCCTAGGGTTGGTATGTTGCAGCCTGTGTATGAGTGGTCGGGTTAGATTTTAGGTGGAAAACGGGAGTACATTTCAGGTGAGAGAGTCATGTAACAAAATCACACAGCTGCAAGTCAATATACAACGTGCAGTTAGACAGGAAGGAGATCCCTGCAATAGAAGCTAATAGTTCAGCTACAGAAAGGTGTGGAGAAGGGCAGGGTAGCTGTGACTAAACTTGGAGGGATAACGGAGAGCTGCAGCAGGTGGGCAGGAGCTGAGGGAGCACATTATGAAGGCAGTATTTTGACAAGGTTTCTCTAACTGCAGTGCAGGACTAGATTAAACGAAAGGACGCGGGCTAGCATCAGAGACCCAGTAAGAGCCGCCAGTTACACTACAGCTGGTGAGCATTTGCAGTGGTATCAGAGAGAAACTGAAACAAAAAAACAGGAAGTTTTTCAAGGAAAGAAACAAAATTCAGGGAGACAAGTTGGATAAGGGGGTACAGAAAAAGAAAAACAGAAAAGGAAGATGAAGACTGGGTAACCGAAAGAATCCCAAGAACAGCAGATACAGGGACGGCAGCCAATCAGGAGAAGGAATGAATTCCTTGTCCTGGGCTGGAGATAACAAGATTCCACTTGTTGTGGGTAAAATTCTGTCATTACCAAAAGGTTGGAAGACATCTAAATGTGTGGTGCAGGCTGGGCATGGTGGCTCACACCTGTAATCTCAGAACTTTGGGAGGCTGAGGCAGGCAGATCACTTGAGATCAGGAGTTCAAGATCATCCTGGCCAACATGGCAAAACCCCATATCTACTAAAAATATAAAGATTACCCTGGCATGGTGGTAGGCGCCTATAATCCCAGCCACTCAGGAGGCTGAGGCAGGAGAATCGCTTGAACCCGGGAGGCAGAAGTTGCAGTGAGCCGAGATCCAGCCACTGCACTCCAGCCTAGGCAACAGAGTAAGACTCCATATCAAAGGAAAAACAAAGAAAAAAGGATGGTGTAACATAATCAACACTGTGGTTGTGAGGGTTTTTTTCCCCCCTCTAATTGTTCTCTTTTAACTAAAAATGATCTGCTAAATTTAATTATCTTCTTTAACACTGCTATGGTCAGAGAGACATAATTGCCTGAGGTTCTGGCAGGAAATTATGGAGCAATGGAACAAGATGCAGGAAATACTTTTGGGAATGAGAAAAGATGGCACTTTCCATAAATACACATGGATCTAAAATTGACATTCCCACCAGCAATACAGGAGGTTCTCTGGCACAAGAATGTCAGTCATACTGCCTGCTGGGCCAGCAGATCAGACTTCAAAGATAACTTCTGGAATGAAGAGATTCAAACTTCAAATGGTTGATTAAAAAAAAATGTGCACACACACTGAAATCACACTGCTGATTTCGCGTTGTTTCTCCGCCGCCATTTCTGAATGAACACTTCGAGATAAATGCTTACCTAGGCAAGAATGTTATCCACCAAGCTGATTTGGATTCTCACTGCCTCCATTGTCTGCCAGTTGCCCCCAAGCAAGACTAGGAACAAGTTAACCCAAGGAAAGGAGCCAGCCTTGAGAAAACAAAGACACAAATGGGAAGATTCTGTGCTATTTATCATCAAATGGTTACTCTGGGCACTGACTGTCACCCCCAGTATAAAGGACATGAAAATACAATGAACCCAGCTATCGTGTGGTATTTTATGCTGAAACAGCTCCTGATAGACATGTTCCAACAGAACCAAAGTTCATGACCGTAACTAAATTACTTCTATGAAGCATTTTTTCTCCTCATTAATTTTGTAATGCCTTGGTTTATTCAATTGTCCATGGATGCATATTAGTTTTTTAGAAATAAAAAAGGTAAAATAATTATTTGCAAACTTGTAAATAACCTACATACATCATTCTTAGGAGACGATAGTTTATCTTCCTCATCCAAACATTTCTGAGGAATGTAATGAAAAACTTCAACTTAGGTCTAAGTTCCAGAGTTCTGTCCAGCTGCTATCAATTAATTTTTATATTCAACATATAGGCGTATTCATTAGAATTTTTTTTTAGCTGGGCACGGTGGCTCATGCCTATAATCCCAGCACTTTGGGAGGCCAAGATGGGCCGATCCTGAGGTCAGGAGATTGAGACCATCCTGGCTAATAAGGTGAAACCTCATCTCTACTAAAAATACAAAAAATTAGCCAGGCGTGGTGGTGGCATGTGCCTATAATCCCAGCTTCTCGGGAGGCTGAGGCAGGAGAATCACTTGAACCCAGGAGGCAGAGGTTGCAGTGAGCCGAGATCGCGCCACTGCACTCCAGCCTGGGTAACAAGAGCGAAACTCCGTCTCAAAAAAACCCGATTTTTTTTTAAATAAAGTTCTTCTGTACCTGCCATAGCGTTCCAATAATAAGTCACACTTATTGGTCAATATATTAACTTATCCTTAATATCTAATTGAATTATTTTCAAACTCCTCTATCATAAATCATAAAGTTCTAAAATATTTTTTTTAATTCTCTATGGCTTAAAAATAGCTTATTAATGCTATGGTAAACAATATTTTTAGAAGTAGTAAAACAGCATGAAATCAATCAAGTTTTTAAACCCCAAAAGATTTAGGAAACACTGCTTTAATAACACCTTTCTGTCAAAGACCTACTCGGAAGGACAAGTTGCAAGGTCAAAAGTTTGCAAGTATATACATTTACTCAGTGATGTGTTAATATCCTGCACAAGGTCCAGTGAAGAAGTTAGTATGAGCAGAGGGCAGTGGAGAGAGAGATACTGTTCTATGCATCTATGTTTTGTCAGAAAATCACTGGTGCCCCTCTTACACTGTCAGGGAAGTAGTAGGTTTTATGATGTAGCTTGCTTTGAAAAGTTACCTGAGCCGGGCTCAGTGGCTCATGCCTGTAATCCCAGCACTTTGGGAGGCCGAGGCAGGTGGACCACCTGAGGTCAGGAGCTCGAGGCTGTCCCCCCTGATCAACATGGTGAAACCCCATCTCTATTAAAAATACAAAAATTCGCCAGGCAGTGGTGGCGGGCGCCTGTAGTCCCATCTACTCGGGAGGCTGAGGCAGGAGAATCGCTTGAACCCAGGAGGTGGAGGTTGCAGTGAGCCGAGATCGTGCCACTGCACTCCAGCCTCAGCGACAGAGTGAGACTCCATCTCAAAGTAAAAATAAAAATTAATAAATAAATAAAAGTTACCTGAAGAAACACCTTTAGAAGCTTACCCAAAAAACTAAAGGCAGTGGTTACCTCAAAAGAGGGTGACAAAGTCTTAACTTTTTTTCTACATACCCTTGAGTACCTGTTCCATTTTGTACCATAAATGTAGATTATATATTCAAAATACTTTTAAAGTTACATGATTCCTAAATAAAGATATTGATTTCAACGTAGCTCAACGATGAGAAGTGGCTACTAGCTGCTAGAAACACTGCAAAGCAATGAACAGGCAGGTATGAACTAAGCAGTCCCTGCCCTTGAGAAGCCTGAGCGACAAGGTGAGACAGATAAGCAAGCCAATTATTGATCCCATGACAAGCAAGGCAAAAGCATCGAGCAGGGAAAGCCCTGGGAATCCAGGGAAGGGGTCTAACAAATACTTCAGCAGAGAGAGGGCTGGGAAGGTCTTCCAGGGCTCTTTAGAACCCAGATGAAAGACATGTCCAGCACTTCATAGCACATGTGCCAGGAAATACTGGTTAGCTACAAATAGACGCAGGTATGTACCAGATAATGCTTCTCAGCTCTGAGACAGCAGGCCAGCTGGGGTCCAAGCCTCCTTGCTTTACCCACAATGTGATGTAGCAGAATATTGTCATTTTGTGCATCTTATAAAGTGAGGGGTTTGGGGCACATTAATCTAAACCCATAGGGTGGGCCCAGGAGACAGATGGTGGAATGAAAGGGCACACCACAGAAGAAGACCACTTGCTTAAACACAAAGGAAGGAAAGTCAGCCACATTGGGGAACATTAAGTAATTTGATAAAGAAATGGTGAGAAATGGAAAGGATTTTAAACAAGAGGAGTGATTATTGGAATGGTTTTTCTAGAAACATCTCAGCGATGGCTCGATTAAGGAGGGGGAAGAGGTGAGGCTGCTGGCCTGCTGAGTGTACCATCACACCATTTCCTGAGAAAAACAAACAATTCCTAAGCCTAGCCAGCAGTGGGAATAAAAAATGGGAGAGAGACTGCACAGATTTTCAGGAGGTAAAATCAACAAGTCTTAATGACCAAATGGATTTCAGCAATGAAAGAGAGAGGATGTCAAGGATGATAAGCATGTACAATAGGCATAACGGTAATAACCATTGTGCAGTGAATGCCTATGACACGCCCCACACTCTGCTAATATTTTTCAGCTGTTATTTAACCATATCGATGCTATCCATTTTATAGCTAGAAAGCTGACATTGAGAGAAGTTAAGAAACTTAGCCGTGGCTGTGGCTAATCAAAGTGACAAGTCTGGCATTTGAGCCCAAGACTATTTGATTCCAAATCCAGACTCCAAATTTCTAAACGATTATGCTTTTTGGAGAATATAGCTTAAAAATATTAGTTATTTATAAAATAGTAATAATGATGAACATAGGTAAGCATGCTTGTTGAGGCCTAAGAACTTTTCTCACATTATTTCATTTAATCATTAACATCCCTTCTAGATAGGCACTATTATAATTCCCATTTTGCAGATGGTGTAACTGAAACACAGGTTATGGGCCCAATTTGCCATAGCTAGTAAAGCTAGAGAATTAAACACCTGAATCTTAAAGACAGAGCTTGTGTTATTTCCCTGTGACAATTTACTCTACATGAAAATGAATGTCCATAGGATTTTATGAATGAATTAGTATAAAATGGTACAGTGTTTCAAGGATCATTACTTTGAAATAACTGGCCCCAGAAACATTTTATGATACGAGTTAATAAAGCAGTGCAATTCTAAGAGTGGCACAAGACACTAAAGGTCAGTATACGTTATTTATTCTAATCTTGTTGTATCTGAATTCTCAATCATGCTAGATTAACTACAGATGTAGGCTTTATATTTAAAGTCTGCAAAAGAAGGGGGGAAAAAGGAATGAGCTGAAGTCCAGGCTACACAGGAGATGGGCAATGATGCTTCTATTACACATACGCTTGTTTCCAATTGCTACAATCAATATCTTTCATGGTTCCTTAGTTAGAGAAGATAGCAACAGAAAAGAAAAATGCACCTTCGAAATCAATTCAGGCATGCATAATTTACTGTGGAGTACACACTTGCTAAACTTGAATACGGTCATATATGAGAATGAAGTGAATTTTCTTTTACTCATAGATTTTTTTTCTGTACTTAGAATTGTCTATTTTGTTTAGGAAAAAAGGGGGGTGGTTTCAAACAAAAGTGGTGCAGCAAATATAATTTTATGTGACTGCCAGCTATGAATTTAACAGGTTATTTAATTTAACACAATACCTCCTATTCGATACTTAGGAGGAGCTCACTTGAAACAGGTTATATTTCAAAAGAAAGTGAGCCATCAGGTCACAGACTGTGAGTTGTAGGGTAACTCAGAGAGGCTGCAAAAATCATGGGGAACTTCTATCAATCTGAATGCTAATTGAAAATGATAGGTTACACAAAAAGTAAGCACCAGACAGCTAACTTGCAGGTGATTTGCAAGTCAGGATTATTGTATTATCACCAAAACACACAACTTTACTAGTCATTCATGCTATTCATGGGGCACAAAATCTTTCTTAAAAAAAAAAAAATCAGGCCGCACGCGGTGGCTCACGCCTTTAATTCCGCACTTTGGGAGGCTGAGGCCCGTGGATCACAAGGTCAGGAGTTAGAGACCAGCCTGGCCAATATGATGAAACCCAGTCTCTACTAAAAATATTTAAAAGAAAGAAAAGAAAATTAGCCGGGCAAGGTGACACGCGCCTGTAGTTTCAGCTACTCAGGAGGCTGAGGCAGGAGAATCGCTTGAACCCGAGAGGCGGAGGTCGCAGTGAGCCGCGCTGGCGCCGCTGCACTCCAGCCTGGGCGACAGAGCGACTCTCCGTCTCAAAAAAAATAAGTAAATAAATAAAAATAAATCAAAACTCCCTCAAGGAGGCTAGTTAGGAAGGGTGAGGGCTGGTGGTGTGCGGAAGGCAAACAGGGAAACATTCAAGGGCTCCTGCCCTGGGAGGTTTTCCGCAGCATCTCAAAGCAGGAAAGTCCCATGAGGTTCCACTTTCTCCAAACACCATTCATAACCAAGTGCGGAGCCCGGAGGCGCCCGGACAACCCTCAGGGCATCTCCTCAGTCTAAGACTTTCAATTTCGGGGAACAATAAGCAGAGGCAAGCTGCTCTTTCTCTACCCTGTGGGAAACCGGGACTTGTTCACTTTCAGCAGCCTGATAGACACGAGTCCACTCGCAGATCAAAGGCTCCTCTCCCTCCCGAAAGGCTCCTTTCTTCTGGCTGATAACTATGTAAATTCCCTTGCTCCCAGCCGGGCTCGGCACAGCAGACTCGCAGCTATTCAAAGCTGCGTTTCCAGCTCCGGTCCAGTGCTTCCATCATGAATGCTTGAATGAATGAGATGGTCGCGTTTCTGCAGAGCTCACAACTCAGCACAATGCCCAAACACACGTTTCCCACGAGGGTATTGCCAATTCCGCCCACTGCTTTTGATCCGTACTTTTTTTTTTAATGAAGTTTGCATTTGTGGGAATACGCCCTTTGTCACGTGTTGCATACTTTAAGATGTTTTCAACAAATATTTGTGACTGCGTAGCCAACACGAAGCCACTCTGCGAAGGCTTAACTCTAGGGGTGTCGTGGGGACTGGGATAGTCCCCCGAAAGGGAAAAGAATCCTCTCCCTCTCTCTCTTCCCCACCTCCTCACCCCCTCCCCCGCCGCCTCAAGGACAGAAACGGAAAATTAGCTTTGACTTTCTGTTCTCAATCGGTGTAACGCTCAAACAAGGCGCTCCCTTCTCCGCCGGTCAATCGCCCGGGCGCGCCCACGGTCAAACCCGCGCGGGGAGTGAGCGGGTCTGGACACTTCGCCGACAGCACAAAGAGTGCGCCCGGGTCGGGAAGGTGCATTCGTGCCCCCCGGACACCGCCTGTGGGTCCCCCTCCCAGGGACGGCTGGCGAGGGGCGCACTTCTCTCCACATCTCTCCCTACTAGCCCGCCCGGCTGCGAGTGGCCGGGAGGATTCAGCCCTCCCTGGGCTGCGGCGACCCAGCTAGCGCAGTCGGACAATGAGGGCTGCTCAGGAGAGCTCCTTCCCCATTCATTCCCGGCTCCAGGCCAGCAGCCCCGCCACCCCCTGCCGCGCAGCCGGGGCACTGAAAGCACCCCCCATCCCGCTCTCCCCGGCCCGAGCTGGAGACCCACGTGTCCGAGGCCCCCAGTCTGAGGCGAGGCGGACCAGGATGCGCGCCCAGACTCCAGCAGCCCCAGCACGCCAGGCTTTGTCCGCAGCCGCCCCGCCCGCCCGCCTGCCGGGGACGGGGACTCAAGGACCCAGGGACCCGGGCCGGGCTCACCTCTCTGCTGGCACCGCGCGGCGACCCACAGCAGCGAGGCCAGGAGCGCGCCCCACGCGCCGCCACCGTGCATCTTTCCGCCGCCGCCGCTCGGTGGGTCCGGGGAGAAAGCCGCGCTCCCGCTTGGAAGGCTCCGCGGGACGCGAGTCTGCCCTGCCCCGGCCCCGCTGCCCCTGGCGTCCCTGCCGCCCCTCCCGCCAGCCACCCGCGGACACACCCCCCGGCTGCGTCCAGCCCCTCCCCGGCCAGGCCCGGCTGCCCAGACCCCTCCCCCAGGGGTGCTCAGCTTGGCCGCGGGGACCCAGCGCTCGCGGCCCCCAGGTCCGGGAGGCTGGGCTGACCGCGGCCGCCGCCAGGCTTCGAGTAGGGGGTGGGCGGAGAAGGTGGGCTGAGGGGAGGAGAAACTGGGCTGCGGGGGCCTGAGAGGGTGGATTGCGAGAAAGTATGTGCCCTGCTGACCCTGCTCGCCCCGCCGCGGCCCTGCAGTCCCTGGTTCCGGACCCACGCGCTCCTGCCGGGAGCTGGGCGAAAGGCGACCCCTCGGGACGCCACCCAGTCTCTGCGGACCCGCCGCCCTCTCCGCGTGGGCAGAGGACTTGAGGATTTTTTCTGAAAATGAGTTGCAACTTGTTCCCCACTTTGTTTGCCTAAAGAAGGCAAAAAAGGTCACTCGGACTTAATTATTATCATTAGATACGCTTTCTGCTGGAGAAAGAGGACGTGCTCCTGACACGCGTTTTCAACTGCTTTGTTCTTTTTTTGGGTTTTGTTTTGTTTTGTTTTGTTTTTGTTTGTTTCTTTTACTATATATGGTCCTCGTTAAAGAATTTCTAATTTCCCCTTTTTGTTTCTATCAAAAGTATTAGCTGGGCACAGTGGTTCACGCCTGTAATTCCACCACTTTGGGAGGCCGAGGCGGGTGGATCACTAGAGGTCAGGAATTAGAAACCAGCCTGGCTAACATGGTGAAACCTCATCTCTACTAAAAACATTTAAAAATTAGCCGGGCGTGGTGACCCGCGTTTGCAGTGGCGGTTACTTGGGAGGCTGAGGCAGGAGACGCGCTTGAACTGGGGAGGCGGAGGTTACTGTGAGCTGAGATGGCACCACTGCACTCCAGCCTGGGCAACAGAGTGAAACTCTGTCCCCCAAAAAGTATTCATAACACTTGGCAAATTTCATATTTTCTCAATGTAAACATACAGGGATGTCTCATTATCATCCCACGATCTCATTTTGTCTTTTTCTTTTTTCTCTCACTTGTGTGAATTCATTTGACAGCTCTTATCAATTCCTGTTTTTCTGAGGACACTTCCTTACACATCTAACAAGTAGAACTTAGTTATAATACTTAGCGATCTCTTAATTTTTTTTTTTTTTTTTTTTTTTTTTAATTTGGAGACAGAGTCTTGCTCTGTATCCCAGGCTGTAGTGCAGTGGCGCGACCTCTGCTCACTGCAACCTCTGCCTTCCGGGTTCCGGTTCAAGCAGTTCTCCTACCTCAGCCTCCTGACCTCGTGATCCGCCCACCTCGGCCTCCCAGAGTGCTGGGATTACAGCGAGAGCCACCGCGCCTGGCCACGATCTATTAATTTTTTTAAATCATGGAAGTACTAAACAAAAGGATAGTTTGGCCTTTTAAAAAGGATGCAATATAGTTCCGTGAGTACTCAGTACAATACTAAATTTAAAATGCAGATGTTCTTAACTATTAAAATGTTACTGTTTAATTATTAAATAAGTAAATTTAGTACTTAATAAATGATCAAATATTATAATATTAGGCACATAGCTAATAAAATGCAGAATTATAAGCATTTCTGCACTGAAGTAACTACACACACATTTACGCATTAGATATGTATCTTTAAGTGTGTCTTAAGATCTGGCATTCATACAGATTGTCTTTTGGGATCCTCACAGCTCTGAGATGCTTGCCAAGAGATAGGAAGTGAGTTCTCCTGTCAGCAAATGTCCGGTCTAGAGCTAGACCCCAGGTCTGGTTCCTAGTCCATAGCCCTTTACAACACCACGCTGAAATCACAGAGGATGTTGATCAAAAGCAAACTGGAGGAATCACAAGGGGTGTCCCCATATCCTGGGACTCCCCATATCTTGGGTTCCTAGAAATTCAGGCTGGAGTTCAATGGAAACTTATCTTTGAACTGCAAGCAGGGATCTCACTTGTGTAATTTCAAGGGAGGCAAGTGGTCAGCACATCTGGGGAGTGAATAGGAAGCATCAAATTTGGAAACTGGCATTATTCATCACTGCTCAGAATTAAACAGAAAGATTTCAACGAAAGAATTCAGAACAAACTTGGATAAAATGCAGCAGTCAAAATGTCATAATTCTGCACATCTTTTAAAACCCTGTGGTACAAATTTTTCCAATCTTTAGCATGCTTGAAAAATACCTAAATTACCTAGAGCATCATGAAACTGCAGGGCTGGCTTGTTCAAGCTGAAAATGAGTATAACAAGAATGTTCATGTTTTGTGAGAAAGTAAAAATTCAACTCAACTAGACACAAAAAGATGCTTGCTTCAAAGTCACCTATAAATAATGAACAATTGAAAATGCCTAAATGCCAAGCAATAGTTAAAATGGTTAAGTAATTTATAAATCAATGTGATAGGCTATTATGTAGCTATTTTTAAACTATGAAACTTTTGCAATGAAAAAAAGAAACTCATATGTTAAGTAAGAAAAGCAAAATTCCAAATAACATGAACATTCTGATTGCAATTATGTCTAGAAAATAAGCACATGGGGCCAGGTGTGGTGCCTCATGGCTGTAATCTCAGCACTTTGGGAGGCCAAGGCCAGCGGATCACCTGAGGTCGGGAGTTCAAGACCTGACCAACATGGAGAAACCTGTCTCTACTAAAAATACGAAATTAGCCAGGCGTGGTGGTGCATGCCTGTAATCCTAGCTGAGACAGGAGAATCACTTGAACCCAGGAGGCAGAGGCTGTGGTGAGCCGAGATCGCACCGTTACACTCCAGCTTGGGCAACAAGAGTGAAACTCCGCCTCAAAAAAAAAAAAAAAAAAAAAAAAAAAAAAAAAAAAAGGAAAAAAAAAAAAAAAAAAAAAAAAAAAAAAAAAAAAAAAAAAAAAAAGCACATATACAATCAGGGAATGAAAAAAACAACATACAGAAGTAAACAGTTGTGTTGAGGTGGTCAGAAGGTGAGTAGGGCTATGGGTATTTTAGATGGTCAAGAAAAGCTCAGGCCTGGCTTAGTGATGGTTCACATTCTTCCCCTACGCTTACTAGCAGCGACATCTTGGGCAAGTTCCTCATCTGTAAAATAGAGATAGCAGTAGTGTCTACTTCATTCATTCATTCATTCATTCAATAAACGTGTTTTAAGTAGCCGCTAAGTGCCAGTGCTAAGAATATACCATGAAATGAGAAAGACATATGACATTTCCCACCCATGTGGAGCATGCAGTCTGATGGTTAAGGCAGAAAAAAGAAAAAATAATCATAAGTTTAATGAGTGCTATCAAGGAAATATCTGGTTACTAAGATAAAGAATGGGAGGACCAGGCACTGACTGGGCAGTTTGGGAAGGTTTTGCTAAGAAGGCTTATTTTAAGCATTAAATGAGCCAACATATGGAAGTCGCCAGCAGTCTGCCTAGCACATGCCAAATGATCAATAAAGATGAATTCTTTTTTTTTCTGTTTTTTTGAGACACAGGGTCCCATTCTGTCTCCTAGGCTGGAATGCAGTGGCATGATGTTGGCTTATTGCAGCCTCAGCCTCCTAAACTCCATGGTCACCCGCCTCAGCTTCCTGAGTAACTGGGACTGCAGGCGCACACGGCCACACTCGGCTAATCTTTTTATTATTATTATTATTACTTTGTTTTTGGGTTTTTTTTTGCAGAGATGGGTTTTACCATGTTGTCCAAGCTGATCTTGAACTCCTGAGCTCAAGTGACCTGCCCACCTCAGCCTTCCAAAGTGCTGGGGTATGAATTCTTATTTCAGTAATTTCACTAATAGTATTATGTTTTTTAACATTAAAAAAAAAAAAGCTTGTTTATGACCATTTTCAAAACCAGGGCTCACACAGATTGGGATGAGATAAATGGGAGCTTTCAATTCCCTTCAGAGATTCTGTTGAAATCCAGATTCTAATTCAGTAGCTCTGGGTTGGAGGCCTGAGTTCCTGCATTTCTAACAAGCTCCCCAGGGCGCCAATGCTGCGGACAGGCAGAGCACATTTTGGGCAGCACTTAGCTTGCTTGCTTTTTTGTTCTCCATCTTGTCTGAAAATTGAAATCAGTGGAAGAATTTAAGCAATACTGATGCTGGTTTCCACCCCCAGAGATTGTGATTCAATTGGTATGGGGTACAGCTTGGATGTCTAGGTATTTCTAATGGTCTCCAGGAAATTCTAAAGCGAAGCAAAGTTTCAGAAACACAGCTAGACCGACCTGCTCCTGAATGTAGACAAACCAGGTTCTGGTCATTAGGGGCGGAGCAGGCTGTGGGAGCCACATTCAGAGGAGCGTGGTCACAGGCCATATGAAGAAGTCCGGCCTAGCAAGTGTTTTGCCTCATAGCCTGACACCCACATAGCAGGGATCCAGCCATGGTGCCCAGAATACAGGACAGGACTGCTTCTCTGGAGAGGTGGTACAAGCAAGGCTGCCTCTAAGTTCTTTTTTTTTTTTTTTTAGACAGAGTCTCATTCTGTCGCCAGGCTGGATTGTAGTGGCATGATCTTGGCTCACTGCAATCTCTGACTCCCTAGTTCAAGTGATTCTCCTGCCTCAGGCTCCCAAGCAACTGAGATTATAAACACATGCCACTATGCCCAGCTAATTTTTGTATTTTTAGTAGAGATGGGTTTCACCATGTTGGCCAGGATGGTCTCAATCTCCTGACCTCATGATCCGCCTGTCTTGGCCTCCCAAAGTGCTGGGATTACAGGCGTGAGCCACTGTGCCCAGTCAGCTGCCTCTTAGTTCTTTTTTTTTTTTAGACAGAGTCTCATTCTGTCACCAGGCTGGATGGCAGTGGCATGATCTCGGCTCACTGCAATCTCTGATTCCCTAGTTCAAATGATTCTCCTGCCTCAGCCTCCCAAGCAGCTGGGATTACAGGCACGTGCCACTATGCCCAGCTAATTTTTGTATTTTTAGTAGAGACAGGGCTTCACCATGTTGGCCAGGATGGTCTCAATCTCCTGACCTCGTGATCCACTTGCCTTGGCCTCCCGAAGTGCTGGGATTATGGGTGTGAGCCACTGTGCCCAGTCAGCTGCTTCTTAGTTCTAAAGGAACTGAGATACAAGGCAGGGAGTTGGACACAGGAGCATTACACCAGGACCCAGGCAGGAAGCCTCAGTGTAAAGTTAGGGGCTTGGTTACAAGGACAGAGGCAAGAGGTCAGTTACTAGAATTGGTTATGGTGTCAGAGTCTGATCTAGGACAAAGCTAGAGGGGCTGACCACAGGAGAGGCTCCTTAAGGTCTCACGGCTAGAAATAAGGTGGTTGAGACCCTTAACTTTAGGCGGAGGTGAGGATTGGAAGGACTAGCAGTCAATGAAGGCAAATTAGAAGTGGGCGGCAAAAATGGTCCCTCAAAGGTGCATGTCCCATGTCCTAATGGCTAGAACCTGGAAATATGTTATATTACATGACAAAGGCACTTTGCAAATGTGATTAAGATCTTAAGATGGGGAGATTATCCGGGATTCACCAGGCAGACCAATGTAATCAATAGAAGTCTTTATAAGTGAAAGAGAAAGCAGGAGAGAAAGATTCAGTGATTCAATGTGAGAAGGACTCAACCAGTCATTGCTGGCTTTGAACATGGGGGTGGGGATCATGAGACCTGGAATGTGGACAACTTCTGGATCCTGGGAAGCTGAGGACACAGATCTTCCCCTAGAGCCTCCAGAAATAACCAGCTGTAAGGACACCTTGAGTTGGCCCAAGTGAAACCCATTTTGGACTTTGGAATTCCAGAACTATAAGATAATAAATGTGTATTGTTTTATGGTCAAGGAGTGTGTGATAATTTGTTACAGTGGCGGTAGGGAACTAATACATTAGGCAAAGACTACATCCCAGGAAGCAAGTGGAGATGAAGTTGGGGGGAAAATAAGTATCTCTATTAACACTGAAGTAGAGCCTGAAGATTCCATTTGTGCCTGTAATAAAAAGCAGAAGAAGGAAGAGAAGAAATTCTCTAAAATACTGGAAAAAAGAGAAGGAAGAATAGAGGTCTCAGAGGACAGCAGTAGAGAACCTGGGATCTGGGGAGGGACGAAATGGCTATTCA
Organism: Cebus imitator; assembly: GCF_001604975.1. Taxonomy (NCBI): domain Eukaryota; kingdom Metazoa; phylum Chordata; class Mammalia; order Primates; family Cebidae; genus Cebus; species Cebus imitator. Next base: position 2,007,711 of record NW_016107477.1, read on the forward strand.
TGAGGCTTATAAGCTTTGGTTTTTGTGCAAGAAGTGCCATAAACTCTGGGAACCATTTGGACAAAGAGGCTATAAAGTGATAGGCAGGACTCTGTTCATAGCCCTAGGTGACCGACTGACAGTTGCCTCCCGAAATCCAGGCTCCTCTCCTTCTGAGTACTTAGTCACCCACTAAGTCACCCAGGTGGGCACTGCATTGCCAGCCTCCCTCAAATCTAGGTTTAAATCTGCATTAGTCTGCCCAGGCTGCTGTAATAAAATATCACAGGTTGGGAGACTTAAACAACAGAAACTTATTTTTCTAGTTCTGGAGGCTGGAAGTCCCAGATCAAGGTCTGGCAGCATTTGGTTTCTGGTGAGGGCTCTCTTCCTGGCTTGCAGGCAGCCGCCTTCTCACTGTGACCTCACATGGTGGAGATAAAGAGCAAGTTTTCATGAGTGTCTCGTCTTATAAGAACACAAATCCTATTGGATCAGAGCCCCATTCTTATGATCTCATTTAATCTTAATTACTTTCTCAGAGGCCCCATTTCCAAATACAGCCACACTGGGGAAAAGGGCTTCAACACATGAATTTGGGAGGAACATAAACATGTGGTCCATCACAGGTTCTGACTAGGTTCAGGTTAACAGGACATGAGCAGAGGTGAGATGTAAAACTTGGGGCCTTGCCACCCAACATGACTTCCTTGCTCCAGACACAGGGTGTGTCCCCTTTCACCTTAAACTGAAATGCTTTTCTGGCACGCTCCTTTAACCCCACAATGAAGACCACTTCTGGAGGATGGAGAAGCCACAAGATGAGAGGAAAGTTAATAACTTTATGAAAAAGAGCCATCTGGCTGCCTAGACTGCCTAATGGCTGAAAGAGATAAAATAGTATTTGATTTAAGCCATTGTATTATAGAGTCCTTTATAAAGGCAACCTAGAATATCCTATAACCTGAATAACCGGGCTCTTCCTTTGTGCAGTTAACAAAAGTAATTGCCATGGCTTTCCAACAGATTTTATATATATATATATATATAAAATATATTTAATATATATATATATATATATATATATATATATTTTTTTTTTTTTTTTTTTTCTTATTTATTTAAATATTTTTTTTTTTTTTTTTTTTTCTGAGATGGAATTTTGCCCTAGTTGCCCAGGCTGGAGTGCAATGGCACGATCTTGGCTCACTGCAACCTCTGCCTCCGGGTTCAAGCAATTCTCCTGCCTCAGCCTCCTAGCAGCTGGGACTACAGGCATGTGCCACCACACCCTGCTAATTTTTGTATTTTTAGTAGAGATGGGGTTTCACCATGTTGACCCAGATGGTCTCAATCTCCTGACATCGTGATCCGCCCACCTCCACCTCCCAAAGCTCTGGGATTATAGGCGTGAGCCACCACACCCAGCCAGATTATATATTTTAAAATAAAAAAAAGAAATGTATTAAAATTAAATAATAAAGTAGTTACTCCACAAGAGTCAACTCCAGAAGAAAAGAAAACAAATCCTCCCTCGAAACTGATGGGGGATTGCCGGGAGCGGTGGCTCACGCCTGTAATCCCAGCACTTTGGGAGACTGAGGAGGGTGGATAGCAAGGTCAAGAGATTGATACCATCCTGGCCAACATGGTGAAACCCTGTCTCTACTAAAAATACAAAAATTAGCTGGGCATGGTGACACGTGCCTATAGTCCCAGCTACATGGGAGCCTGAGGCAGGAGAATCGCTTGAACCCAGGAGGCGGAGACTGTAATGAGCTGAGATCGCGCCACTGCACTCCAGCCTGGCGACAGAGCAAGACTCCATCTCAAAACAAAATAAACCAAAAAAAGCTGAATCTTATCCTGAGTGTGTTCCAGTCCTGAATAGAATGCCTCTTTCTAACTAATTCTGAATTTCTTAACTTTGAAATAATTTTGATTTAGATATTATGTTCTCATTTCAATATTTCTCACAAAATTGTTTTTTTTCTGGGTATCCATGGTTTTTCTTTGCCTCAGACATTGTTGTATATCTGCTTCAATGTCAGGGAAATTTTTACTCTTCAAAACCCCATTGCTATTACTTGTTTGCAAGAGTGTAGAGCCACATGAGTAAAATGATTAATATCAGAAGCCTCCATTTGCTTGGCCCAGAACTGCCTTATTAAATGAAAACAATTACTGCCATTTGATTTAGGCCTTTACCTTTGACAGCAGTTCTTAGAGAACATTTTTAATAGAAATTTCCTAGCTTCTCTGTTATACCGAACATCTGTGGGGTGGTCTAACCACTTTTCCTCACATTTTCTGAGGCTGGCCTCCCATGGCTCTGTGGTTAGCAGAAGAATATCCAGGCCAGGCATGGTGGCTCATGCCTGTAATCCCAGGACTTTGGGAGGCTGAAGCAGGTGGGATCACCTGAGATCAGGAGTTCAAGACCAGCTTGGCTAAGTTGGCAAAACCCCATCTCTACTAAAAATACAAAATTTAGCCAGGGGTGGTGATGTGCACCTGTAATCCTAGCTACTCAGGAGGCTGAGGCAGGAGAATCGCTTGCACCTGGGAGGCGGAGGTTGCAGTGAGCCAAGATCATGCCACTACACTCCAGCCTGGGTAACAGAGAGAAACTCTG
>NW_016107477.1:2010369-2015868 GCF_001604975.1 Cebus imitator
TCTCTAGAAGAAGAAGAAGAATATCCAATTTGCACAAGGTGACCTTATCTCTAGGACACGCCTCTGACTCTGGCTACTTCCTTCTGTGGCTTGACAAATCACCATCACCATCTTAGACTTTTATTTAAGGCGGGGATTATCTGAGCCTCAGCACCATCTTGTTTTTTCAATTCTTCCTTATATCCACACACCATTAAACTTTCCTCTTTCACTACTTTGAGTTGGCTTTCTGTCACTTGAAATTGGGTACTAATGCACCTTTTTATGTTAATATAGCTACCTGCCATTAAGGACCATAGAGAATGTCAGATAGCATCTGCTTTCTTTTTTTATTTTTTACTTCAAACTCTTTTTTTTTTTTTAAGACGGGGTTTCACCACGTTGGTCAGGCTGGTCTTGAACTCCCGACCTCAGGTGATCCACCCTCCTTGGCCTCCAGAGTGCTTGGATTACAGGCGTGAGCCACCCTGCCCGGCCTCTTTTTTTCTTTTAGTAAAGAGATGAGGCTGGCCCGACCTGTTGGTTCAGGCTTATAATCCCAGCACTATGGGAAGCCAAGGTGGGAGGATCACCTGAGGTCAGCCTGGCCAGCATGGTGAATCCCTGACTCTACTAAAAATACAAAAATTAGGGCAGGATCAGTAGCTCATGCCTGTAATCCCAGCACTTTGGGAGGCCAAGGAGGGCGGATCACCTGAGGTCAGACGTTCAAGACCAGCCTGGCCAACACAGTAAAACCCCATCTCTACTCAAAAGTATAAAACTTAGCTGGGCATGGTGGCGGGCACCTGTAACACCAGCTACTCAGGAGGCTGAGGTAGGAGAATAGCTTGAACCAGGGAGGTAAAAGTTGCAGTGAGCCAAGATCACACCACTGCACTCTAGCTAGGGTGACAAGAGTGAGACTAAGTCTCAAAAAAAAAAAAATTCAAAAATTAGCTGGGCGTGGTGGTGTGTGCCTGTAGTCCCAGCTACTTGGGAGGCTAAGGCAGGAGAATTGCTTGAACTCAGGAGGTGGACGTTGCAATGAGCTGAAATCATGCTATTACACTCCAGCCTGGGCAACAGAGTGTCCAAAAAAAAAAAAAAGTTGAGGTCTTGCTACATTGCCCAAAAGGGAGTGCAGCGGCTATTCACAGTACAGTCCCACTATTGATCAGCACGGAAGTTTTGACCTTCTCCGTTTCTTGCCTTTGCCAGTTCACCCCTCCTGAGGCAACCTGGTTGTCCCCCACTCCTGGGAGATCACCATACTGCTGTGGAACCCAGTGTGGACACCTGATTGACATAGCATACTCCAGGCCAGAACTCTTGACCTCAAGAAATTCTCCTGCCCCAGCCTGTAGTGCAGCTGAGACTACAGGATGTGCCACAGCACCAGACAGCGTTTGATTTTTGACATTTAATTGCATCTCAAGGGGCTTATAGTATTTTACATTTATATAGCTGATTTCCAGAGCATAATCTAAAAAATGCACTTAAATAAGATTTAACAAAGATTTTTCACGAGAAAAAGCAGTGGTTAAAAAAAATACCGGAATCAGACTGCCTGGGACCAAATACCAGCTGCCACATTTACTTGACTGGGTAATTTGTGGAAAATTATTTTAACTTTCTTGTCTTCAGTTTACTCAATTTGCTATAAAATATCCCCATTTTACTATAAAATGGGGATAAAAATAAGATGTATATCAAAAGGTGAGAATTGAATGGCATAACGAACACAGCATTGTTAGCATAGCTCCTGGCATCAAGTAAACAGTCAATAATTAGTTTCTTCTAGGATATCATCTTCATCACCTTGGGTGAGGAAGAGTGTTGGACAACTGCCGTAAGACGATTATGTGAGGCTGTAATGGAGGCGGGCAGCTTTTCAACGCATGGTTACAAAAGGCAGTTGGACATATGCAAAGAGATGAACAATTATCTGTCTACTTATTTAGCAAGAAGCACTAGAGACCCAGAGGGGAGATGCAAGCTAGGAAAGGGCAGCTCCCTAAAGCCAAGGAGTGGATGGAGGTTACAGTAAAATAGCAACCAGCTATATCAAAAACTAAAAAGACTTAAAAAAATTGTTTTGGCAGGGAATAGATCCTTAGGGAACTTGGTGGGCGTGTTTTTCTTTTATAGAGGAAGAGGAAGCCAAATTGGAGGGGTCCAGAAGACAGCTGTTCATACGGACATGTAGACAGCATTTGTCCCTGGGACTCTGCAGGACACCTCTGCCTGCTGGGCATCCGTAACAATGCAGCCTTTCAACAGGAAAGTCAGACATCGAAAGCAAAGTTTGCAACAGTAGCAGCAAATAAGAAATTTAGAGCTGGACACCAATTATCTAGAAAGTCAGAAATACATGTTTATAAAGATCCTTGTCATTGTGACATTTGCATCACACTGCTCACTATCATTGGAGCTTCCTTCAGCTTTTAACTAAGTTCTCCTAATGTTCATTCCCAATGGAGACAAATATTCTACAATATTCTAACTTTCATTTCTCCAAGAGCTTCTTCTATTCATGCTTGTCTCACAATCCCCACTTGTGTCATTTTATGACGTACCTCCAGACCTGTCATCAAGAAGCCAAATTTGAGTTACATAACCCGTAAACCTGGCATTGGCTTAGTGGCAAGGACAACATTCAAATTTTAGGAAGAAGATGTTACTAGTTAATAGGATCAGTTGCCTGAAAAGGCAATATTCTTTTATCAAAAAGCATTTTACAGGATCTCGTTTAATCTTGAGAAGCAATACCTTGGATATGCGAAGGTCAGAAGACTGAAATTAAATTGTGGCTCTAGAAATTGTCAGCTATTTGACCATTCAACAGGTCAATTACCTTTTCTGAGGCTCAGTTTCCTTCCTCTGTAAAATGAGTTTAACTGCATCTTTTGCTAGAAGTAGTAGTCACTAGCTGGGCACAGTGGCTCACGCCTGTAATCCTAACACTTTGGGAGGCCTAGGTAGGCAGATTGCCTGAGCTCAGGAGTTTGAGGCCACCCTGGACAACATGGTGAAATCCCGTCTCTACTAAAATACAAAAAATTAGTCACTCGTGGTGGTAGGCACCACTAGTCCCAGCTTCCTAGGGGGCTGAGGCATGAGAATTGCTTGAACCTGGGAGACAGAAGTTGTAGCGAGCCGAGATTGCACCACTGCATCCCAGCCTGAGCCACAAAGCAAGACTGTCTCAAAAAAAAAAAAAAAAAATGTGCTCGTCACAGCAGTTACTACCTCTAATGACAGTGATAATAACAACAGTTACTATGTATTGAATCTTCAAATCGTACTTTACACCCATTGTCACTTATTCTGCTTAAATCTCCACCTCCACTTTCACCATGGTGGACTTGGAGATTTAAGTAGAATATGGCAGATGACAGACTGCACCATGGCCACTGCAGGTGGCTAGAGAATCATGCCAGCCCATCTCATTTCAATTCCTTCCCATGGTCACTAAGGGGCCTTTAGAATTGCCAGGCAATCACACTCCCTACCCTAAACTCTTCACTCTCCCACTGAGCAGTCCCCCATCCATTTAGAGCTCAGCTGCATTTCCCACTATCCTTAATGCCCAGCCTCACCTTTCCCCACTTTTAAACTCCTGGTCTTTCTTCAGGACCCAAGTCAAACATCTCCTCCCCCAGGAAGCCTTCTATGATTGTTCCAGGACTCACCAACCACTTGCTTCCTTGTGGCCCCGAAGTGCTCTGTAATGCAATCTCTGCTGCAACTGTTGTTGATTTTATAGACATGTTTTTCCTATTAAATAAGAAACCCATGCTTCTTCTCAGTTTATTTTGTTTTTCCACTCCCCTGCAGTGTCTGAGACTTGACAAATATTTGTTGATTTTGACAATAATATAGTTTGGTCGCAGTTGTATGTTTGCCATGTTCCAGGCATTACGCTAAGCATGTTTCATATGCCAAGTTCCAAATGGTATAAAGGTCCCAAGGTGGCAGAAAGTAATGTAACTTGCTAAGTATAAACAGTTCTGAGTCACACACAACAAAAGCTGCCTCTGGCCACCTTAAACAAAGGCAAGTCAATCAGAGGGATAGCACAGCAGGGAGAACGGGGATCACAGAATCCACGGGAACTTGGAGAGCGGGGCTTGGAAAACAGGAACTAAGAGAGTCACAGATGCGATGCATCAGAATCCACGGCCAAGGTCACCCACCAAAAACAGTCTAGCTGAAGCAGACTGCAGCACCCGGAGCTGTCTGACCTTCAAATGTTCACTGCATCTTTGTTTCACCAGCTCAAGGCTCAAAGCCTGGAGAACCAGTAACTGATTGGCTGAGCTTATATTGTGTGCCCCAGGTGGGTGGTGGAGAAGCCTTGACCTTCTCTTCTTCCACAGTAGGAGCTGGGAGTGAGAAAGAGGAAAACAAAGTTTCACCCATGGGGAATCCTCTCCCAGACAGAGAAGGGAGTGCTGAGGGAGGAGGATGCTGCTGGCCAGCGAGCAAGATGGCACCTGTCTTCCACAGGTGGAGGGGAGGGAAGAGCTCCACGAAGTGGGTGAGATGCCAGCAGTCATTGCAGGATAAGTCTAGTTTTTAAAGGCACAGCAAAACAGAAAAAGTTGTAGGGAATCACTTTGGCAGGGGCATAGAGACAACACTGGAAATGTTTGGATGGGGCAGAGCTACAGGCAGGCTGTATGGGAGGCAAACCTGACGGGCCCCCACCCTGGGCTGTTGGGCTCTTCTGTCTGGTTTCTTCCTGGCTGTTGGTGGAGTTTCTCCTCCTCCCCACACTTCTGGACTTAGGTGAAACCCCACGCCACACTGTGTATAATCTGGCAACATAAGTAGCAGCTGAATGGGATAGATGATGAAACCCAGAAGTGGGGAGCAGTTTACTCCCCATGGGATGAATTTTGGCCAATAGAAGAGGGAGAGAGCCAGACTGAGGCTCTCCCCCTGTTTCTCTCTACTCTGCACCTCTGCCAGGCCCAGTTTCTCCTAGCAGCCCATGTGGACAAGTCCAGGGTGCAGACATGCCTGCCAAGCCCGTGCTGGGTTTCTTCCCGGTGAAGCAGCACCAGGCAGTCACACATCAGTCTAGGTTTCTCCCCATCTCTCCTCCTTCACTCTTCATTTTCCTCTTTGTTGCTATGGATTTATTTGCATATCTCAAATAAAGCATAAAGCATCAGCATTTTGATCTTTGCTTCAGGATCTGTCTATGGAGATGCTGTATTAAGAAAGGACCCTTTGGTTGGGTGCAGTGGCTCACGCCTGTAATCTCAGCACTTTGGGAGGCCAAGGTGGGTGGATCACGAGGTGAGGAGATCGTGACCAGCCTAGCCAATATGGCAAAACCCCGTCTCTACTAAAAATACAAAAATTAGCTGGATGTGGTGGTGCGTGCCTGCAGTCCGATCTACTCGGGAGGCTGAGGCAGAAGAATCGCTTGAACCTGGGAGGTGGAGTTTGCAGTGAGATGAGATTGTGCCACTGCACTCCAGCCTGGGCAATAGAGTGGGACTTTAT
>NW_016107477.1:2016721-2024572 GCF_001604975.1 Cebus imitator
CTGTCTTAAAAAAAAAAAAAAAAGAAAAGAAAAGAAAAAAAGGACCCTTTGCATGGAGCAATTAGTGAGAGGCGGGAGATATGTTTGAATCCTGCAGGTAAACCACATGTGTAGGAGGAAACCAGTGGTGAGGAATTTGAGCTTTAAGCAGAGTTGATGTAAAATCATTATCATTTTTTTATTTTTTTGAGATGGAGTCTCACTCTATCACCCAGGCTGGAGTGCAGTGGTATGACCTTGGCTCTACCTCCCAAGCTCAAGCGATTCTCCTGCCTCAGTCTCCCAGGTAGCTGGGATTACAGATGCGTGCCACCACACCCAGCTAATTTTTGTATTTTTAGTAGAGATAAGGTTTCACCATGTTGGTCAGGTTGGTCTCAAACTCCTAACCTCAAGTGATCCACCGGCCTCGGCCTCCAAAATGCTGGGATTACAGGTATGCGCCACCATGTCCGGCCTACTATCAGTTCTTAAGCACAAGAACAAAACGAAAATCTTTTTTTTTTTTTTAAGAAAAGGAAAATCTATCTGCTAGCAGTAAACATAAAGAGTGGAATGAAGAGAAATGGAAGTGGCCATGTGGGTGGAGGTAGGAGACAGAAGAGGAATATGGCAGTGGGAATGAAGAAGGGGAAAGAAGCTGAGATTTCAAAAGAAGAAACATGACTTAGTGACTAATTGGATGCAGATGATCAAGGAAATTGTGGACTTAAAATTTTCTTTCTGAGAATGAAAAAAACAATGGTTGGATGGAAGGTGAACCAATGGGAGAGGAAATCGTGAGCTCAGTTTGATTGTTGTCATTTTGATGTTACCAGATAGTCAAATGGCAGTGTTAGAAAAAGAGCTGGAAATTCAAGACAGATGGAGTTTGTGGCTGAGGCCAGAGGATCCAGTCTTCTCTGCGTGATCTCAGATTAGCTGAGGTAAGGGAGCTTACCAAGTTGAGACTGTGCAGAGAGAACTGAAGTGAAAGCAAGACAAGACAAGAGGGCTCCTAGCAGATGGTGGGAGCCTTCCCCGAAAAGGGGTTCCAGGATTGACCCATTGAAGGTGAGAGCTGGAGTAGGGACACTGAGGAAGGAGAAAGGACAAAGGAGGAAAGAATGGTCATCATGAGGACACCAGAAAGTTTCAGAGAAGATAAGTGACACGCCCTTTGCTGAGCGGCTAGTATGCCAGTTGCTTAATCCTCATACGCAAGATAAATACGATTCCCATTTCTTTTAAACAGAGTTTCGCTCTTGTTGCCCAGGCTGGACTACAATGGCACAATCTCGGCTCACTGCAACCTCCACCTCCCAGGTACAAGTGATCCTCCTGTCTCAGCCTTCCAAATAGCTCGGATTATAGGCAGGTGCCACCATGCCTGGCTGTTTTATTTTATTATTTTTTTTAATTTAGTAGAGACACAGTTTCACCATGTTAGTCAGGTTGGTCACGAACTTCTGACCTCAGGTGATCCACCTGCCTCGGCCTCCCAAAGTGCTGGGATTACAGGCATGTGCCACCGCGCCCAACCATACGATTCCTGTTTTGTGGGTAAAACAACAGAGGTTCACAGAGACTGGCTAACCTGCTTAAGTTTGCAGGTCTAAAAAGTGTACTTTCATTTTTGCTGTGTTTCATAAACCAATCCCCAAACTTAACAATAAACAATCATTTGTTCTCCTCAAGTTGATTCTGTGAGTTCCCAGCTAGACAGGCTCAGTTGAAGGCTTTTTCTGCTGGCCATCCTGGGCTCATTCATGCATCTGTAGTCAACTCCAGTCTAAGGGATGAGTGATTTAGGGGGAGCCATAGCCAGGATGCATGGAGCTAAAATACAGGAGGAGTCCTCCATTGTCAAAGGAAGCTGATAGATCAAAAATTACAAATTGAAAACAAAATTAGAATTAGAACAAAATATCCGAAATGTCAAGAATGGAGAGTAAGTCTAGAGTGTGGTAGAGAGCAGTTGCTGACAGCACACCATAGTGACAGTAATTATTACAGCCAGCAGCTCCCTACCTGTAACATACCAGAGACTGGGCGCAGGGCTTTTGTGCATTGTCTCACTGAATCCCTGTGGCAGCCCTAGGAGATAAGGTATGCTGATTCGCATTGTTTTTCAGTGAGGAAACAGGCAGGCAATGCCTTAAGTAGTTTAATCAAGATGAATCCAGGCAGAGGGGTGTGGAGTTTGGAATTTGCAAGAAAGGTTTGATTTAGTGATTTTGCTGATATGAAGAAGAAAATTTCTAAAGGTAAGGTGGGCAGGAACTATAAGTCTAAGATGCTAAAGGTCGTAAACATGAATATTGATGTCTCTAAGAATAATGATGGATAATAAGGTGTAAAATGAAAAACAGAATGCAAACTAAGTTCTGAAATAGCCAATGAAATACAGGATGTGAAAGTGTTGTACAATACTACAAAAACAGAAAAATTAAAGCGCAACCCAGGAGAGGACATACATGGGGATGCGCTGGGTTATACTGCAGAAACAGACACGTCCCAAATCTCTGAAGCATAAAACCACAGAGAACTCTTTCTCCATTATTGTGGATTAGCAGTGGGCTCTGTTCACTATTGTAACTCAGGGATCCAAGCTGATGGAAGCTTCATTTTAACATAGTCTTCCAACTGAGGCAAGCAAAGAAGTAAGTCACACACTGGCTCTTAAAGTTTCTGTTTATATTCCATAGGCCACGGCAAGTCACCTGGTCATACCTAACCTCAAGAAACCATGAGAGTGGGGTCCAATTATGTGTCCGTAAGTGGAGAAGAACCAGAAATATTAGGAAAACAGTGCTAATGAGGATCACAGAGAAATTCTTGTAGTCTATGCTAGGACATTGTCAGGAGACGCATGAGAGCTAGAACTCAGGTCTAGGAATTCCAGGTGAGCATGGAGAAGAAGATATGGAGCAGGGCACTGTGGCTGATGCCTGTAATCCCAGCACTTTGGGAGGCCGAGGCAGGCGGATCACCTAAGGTCAGGAGTTTGAGATCAGCCTGGCCAATATGGTGAAACCCCGTCTCTACTAAAAATACAAAAAAATTAGCTGGGTGTAGTGACTTGCACCTGTAACCCCAGCTGCTTGGGAGGCTGAGACAGGAGAATTGCTTGTACCCAGGAGGGAGGTGGAGGTTGCAGTGAGCCGAGATTGCACCACTGCACTCCAGCCTGGGCAACAGAGCAAGACTCCATCTCAGATCAAAAAAAGAAGAAGAAGAAGAAATGGAGAGCAAGAGAGACGGGAACGGGCAAGATCAAGCCATGCCAGCATCCAAAGCACAATCAGGACCGCTCTCCACAAGGTGTTTTGTTCAGATGGAGTTCACAGTAAACAAGGAAGCTTATTATTGGAGCAGCTTGGGGGTTCTCTTGAGGACCCCAATTCAGGAAACTCTAATCCCTGCTAGAATGGGGAAGTTTTTTTTTCCTTCTGCTCCAGACATTCTCCAAGTGTGTCCTGAGACAATGCATTACCAATTCCAGATGTGGAATGAGAACTTCACTAGGGGCAAGAAGGGCCTTAAGAAAGAAGTGAGTCTGGAGTCATGTTAGCTAGAGGGCCCCGGTCTCTAGAACTGAGACTTTGCCAGGGACTCTGATGGAGACCATTTACAAAAGCAAATATTTCAGTTGTAGCTACACTACACGCATCATTATAATTCTGCGGTAGGTTTAGCTTTTATGTTTCCTGACAGCTAAGGACTTCAAAGTTTTCATTTTCTAATAAAAGAAAACATGGACATTTATCTGCCGAGACAAACATTGAAGCATAAATAATTTCAAGAGTGAATATATTTGTGGATTATCAGCATAATGGACAATACTTTTAGTTACAGGTTTCCAAGACACAGTGAAATTCAAACAGATTCTCATATTAACCTTCTTTAGAGCCCAGGTCACAGCTTTACATCTTTATTAACTCACGGAGGGCTTTTACAAAGAGAAGAGACTGAGATAACAAGGCCAGGCTTGTTTGTTTTTTGATTACCTACATTCCTAAAGTATCTAGGACCTAAAGAATCTGAAAGAATGCACCGATTATTTTTCTATTTGGTTGACTTCCTTAAATATCAGATGTTTCAAGTGAGCTGATACCAGGTCTTAGTTAATCTGTGCCTGAATTCCTTAAGTACCAATAATGCATCGCTAGTAGCAGAGCAGAAGTTATGCATAGCTTTATAACTAGTGCATAAAATACTAGGGAGAAGCTGGGACCAGCCTAGGCCCATTGTAATGAGATCCATCGGTGTAAGGCAGACTTCTTACATTTCGGTACAGATGTTAGAGAAGGAAGCAAAACATATGTAGTGAAGAAAAATAAACATTTCAAGAGCTAAACAGCATATGCCTTTCCTCTCTAAGTTAGGCCAAAAATGACCTCCGTTCAAAGCCAGAAGGACAAGCTAAGCAGCCAAGGACTGAAAATAAAATGACCCATATGGAGCGAAGGAAAAGAGGAGTTAAAAGAAGGTCACATGCCACATGTGTTGGTCACAGTCTCACAGCTTGTTCTGGGGGAGCTTAATCTACTGGTTTCTGGTTGCCTGCTTATTGAGCTGGAGGTTTTGTTTGATGTGTGACTTCTAATTGAATGGCTATTTTTCATTAACATTCTGCACAGTTTTGGTTCAGTAGTTAATTGCTATTCATGAAAGGTTGGATTTTAATTATGAGATGAAGAGTCTGTCATTTCAGTGAGGGCATTTGTGTTCTCCAAAGCCCGCATGTAGATGCCCAGGGCAGAAGACACTACTGGTTTAACCCTGCCTTCCTTCCAGGTTGATGACAGGCTGTTCTGAGGGAAATGAGCTCTTTCTCACTCCGGGGAGTGAATCTTGATAAACTGAAGTTGGTCAAGGTAATTCTATTCTGTTTGCCAGTGATTGGCTCAGATACAAGCTCTTTTTCCTAATAAACATTATTGAGGTATATTCTATGGATAAGAAAATTGAGCAATTTTAAGTTTACAATTTGGTAAGATTGACAAATGTAAACAATTACAGCCACTCCCATATTCATGATAGAAAACATTTTCCTTACCCTTGAAAAGTTTCCTACTGTCTTTTCTAGTCAGTTCCCAGTCAACTCTTTATAGAAACCACTGTCTTGCTTTATGTCACTACAAGCTAGCCCTTTCAAATTTTCCACATACATGGGATTATAGGTGGCTTCGTGGGCCCTGGCTCACTCACCATCCTGCAGGACACCTTGGCGATGGGAAATCCAGTTCTCAAAATTGACTCTGGAAGAGGTAACTTAACAAAATAATAACAATGGAAGCAACTGGGAACATTATCAAAGAGCTATCATCCTGCAAAACTCCAGGCTCAGTTGATGTTACACATTTTAAAAAGTCCTTCATGAAAAAGAAAGATCTTAAGCAACATGATGGATTCAGAGGCTCATGAAAAGAGGCCACCAACACTAACATCTTCAAAATGAGATATATAACCTTATATGACAAATGTTGGTGAAATGAAGCATTATTTGTGTGGCTGCTGTGTAGCCTTCAACATGTACCAATCACATTTCCCATTCAGAAGGTCCCTCTCAACAACAGCTGTATGGCAAAACCCGATGAGAAGGAATGGATTTCAAAACGTGTATCCTGGAATCCTTCCCCCATTGATGCAGAAGACAACTACACGGCCAGGCGCGGTGGCTCATGCCTGTAATCCCAGCACTTGGGGAGGCCCAGGCTGGCAGATCACAAGGTCAAGAGATCAAGACCCTCCTGGCCAACATGGTGAAACTCTGTTTCTACTAAAAATACAAAAATAAGCTGGGCATGGTGGCAGGAGCCTGTAGTCCCACCTACTCAGGAGGCTGAGGCAGGAGAATCACTGTAACCTAGAAAGCGAAGGTTGTAGTGAGCCCTTATTGCGCCGCTGCAATCCAGCCTGGTGATAGAGCAAGACTCCACCTCAAAAAAAAAAAAAGAAAGCAACTCCTCTTGCACTTACATTTGGTCTGTATGAGAATTTATCCTGCCTTTTCCACAAACACTTCAGTGCTCCAGAATTTGCAACCCATGGTGTGGCAGCAGTGCTTGCAGGGACAACAGAAGCAATTTTCGTTCCACTAGAAAGAGTTCAGACATTGCTTTAAAACCACAAGCATCCTGACAAATGTATCAGCACTTATCGGGCTTTCTTTTCTTTTTTTTTTTTTTTTTTTTTTTTTTTTTTTTTTTTTTTTTTTTTTTTTTTTTTTTTTTTTTTTTTTTTTTTTTTGGAGTCTCACTCTAGTCACCCAGACTGGAGTGTAATGGTACGATCTCAGCTCACTGGAAACTCCGCCTCCCGGGCTCAAGCAATTCTTCTGCCTCAGCCTCCCTAGTAGCAGGGACTACAGGCACACACCATAACGCATTTTAGTAGAGATGGGGTTTCACTATGTTGGCCAAGATGGTCTTGATCTCTTGACCTCGTGATCTGCCTGCCTCGGCCTCCCAAAGTGCTGGGATTACAGGTGTGAGCCACCGCCCCCAGTACTTATCAGGCTTTCAAGGTACTGAAATGTCATGGAATTGGAGAATGTTATCGAGGCTTGGTGCCCATTCTTTCCGGAACGGACTCAGCAATATCTTTTTTTCGGCCTTCAAGGTCCCATTAAGGAGCATCTGCCTACAACAACGACTCCTAGTGCTCATTTGGTCAATGGTTTTCTCTGTAGAGGTCTATTGGGTGCCACGCTGGGATGCTTGCTTTTTTCCAATTAATGTTGTAAAAACATACAGTCTCAGATTCGTGGGGAATTTCAGTCTTTCCTTCCCCAAGGTTTTCAAAAAAATCTGGCTGGAACTGGACAGAAAACTGATAAATCTTTTCAGAGGTGCCTATCAGAATTACCATCGGTCCCTTATCTCTTGGGTCATAATCGATGCAACTTAAGAGTTCTTGTTAAAGGTTATATGAAAAAAAAATCAGTTAAGTTCCATTTATCAACTGAACAGAACTTCTAAGAAGAATGCAGTTTGGCCTCTTTCTTAATTGGCCAAATATAAGTTGGTGTCATGACTCCAGGCCACAGTGAGCTATGGGCAAGGCTGTTTTCTTTAAGCATCAATAAAACTGATTAAAACGTTCTAATAGGAAAAAAAAAAAAAAAGCAATAAATGGAATTATACAGTATTTGTCTTTATCTTCTTCTCTTTCACTTTACATAATGCTGTTGAGGTTTATCCATTCTGATGTGTGAGTCAGCAGTCCATTCTTTTTTATAGCTGAGAAGCTTTCCATTGCATAAGTGTACGTCAACTGATTTATCAATGTAGATGACCCACCGTTTTCCTGCATAAACCTGTTATGAACATCAATTGCAAATCTTCGCGTGGAGCTGGATTTCTGAATTGCACTGTAAGTATCTATGAACTCTTTAAGAAGCTGCAAAAGTACTTTCCAAAGTGATATTCCCATCAACAATATAAAATTCCAAGATTTCTAGTAGCTTCACGTCCTCATTTACATTTGGTATTTGTTAAAGGTGTTTGTTTTTGTTTGTTTGTTTGTTTTGAGGCAGAGTCTTGCTCTGTCACTCAGACTGGAGTGCAGTGGAGCAGTGACAAGATCTCGGTTCACTGCAACCTCCACCTCCCGGGTTCAAGCGATTCTCCTGCCTCAGCCTCTCCAGTAGCTGGGACTACAGGCATGCACCACCATGACCAGTTAATTTTTTATATTTTTAGTAGAGACAGAGTTTCACCATGTTGGTGAGGCTGGTCTCCAACTCCTGACCTCAAATGATCCACCCACCTTGACCTCCCAAAGTGCTGGGATTACAGGGGTGAGCTATAGCACCCAGCCTATCAGTTTTTTTAAAATAGCAACAATTCTAGTAATAGTATCTCA
>NW_016107477.1:2025342-2031302 GCF_001604975.1 Cebus imitator
ACTTGGCTAATTTCGTATTTTTAGTAGAGATGGAATTTCTCCATGGTGGTCAGGCTGATCTTGAACTCCTGACTTCAGGTGATCCACCCACCTTGGCCTCACAAAGTGCTGGGACTACAGGCGTGAGCCACTGTGCCCAGCCCTGGTAACTTTTTAATTAAAACAATTTTTTAAATACTTTCAGATTTACAGAAAAAGTAAGCAGATAGGAGAGTTCTCACATACTCTCCCATCGTGTACACAGTTTCCCTACTATTAACACCTTACATTAGAATGGTATATTTGCTGCAGTTATTTAACCAATATCAATACATTCCTATTAACTAAAGGAATTATTCCACACATTATTCCCATTTCTCTAGTTTTTACCTAATGTCCTTATTTGCTTCTAGGGTCCCACAGGACATCACATTATGTTTAATCATCATATCTATTTAGCTTTTCTTGGCTATGAAAGTTTCTCAGACTTTCCTTGTTTTTGATGACCTGGACAGTTTTGAGGAGCCCTGGTCAGGAATTTTGTAGGATGTTTTTCTACTGGAATTTGTCTGATGTTTTTTCTCATGATTAGATTGGGGTTATGGGTCTTAGGAGGAAGAAGACAGAAGTAAAGTGTCATTGTCATCACATGCTATCATACTCCCCCCCGCCACACACACACATATACACACAGTCTACATGAGCTGTGACTTGTTTGTTCGTTTTCTTCTTTTTGAGACGGAGTCTCACTCTGTTGCCAGGCTGGAGTGCAATGGTGCCATCTTGGCTCACTGCAACCTCCACCTCCCAGGTTCAAGCAATTCTCCTGCCTCAGTCTCCCGAGTAGCTGGGACTACAGGCATGCAACACCACATGCTGCTAATTTTTGTATTTTTAGTAGAGATGGGGTTTTACTACATTGGCCAAGATAAGCTCATGATCTGCCCACCTCGGCCTCTCAAAGTGCTGGGATTACGGGCAAGAGCCACTGCGCTCGGCTGAGCAGTGACTCTTAATGTTGATCTTGATCACCTGGCTGATGTAGTGTTTGTCAGGTTTCTCCACTGTGAAGTTATTCTTGCTTTCTTGTCCTTTTCCCCACTGTACTCTTTGGACAGAAGTCACTGCTGTGGTTTAAATATTTGTGTCCCCTCCAAAATTCATGTTGAAATTTAATCCCCATATTGGTAGTATTAAGATGTGGGGCTTTTGGGAGGTGATTAAGTTCTGAGGACTCTGCCCTCATGAATACATTAGGGCTCTTACTAAAAGGGCTTATGGGGCCAGGCACGGTGACTCAGTGTCTACAATCCTAGCACTCTGAGAGGCCGAGGAGGGGGAATCACCTGAGGCCAGGAGTCTCAGACCAGCCTGGCCAACACAGTGAAACTCTATCTCTACTAAAATTACCAAATTAGCCGTGTGTGGTGGTAGGGGCCTGTAATCCCAGCTACTCAGGAGGCTGAGGCAGGAGAATTGCTTGAACCCAGGAGGCGGAGGCTGCAGTGAGACGAGGTCTTGCCATTGCACTCCAGCCTGGGCAACAAGATCGAGAACAAGATCGAGACTCCATCTCAAAAAAAAAAAAAACAGAGGCGTGGAGGCTTGTGGATGTGATTTTTCTGTCTTCCACTGTTCCATCATAGGAGGACACTTAGATAGCACAATCTATGAAGGAAAACCCATAGGATCACCCTCAACAGATACAGTGAAAGTATTTGAGGATAATTGACATTTATATGATAAAAACTCTTAGGCAACTAGGAAGAGAAGGGAACTTCCTCAGCCTGATAAAGTACTTGTTCAAAAAACCTACAGCCGATATCACAAGATGTGACTGTCTTTGTCGGTGCTGCTATAATGAAATACCACCAACTGAGTCATTTATCAAGAACGGAAATTATTTCTCACAGTTCTAGACGCTTGGAAATCCAGGTCAAAGTGCTGTCAGGTTTGGTGTCTGGTGAGGGTTCATGCCTCGTGGTTTTCCAATGTGTTAGGTTGGCCTTACATCCCTTGGAGAAACTCTACTTAGTAATAATGTTTATTCACTTTATGTATTATTGGATTCAATTTGATTTGCTGAAATTTTGTTAAGGAGTTCTTTTGTTTGTTTGATTGCTTTGTTTTTGAGATGGAGTCTCACTCTGTCGCCCAGGCTGGAGTGCAATGGCACAATTTCAGCTCACTGCAACCTCCACCTTCTGGGCTCAAGTGATTCTCCTGCCTCAGCCCACCCCGCCCCCCACCCCACCACCGAGTAGGTAGGATTACAGGCATGCACCACCGCACCCAGCCAGTTTTTGTATTTTTAGTAGAGATGGGGTTTCACCATGTTGTCTGGGCTGGTCTCAAACTCCTGACCTCTGGTGATCTGCATGCCTCAGCCTCCCAAAGTTCTGGGGTCACAGACGTGAGCCACCGTGCCCCGCCCCATCTTGACATCTACAGATTTTCAAGGAATATCACCACTCTCATCCATGATATTAGTAATTTATTTTCTCTCACTCTTTTTTCATCAGTCTTCACAGAGCTTTTTCAAGTTCATCGATCTTTTCAAGAACCAGCCTTTGGTCTCATTGATTTCCTCTATTGTTTTACTGCGTCCTCTTTCACCTATTTCTGCTCTCTATTATTTTCATTTTTCTGCTTACTTTGGGTTTAATTTGCTAATTTTTTTTTTCTAGTTTCCTTAGGTAGAAGCTTGGACTGATTCAATAACTTTCTTCTTTTTTGACATAAGCATTTCACTTTATAGTTTTCATCTAAGAACTGCTTTAGTTGTACCTCACATATTTTGATGTATTTTGATTTTGTGTGTTGTTTAATTTCCAAGTATTTGAGTATTTTTCAGATATCTGTCTGTTGTTGATTTCTAGTTTAATTCAGCTGTACTCAGAGAACATATTTTGTATGACTTCAATTCTTTTAAATTTATTAAGACTTGTCTTACGGTCCAGAATATGGTCTATTTAGATAAATGCTATGTGTGCATTTGGAGAAAATTTGTATTTTGTTGTTTGGCAGAGTATTTAATGATTGCCAACTAGGTCAAATTGGTAGATAGGTTGGTTCTTGTCTATTCATTGTCTATTGGTTGTATTTATTGTTGGAAAGAGAGTGTACCCAACAATATTTGTGGATTTGCCAATTTTTCCTTTCAGTTCTGTTTTTGTTTCATGTGTGTTGAAAACTCTGTTGCTAGAAATATGGACATCTGTGGTGGTTATGTTCTCTTAATGAATTGATCTCTTTATTATTATGAAATGTCCCTTTTTATTCCTGCTCAAATTTCTTGTTCTGAAATCTACTTTGTCTAATGTAAATGCTTTTCATTTGATTCATGTTTGCAACTTTTAACCTAGGCATATCTTCATGTTTAAGGTAAGTTTCTTGTTCACAGTATACAGTTGGACTAACTTCATTATCCAATCTAACAATCTCCACCTTTTAATTGGAAAATCTATGTGATTTACGAGTAACTAACTCTCAATATGGATGGGTTCAAACCTAGTACCTTCCTATTTCTTTTCTATTTGCCCAATCTGTTCTTTGTTCCTCTTTTTCTCTTTTCTGACATCTCTTGGCTTGATTCAGCATTCTACATTATTCTATTTTATGTCTAACAATGGTTTATCAATGCTACTTCCTTTTAGTTATGATTTTCTAGTTATTGCTGTAAGTTTCACTGTTTAGAAATTATTTATGCTGTGGTTGCCCCACATTTTATTCCTATGTATATTATAAACTTCAATACATGGTTATTTTTTATTTAGATAGGCACAGACTTTTCTAATAAAATTTAAAACTAAGAAAAAAATATCTATTTTACTCACAAATTTGCCATATTTGGGTTATGGAATCTGTTGTGCAAATCTAAATTTTCAAATTGTTTCATTTTTCTTTAGCTTGAAGAAATTCTTTTAATTCATTGTGAATTGCAGATCTGCTGGCGATGAATTTTGTCAGCTTGTGCTTGTTTGGAAAATTGGTTTCACTCTTATTGTTGAAACATATTTTCATCAGGAATAGAAGTCTAGGTTGACAGTTGTTTTATTTCAGCACTTTAAGGACATTGCTCTTTCGGTTTAAATATTTTCTGACGAGGAGTCAGAAAGTATTAACTCTTATCTTTGAGTATTTGTATCTTTGCTGTAACTCTTATCTTTGTTCCTCTGAATGCACTATATCTTGTTTTCCTGCCTGCTTTTGTAATTCTGTCTTTATTGCTGGTTTTCAGCAGTTCAACTAGAATGTATCTTGGTGTGGTTTTCTATATATTCTGCTTGGAGTTCACTGAGATTCTTAGATTTGTTTGTGTATCATCTTCATGAAACTAGGAAAATTTTGGCCATTATTTCTTCAAATATTTTTATATTCTCCCTGTATTTACTCTTCTTCCAGGACTCAAATTATATGTATGTTACACAGCTTGATATTGTCCTATAGGTCACTGATCTCCTATGATTTTTAGTCTTTTTCTCGTTTTCTTATTTTTATATAGTTTCTGTTGCTTTGTATGCAAGTTTGCTGAGCTTTTCTTCTGCAGTGTCTAATCCGCTGGTAATTCCATTCACTGTATTTTTCATCTCTAGAAACTCCATTTGGATTTTTTTTTTTTTTACATATTTCATTTTTCTATCACATTCTCACTATAGCTTTGTCATTTGTGGGTCTGTTTTTGTTGATTGATTTTACTGGCTGTTATGGGTTATAGTTTCCTTTTTCTTTGCATGTCTGGTAATTTTTTAATGCACTTGCTGTGCTTTTTACTTTGTTTTCTGCCAGATTTTATTGTATTTCTTTTNACAGAGTCTCGCCCTGTCGCCCAGGCTGGAGTGAAATGGCACAATCTTTGTTCATTGCAACCTCCGCCTCCCAGGTTCAAGCAATTCTCCTGCCTCAGCCTCCCAAGTAGCTGAGATTACAGGCCTGCACCACCACACCCAGCTAATTTTTTGTATCTTTAGTAGAGACGGAGTTTCACCATGTTGGCCAGGCTGGTCTCGAACTCCTGACCTCATGATCTGCCCACCTCATCCTCCCAAAGTGCTGGGATTACAGACGTGAGCCATCGAGCCCAGCCTATTGTGCTTCTTTAAATATGTTTTGATTTTGTTTTGGCATGTAGTTAAATTAATTCAGATCAGTTTGATGCCATCAAAATTTGCTTTCACATATTTTTTTTTTTTTAGACAGAGTCTTGCTCTGTTGCCAGGCCACAGTACGGTGGCATGATCTCAGCTCACTGCAACCTCTGCCTCCCAGGTTCAAGTGATTCTCCTGCCTCAGCCTCCCAAGTAGCTGGGACTACAGGCGCACGTCACCACACCCAGCTAATTTTTATATTTTTAGTAGAGACGGACTTTCACCATATTGGTCAGGATGATCTCGATCTCTTGACCTCATGATCTGCCTGCCTTGGCCTCCCAAAGTGCTGGGATTACAGATGTTAGCCACCACCCCTGGCTACTTTCAGACTTTTTTTTTTTTTTTTAATTTACTCTGCTATGGGTAGGCTGAGGCCAAAAAAAGGCATCAGCCTGCTTTCAGACTTTTTAAAGGCAATTCCAGAGCAGCCTTGATTCTAAGGTTAATTTATAATATGATGATTTGGAATCATTTTATTTACACTTAGAAAAGGGACAGAACTAAGGAGTGCCCTCTGTTCTAGCCTTTAGACATTACTATGTGAGAATATGATGCCTAGAATTCTGCAACCACCAAGGGTAGTAGCTGACACCCTGAAGATGGCAAACAGAAAGAGCCAATCATCTATGTCCTACATGACATTGCTGGGCTATTGAATTAACCAAACTGGAGCCAGCTACTTTCAGACTTCTTTTTATGTGAGATACACTGAAAACACTGTTCAAACAAATTTCCATTGTATTTTCTGTTACTTACTGTCATATTCTTCCAAATATACATATCACCAGATTTTTGCCAGTTTAGCTGATTTAATTTTTTTTTTTTTTTTT
>NW_016107477.1:2032532-2033803 GCF_001604975.1 Cebus imitator
TTTTTTGAGACGGAGTCTTGCTCTGTCACCCAGGCTGGAGTGCAGTGGTGCAATCTTCACTCCTGCAACCTTTGCCTCCTGGGTTCAAGCGATTCTCCTGACTCAGTGCCTCCCATGTAACTAGGATTACAGGTGTGCACCACCATGCCCGGCTGATTTTTGTATTTTTAGTAGAGAAAGGTTTTACCATGTTGGTCAGGCTGGTCTCGAACTCCTGACTTCCTAATCTGCCCACCTCAGCCTCCCAAAGTGCTGAGATCACCGGTGTGAACCACAGCGCCCAGCCTATTTTTTTTCAACTGACAAAAAAATCCTAGATATCCTTCACTTTTTAGAAGCAAACATGAAACATTTTATTTCAGAAGTTATTACCATTGGCCAGCTAGGTAGTTCATACCTGTAATCCCGGCACTTTGAGAGGCTGAGGCAGGTGGATCACCCAAAGTTAGGAGTTTGAGATCAGCCTGACTAGCATGGTGAAACCCCATCTCTACTAAAAATACAAAATTAGCTGGGCATGGTGGCGTATGCCTGTAATCACAGATACTTGGGAGGCTGAGGCAGGAGAATCACTTGAACTCGGGAAACGTAGGTTGCAGTGAGCAGAGATCATTCCATTGCAATCCGGCTGGGCAACAAGAGTAAAACTCCGTCTCAAAAAAAAAAAAGCAGCTGTTACTGTTATCTTAATGTTTTCTAAATTAGGCTATGGGTAATTATATATTTAATTCATTTTCAGAACATTTTGATCCTTTTTTGGGAAAAAAAATATGCTTGAAGAAACATGAGAGCTGGTCTTTGCTTGTCTCAAAAATCTAATCCTAACAATGCTACTCCTTCTTCCATTATGTGTGTAACTGGTTGAAACATGTCTATGCGTGGGCTTTAGAGATTGTGGGAAATGTAACAGAAAGATCACCAGAGTCATGAGTTAAGTGGAACCATCTCCTAACACCCGAGGGCAAGGAGAAAGAGCTACTAACATACCTGTGAAATCCAGGAAAGCTTGCACTGAGACACAAGAAGCCCTGCTGATGGCAGAAAAGGGATATCTGGAGAGTACTGCTGGCAGAACACAAGGAAGAAGATGCCTGTGAAAGATCATCTTTGACACAGACACCGAAAACACAAAGGGCAGGACGACAATCTCCCTCAATCTACCTCCTACCTTTTTTGGGATGAGACAATTAAACATTTGATAACAGTATACTTCCAAAGGATGCTGTAATCCTCTTAGGTGAACTACTTTTTTTTTTTTTTTTTTTTTTTTT
>NW_016107477.1:2034653-2038299 GCF_001604975.1 Cebus imitator
CCGGCTAATTTTTGTATTTTTAGTAGAGACGGAGTTTCACCATGTTGACCAGGATGGTCTCGATCTCTTGACCTCATGATCCACCCGCCTCGGCCTCCCAAAGTGCTGGGATTACAAGCGTGAGCCACCGCGCCCGGCCACAAAGACTTCTAACATGGCCAGTGTCCTCCTCCCAGTCCCTGACTTCAAATACAACCTCCACACCGCCCCACTCTACTATTTTTTATTTTTTTGAGATCATGTCTTGCTCTGTCACCCAGGCTGGAGTGCAGTGGCACAATCTTGGCTCACTACAACCTCCGCCTTCTGGGTTCAAATGAGTCTCCTGCCTCAGCCTCCCAAGTAGCTGGGGACTACAGGTGTATGTCACCATGCCCAGCTAATTTTCGTATTTTTAGTAGAGATGGGGTTTCACCATACTGGTCAGGCTGGTATTAAACTCCTGACCTTGTGATCCACCCACCTCGGCCTCCCAAAGTGCTGGGATTGCAGGCATGAGACACTGCGCCCTGCCCACACTGCCCTACTCTTAATGGGATAAAAATGATGACAGCAGGCCACCAACTGGGCCCAGTTCAAGCACATGCTCAGTAACGATAATAAGAATACGACACACTTTTTTCTTAGCACTCTACAAAGTTTTTTTCTACATTTATCGTTTCATTTAAACCACACAACAAACCCATCTGGTGTTAGTGCTCCTGTTTTATAGACGAGATAACAGGCTCAGTGGAATTCCTAGCTCATGCTGTTTAAATAGTGAGGTCATTGTATTAGCATTCTATTGTGTGTAACAAATTATCACAAACCAGCAGCTTAAAACGACACTCATTTATTAACTCATAGTCAATAAGGTCAGAAGTCTAGGTGGGCTCATTTGGGTTCCCTGTTTAGGATCTCAAAGGCTGGGGCTCTTCTCTGGAAACAGTGGAGCGGGGGCAGAATCTGCCTTCAGCCTCATTCAGCTCATTGGCAGAATTCAGTTCCACGTGGCTGCAGGGCGAACGTCCCCATTTTCATGCTAAATGCTGTCTTGGGACTGATGTCAGCTCCTAGAAGCCGCTCTCTGGACCTCTTCATACACTATCTCTTCCATCTTCAAGCCAGCAACAGCGAGCTTTCTTAGGCTTCAAATCTCTCTGACTTTCCCTCCTATGACCGGCCTGAGAAAGCTTTTGAAGCTTAAAGGATTCATGTGATTAGATTAGGGCCACTCACGTAATCTCTCTTTGGCATATAGCATAATGGAATCACAGGAGTGATGAATACATTCTGTTTTCACGTACAAGAAAGAGGGCCCCTAGGATTACTCTTAGAGTTCTGTCTATCACATTAATAAGCCTGCTCACCCTGCTGAGAGGAAGAGAGAGAGAGAGAAGAGATGGCCAGTCATCCAGCACGGAGCCAGGCTCAGTTTAGCTCACTGACTGAGGAAGTGGGGAGCTCCGAGAGGAGAATTAGTATAAGAGAAGACCATTCTATGCAGCCATAAAAAACGATGAGTTCATGTCCTTCGCAGGGACATGGATGAACCTGGAAACCATCATTCTCAGCAAACTGACACAGGAACAGAAAATCAAACACTGCATGTTCTCACTCATAGGCGGGTGTTGAATAAAAAGAACACATGGACACAGGGAGGGGAGCATCACACACTGGGGTCTGTAGTGGGGGGAACTAGGGGAGGGACAGCGGGGGGTGGTGAGTTGGGGAGGGATAGCATGGGGAGAAATGCCAGATATAGATGATGGGGCTGGAGGCAGCGAACCACATTGCCATGTTCGTACCTATGCAACAATCTTCAATGTTCTTCACATGTACCCCAAAACCTAAAATGCAATAAAATATATATTTTAAAAAATCAGAGAGAGCAGAAGTGCAGAGACCTAGCTGGGTTTTCCTGAGAGTCCAAGCAGCTTAACTGCAGGGCACAGCATAGTGAGAGCTCGTGAGTATAGGATCCCTGGTGCCCAGTGGCTCCATCAACTATCAAGTGGGACCTAACCAACACCTTGACTGACGGGATAGGGCATTTCCTGCCCTGGAAGAACAGGGGTAAAAAGAGGGGTGGATGGAAGGGAAGAAGCATCCCTCTTTTTTTTTTTTTTTTTTCTGGGGAACCAAGACCTTCTTTTTTTTGGATACAGTGTTGCCCAGGCTGGAGTGCAGTGGCGCAATCTTGGTTCACTACAACCTCCGCCTTCTACGTTCAAATGAGTCTCCTGCCTCTGCCTCCCAAGAAGCTGGGATTACAGGTACCTGCCACCATGCCTGGCTAATTTTTGTATTTTTAGTAGAGACAGGGTTTCACCATGTTGGCCAGGCTGGTCTCAAACTCCTGACCTCTGGTGATCTGCCTACCTTGGCCTCCCAAAGTGCTGGGATTACCAGGATGAGCCACCACCGCAGCCAGAACTAAGACTTTCTAAACCAGATTTCAAGAGCTGGATGTGGTAGCTCAAGCCTGTAGTCTAAGCTACTTGAGAAGCGGAGGCAGGAGGATCACTTGAGCCCAGGAGTTTGAGGCTGCAGTGAGCTATGATGCTGCCACAGCACTCCAGCCTGGGAGACAGAACAAGACCCTGTCTCTAAAAATAAATAAATAAACAAATAAACCACATTTCTTCTACAGTCCTTTCCACCTGGAAATGTCTTTCTGTCCCACATCCTCTAGAGCTGGTATAGTATATATTTACTATCTGCATTTCTTCAAAAGCTGTTTGTAGATTGTTTCCAAACATTGGATCTTAAAAAAAGTTGGTGAAGAACATCGTTTTTAAACAAACATTTATGCACTTCTCCAAATACACGTTACTTACGGCTAATCTAGACCTAAAATTCAAATGTTTTCATAAAAATGCTAACAAGGAACAAATTTCTCTTTACTTAGTATTCCTCATTACATATAAACATCAAACTCTAGTGCTTATCAAAAACATAACTATGAGATAGCAAAGGCCGGGGGCGGTGGCTCACGCCTGTAATCCCAACACTTTAGGGGAGGCTGAGGTGGGTGGATCACCTGAGGTGAGGAATTAGAGACCAGACTGGCCAACATGGTGAAACTCCGCCTCTACTAAAAATACAAAAATCAGTGGGACACAGTGGCACGCACCTGTAGTCCCAGCTACTGGGGAGGCTGAGGCTGGAGAATCACTTGAACCCAGGAGGTGGAGATTGCAGTGAGCCGAGATCGTGCCACTACACTCTAGCCTGGGCAACAGAGCAAGACTCTATCTCAAAAAAAGAAAAAAAAATAGCAAAAGTGATGATATAAAAAGGCAAACTACTATGGCACTCAAAATTAAGCCAAACTTCACAGGTAAGGGCACAGCCCTCCACAAGACCAGTCTCACTTCAGATACCAGGCACAAGTTTGGGGATTCCCAAGGCTGCCTCACTTCTGACCAGCTGGCTGCAAATTTGGGGGTCCTCATGGACTCCTTCAGGTTTGATTATTTGCTAGAATGATCCATAGCACTCAGGAGAGCTCTATATTTACAATTACAGTTTTATTATGACAAAAAGATACAAATCAAAACCAGCCGGAGAGAGAGAAGCACAGGGTGAGGTCTGGGAGGATTCCAAACGCAAAACCTCCTGTAATCCTCAGGGATGCATCTCCCCCTTTCGCCAACAATCCAGC
>NW_016107477.1:2038552-2048836 GCF_001604975.1 Cebus imitator
AAGACAGGGTCTGACTCTGTCACCCAGGCTGGTGTGCAGTGGCGTGATCTCGGCTCACTGCAACCTCCACCTCCCAGTTCAAGTGATCCTCCCACCTTAGCCTCCCGAGTAGCTAGGACTGCAGGCATGTGCCACTCCCAGCTAATTTTTGTATTTTTAGTACAGATGGGGTTTCACCATGTTGGCCAGGCTGGTCTCAAACTCCTGACCTCAAGCGATCGCCGCCTCAACCTCCCAAAATGCTGGAATTACAGGCATAAGCCACCGTGCCCTGCCCTGGACAGAGTACTCTTAACCAGGGAAGCTAATCTGGGCTTCAGTGTCCAGAGTTTTACTGGTATTTCATATTAAATTGTTGTCCATGTGACTCAATCTCCAGTCCCCACCCTTTTTCAGAGGTCACACTGATAACATGTGGCTCAAAGCCCCAATCCTATAATCACGTGGTTGGTCTTTCTGCTGAGGCCAGTCCCCATCCCAAGCCATCTTATCAGTGTAAAGTATGGAGAGGGCCACCACAAGTCACCTTCTTAGCATGAACTGTCAGGTGTGGTCACCTGGGCCTGCCATGAATAACAAAGAAACACCAATCACTCTGGAAATTCCCAGAGTGTAGAGGTTACCTCCTAGGAACTGAGGACAAAGACCAGTCAAATTCTTTGTTACAGATATGGTAAGATTAAATGCCTAAAACATTATGTTCTGAAGATAATTCAAGAATACAACTGCTGTGTGATTAATTTTGCTCTGATGCCTCTTTAAGCCCCTACAGCATGTGAGGCGTAGATCTCTTGCTGACACTCCTCAGCTTGACTTTGAAAATGTCTTCACAAGATGTTAGTGCTCTATCAAATTCATCTGGAATGTCACTCAAGACTTTTACAAATATCTTTCATTAAAAATGTATTCAGCTTTTTGTATGTACATATACAAAAATGTATATTATGTAAATACATCAACAGAGAAACACAAATATCAATGAAAATTGATATCAAAATGTTAATTCAGCAGAAGCACTACAGATGTCTTTCATTTCCTTAGTATAACTCTCTAGAAGTGATTCCTGTGTTACCAGTATCAACACATTGGCTGGGCACAGCGGCTCATGCCTGCAATCCCAGCACTTTGGGAGGCCAAGGTGGGTGGATCATCTTAGGTCAGGAGTTTAAGACCAGCCTGGCCAACATGGTGAAACCTTGTCTCTAATAAAAATAAAAAAAATTAGCTGGGCATAGTGACAGGTGCCTGTAATCCCAGCTACTCGGGAGGCTGAGGCAAGAAAACTAGCTGCTTGAACTGGGGAGGCGGAGGTTGCAGTGAGCTGAGATCGCACCATTGCACTCCAGCCTGGGTGACAGAGCAAAACTCTGTCTCAAAAAAAAAAAAGGCAAATTAAAAAAAAAACAAAGTATATACATGTTTTAGGGTGCAGTCACCATGAAATGGTGCTTATTCAAAAAATTAAACATAGAGTTCTGTGTGCTCTAGTAAGCATAGGGTTCTGGGCATATACCCCAGAGAGTTGAAAGCAGAGACTCAAACAGACATTTGTACACCCATGTTCATAGCAGCATTATTCACAATAGTCAAAAGGTGAAAACCACCAAGGTGTCCATTGCTGGAGGAATGGATAAACAAATTGTAGTGTACGTACAAACACACACACACACACTCAAACACACACACACACACACACACTAGAATATTATTCAGTCTTATGAAGGAAGGGAATTCTGACACATGTGACGGTACAACATGGATGAACTTTAAAGACAGAATGCAAATGAAGTAAGCCAGACACAGCAGGACAGATACTCTGTGGTTTCATTTATATGAGGCACCTAGAGTGGTCAGATTCCTAGAGACAGAAAGTAGACTGGTGCTTACCAGGGCCTGGGGGAAGGTAGGAAGGGGAGCTGTTGTTTAGTGGGCATGGAGTTTCAGTTTGCAATGATGAGAAGGTTCTGGATGCTGGTGATGACTGCACAGCCCTGTGAATGTACTTAATGTCACTGCGCTTTACACTGTACAAGTTGTGATGGTAGATTTTATGTTATTTCTATTTTACCACAATAAAAAAAATTACATGCATTCTTTTACAATTTGATGCGTTTTGCCAAACTGCCCTCCAAAAAGTTATACTACTTTACCACCTCTCTAGTGTCTTAGAAAACTGAGTCTGATACGTAGCTTACACGTGAATACTCTATTGGGGGTGCGCTGTCTTGAGAGAGCAAGAAAGAGGGAAAAAAGGAAATAAGAAGGAAAGAAAGCAAAGTAAAGAGATGTCTTACACAGCTGGTCATAACTTCCTGCAAAAACTCAGTTTCTTTGCAAGGAGAATGTTTCTGGAGATGTCATAGGGAACGACTGCGCCTTGGAACAGTCTGTTGGAAAAAAGAGGGAGAGAAATTACCAGCTGTTGTCTCTCATAGGCCGTGGGGTGCTAACTTCCCTTCCCTTTCAGATAGAGGGCAGCTGCTAGGGAAGTTCGATCCACATGCCAGAGACTGGGCTTCACAGGGGAAGCCAAGGTGATCTGCAAAGCGACTCTTGTGGTATCTGGAGTTTTTCACTGGGCAAGCAGCCAAAGGCCTCGGAGGCAGATGAAGACAAACCAAAATAAGGCCGTGCACTACCAGTGTATGAGAATAGCCACTTCCTCTCCACCCTCACCCATGCTGACATATTGTCGACATTAAAGTGTTGCCTTTGCTAACATTAT
Source organism: Cebus imitator (assembly GCF_001604975.1). Taxonomy (NCBI): domain Eukaryota; kingdom Metazoa; phylum Chordata; class Mammalia; order Primates; family Cebidae; genus Cebus; species Cebus imitator. The sequence continues at coordinate 2,041,278 of NW_016107477.1, forward strand.
AATAAAAAGTATACATCGTCATTTCATGATGCTAAGAGATATTAAGCAATAAATTTGGCCAGGCGCAGTGGCTCGTGCCTGTAATCCCAGCACTTTGGGAGGCCGAGGCAGGTGGATTGCCTAAGGACAGGAGTTCGAGACCAGCCTGGCCAACATGGTGAAACCCCATCTCTACTAAAAATATAAAAAATTAGATGGGCATGGTAGCATATGCCTGTAATCCCAGATACTTGGGAGACCAAGGCAGGAAAATCTCTTGAACCTGGAAGGCAGAGGTTGCAGTGAGCCAAGATCTTGCCATTGCATTCCAGCCTGGGCAACAAGAGTGAAACTCCCTCTCCAAAAATAAATAAATAAATAAATAAATAAATAAATTTGTTGCCCATATGTATGTTTTCTTCTTTGAATAACTTGCTTGGCTACTTTTCTGTGAGGATATAAATTACTTATTAATGTGCAAGGGTTTCTTGTATAAGAGATATTAACACTTTGTCATATGCATCAGGAAGAGAAATAGGAACCATGAGTCCTGGACCCCTGCTCTGGCCATATGAAAACAGCAGTGTTCTACTGACTCCTTCAGCTTAGAGGCAGAGTCAAACTGCCTAAGTCTGAGATCTGACCCAAGTTAAAAGAAACCTTCAGTTCAAAGCTTTAGCCTGTTTTTTTATGTTGCCAGGATGGAGATCTGGGATTCAGGTACCTTTTGTTTTGTAAAACACCATATGAGCCCTTTGGGTGTGATGAATACTCCCTCAGGTAATATCTATGGGCAAGGGTTACAACAAAGAAAACCAAATTTCCCTGCTCACGAGAATTCTTTTTGTAAATGGAGATGGGGTTTCACCATATTGGTCAGGATGGTCTTGAATTCCCAATCTCAGGTGATCCTCCTGCCTTGGCCTCCCAAAGTGCTGGGATTACAGGTGTGAGCCACCATGCCCAGCCCACAAGAATATTTTTTAAAGTGATGATGCAACCCTTAAGTCTTTCCCTAATAGAGAAGCTGGTTGTGAGATACCTGGACTGAACGGGAGAGCTGAGAGAGGAGAGGGCAGGGTCTTGGCAGGGAGAGAGGGGTTCAAGCAAAACGACAGGAGGTGGGGCCACGAGGGAAGTGGCATAGAATGTGACTTCTCATCCCGGCGCAGTGGCTCACGCCTGTGATCCCAGCACTTTGGGAGGCCGAAGCAGACAGATCACTGAGGTTAGGAGCTTGAGACAAGCCTGACCAACATGGTGAAACCTCATCTTACTGCACATGTGCGCGCGCACACACACACACACACACACACACACACACACACACACACGATGTGATTTCTTTGTAGTAGGTGGAGAAATTGTACAACAGGGGTATGTTCTGTTGCACTTCAGAACCTCACTCTGCTGAAATTGCCTTGTGTTAGGGAAGCTCTGTGAGATGAGGCAGGACATGGTGTCCTGGGTGAGGAGGTAAAGAAAGAGGAAAGCAGATGTTGCTGCCTGGCCCCTGAGAGGTCCTCAGGACAAGGGGTTCTGAACAGGAAGTGAGGAGGGACTCTGGTGGAACCCTCCAGCAGACGCTCTGGAGATGGCAGCAGGCACAGACTTCCCACAGTAGGTGAGGCAGATAGAGTGGGGACCCAGGCATTTCAGTTTAATCTTAAAGGAACAAAGGGGTTTTAAAATGAGGGTGGATGGCTGGGCACAGTGGCTCACGCCTGTAATCTCAGCACTTTGGGAGGCCGAGGCAGGTGGATCACCTGAGGTCAGGAGTTCAAGACCAGTCTGGCCAACATAGTGAAACCCTGTCTCTACTAAAAATACAAAAATTAGCTGGGCGTGATGGCAAGTGCCTGTAATCTCAGCAACTTGGGAGGTTGAGGCAGGAGAATTGCTTGAACCCGGAAGGCAGAGGTTGCAGTGAGCCGAGATCATGCCATTGTACTCCAGCCTGGGCAACAAGAGCGAGACTCTGTCTCAGAAAAAAAGGAAGGTACCCCTTCCTGACACCTTACACTGAAATTAACTCCAGATGGATTAAAGACTTAAACATAAGACCTAACACCATAAAAACCCTAGAAGAAAATCTAGGCAAAACCATTCAGGACATAGGCGTAGGCAAGAACTTCATGACCAAAACACCAAAAGCATTGGTAACAAAAGCCAAAATAGACAAATGGGACCTAATGAAACTCCACAGCTTCTGCACAGCAAAAGAAATAGTCATTAGAGTGAATCGGCAACCAACAGAATGGGAAAAAAATTTTCGCAGCTTACCCATCTGACAAAGGGCTGATATCCAGAATTTACAAAGAACTAAAACAGATCTACAAGAAAAAAACAAACAAGCCCATTCCAAAGTGGGCAAAGGATATGAACAGACACTTTACAAAAGAAGACATACATGAGGCCAACAAACATGAAAAAATGCTCATCATCACTGGTCATCAGAGAAATACAAATCAAAACTACATTGAGATACCATCTCAAGCCAGTTAGAATGGTGATCATTAAAAAATCTGGAGACAACAGATGCTGGAGAGGATGTGGAGAAATAGGAACACTTTTACCCTGTTGGTAGGAGTGTAAATTAGTTCAACCATTGTGGAAGACAGTGTGGCCATTCCTCAAGGACCTAGAAATAGACATACCATTTGACCTAGCAATCCCATTACTGGGTATATATCCAAAGGATTATAAGTCGTTCTGCTATAAGGACATATGCACATGAACGTTCATTGCAGCACAGTTTCCAATAGCAAAGACCTGGAACCAACCCAAATGCCCGTCAATGATAGACTGGACAGGGAAAATGTGGCACATATATACCATGGAATATTATGCAACCATCAAAAACGATGAGTTCGTGTCCTTCCCAGGGACAGGGATGAACCTGGAAACCATCATTCTCAGCAAACTGACACAAGAGCAGAAAATCAAACACCGCATGTTCTCACTCATAGGTGGGTGTTGAACAATGAGAACACATGGACACAGGGAGGGGAGCATCACACACTGGGGTCTGCCGGGGGAGAAATAGGGGAGGGACGGGGGGGTGGGAAGTTGGGGAGAGATAGCATGGGGAGAAATGCCAGATATAAGTGATGGGGAGGAAGGCAGCAAATCACACTGCCATGTGTGTACCTATGCAACAATCTTGCATGTTCTTCACATGTACCCCAAAACCTAAAATGCAATAAAAAAATAATAATTTAAAAAAAAGGAAGGTGGATTTGAGGACATCCCCTTGATTGCCATTCAGCCACATGTATCAAAAATACTTTCCTCCTTATTGTTTGTCTTTTAACCTCAAGCGTGCTCTGATTCCCTGGCTCTTTTTGCAGTCGACAAACTCACCTTCTGGCCTCTCTTTTCTTTGCCATTGACTCTGTTCAGTTTTATATCAGTTCATATAAAATTCATAGGCTGGGCACGGTGGCTCATGCCAGTAAACCCAGCACTTTGAGAGGCTGAGGCAGGTGGATCACTTGAGATCAGGAGTTGGAGACCAGTCTGACCAGTTTGGTGAAACCCCATCTCTACTAAAAATACAAAAATTACCTGGGTGTGGTGGTGTATGCCTGTGATCCCAGCTACTTGGGAGGCTGAGGCAGGAGAATCACTTGAACACGGGAGATGAAGATTTCAGTCAGCCGAGGTGGCACCGCTGTGGTCCAGCCTGGGCAACAGAGCAAGATTCTGTCTAAAAAAAAAAAAAAAAAAAATTCAGCCGCATATAAAAGAAAACCCAACACAATCGTGGCTTAAACACAAATATGTTTGTTTTCTCACTCAGAAGAGCACCAAAGGTAGCTAGTCTAGGACCGATAAGGGCTTTCCAGAAAATCTTCAGGAACCCAGGGTGTTTCGTTCTTTCTGCTCCATCGTTCTTGCTTTGAGGCTTTGCCTGAATATCACCTCAGGTGATTGTTGTTATTCAGGACTTGTCCAAGGGTCTTCCTCTAACCCCATTCCATCTCCTTCTCAACACACACTTTTCAGTCTTTCTGCTCAAGAAAGGAGATCAACAATAAGTTCTCTCTCTTCATTTTCTTTGAGACGGAGTTTCCGGGTACAATGGCACGATCTCGGTTCACTGCAACCTCCACCTCCCAGATTCAAGCACTTCTCCTACCTAAGCCTCTCGAGTAGCTGGGATTACACACACCCACCACTACACCCAGATAATCTTTGTATTTTTAGTAGAGATGGGGTTTCACCATGTTGGCCAGACTAGTCTCGAACTCCTGACCTCAGGTGATCCACCCGTCTCGGCCTCCCAAAGTGCCAGGATTACAGGAGTGAGACACCACGCCCGGCTGCAATCACTTCTTTGACATCCTGTGTCTGGTATCTCTTTCAATCTCTCCTCTAAACTGCTGCCAGATGCATCTCACAGAATAAGCTCCCACCTCAGCCTTCCAGGTAAGCCGAAACCCTCCTGCCTGGCTCTGACCCTCAGCAACGAGGCCTGACCTGCCTTTGATGTTAGTTCCCAGAGTCCCTCGGTGCCTGTGATGCCTTTTAGCCCAATGGGTTATATTCTTCCTTTCTAGCCAATTTTTTCTTTGTTTGGGAAGCCCCTACTACTAATTCCATCTGGCAAAGCCATACCCATCTTTATAAAGGCAGCATAGTCATGGGAGGACAGAGCTAACGACAGGGTGCCAAAGCAGGGAGGGAGCCAGGCAGACGTACCCTGACTGCTGTCTCCTCTTCACTCCTCTGTCTCTTGCTGGTGACTCTGCAGGCTAAATCCACCAGATGCAAGCTGGACAGGGAGCCCAGGTGAAGCATTCATGGGGATCCTCTGGAGGCAGGGAGCAGGCAGAAGAGGACGGAGAAGGGAGCTAGGGGCAGGTGGAGAATAATCAGCCCAACAGGCAGTCATGAAGATTTAACTAAAATGTTTAACTGTTGCTTGCTGTTTTCCCCCACCTATGGTGCGATTATTTGTCCCATGTAAAACTCATGTTGAAATTTAAGCCCCAAAGTCCCATTATTATTATTTTTTTTTGAGATGGAGTTTTGCTCTTGTCACCCAGGCTGGAGTGCAGTGGCACAATCTCAGCTCACTGCAACCTCCACCTTCTGGGTTCAAGTGATTCTCCTGTCTCAGCCTCCCAAGTATCTGGAATTACAGGTGCCCACCACCACACCCAGCCAATTTTTGTGTTTTTAGTAGAGATGGGGTTTCACCATGTTGGCCAGGCTGGTCATGAACTCTTGATCTCAGGTAATCCAGCCTCCTCAGCCTCCCAAAGTGCTGGGATTGCAGGTGTGAGCCCCTGCACCTGGCCCCACAAAATCCCATTATTGAGAGGTGGGGTTTTAAGTGTTGATTGCCCTACCCCATCTTGAGACTCTACAGACAGTCTCCACCAGATGTGGCCCCTTGACCTGGGACTTCTCAGCCTCCATAATTGTAAGACATGAATTCGTCTTCTTTATATATTACCCAGTTTCAGGTTTTCTGTTATAAGGAAGAGAAACAGATTCAGACACCCCCATAACATTAAATACAAGAATGCAATTGAGTTATCCACTGGAGTGTAGACTTTACGGTTTCCAGGACAGACTAGTAGGAAGTTTGAGTTAATGTATCACTGACTCTTTAGTGATTGTGCTTCAAGCAGAAGGAACCAACACATTGACGAATACATTGTTTCTTCTCCCCATTCCCAAGGCTAAATTTTGGATAAAATGTCAGTCATTTGGTTAGAAAGTTAAAGGGTGTCACATGAAAAAAGGGCTTGGTTACTTGGTGATATGAAATGAAATATAAACATACTTGGGAAATGCAAGCAGTTTTATTTATTTATTGAGGTTCAAGAGTGACCTTTAATCAAATTACTGTTTAATATTAGGCAAGGAAAAAAATGACTAAACTGTAAGCAAGAGAGACCACCACTTTACTGCACTTCCCTGAGTGTTTGGGGCAGTTAGCCTTGTGCCAGAAAAGCAGCTATTGAAGAACTCTATCTCCATCCCTTCCTAGGATTTAATTAAATTAACTCACACCTGATTACTAAATAGATACCTTGCAAGGGAGCAAATCATGAAGACAGGTAACAGAACCAGGTAAAACGAATGGCAGAAGGATGGTCGATGGCTCGAGGGCACTAATATGGTGCTCTTTGGCGGGGCATCCCAAGTGTTCCAAAAGGGCAAAGAAATAGACCTGGGGATTCCTAGTTTGCTGCACAGAGCCAATTCCGGGCTCAAACCTGGGACAATTTCTCCATCTTCTAATACTGTTATTGTAGAGCCTACTCATTTCTGAGCAGAGGGAGAGAGAGGGAGGAAGGGGAATGTCTTCAGTGGACATGTTCATATGTGAGCTCCCTGATTTCCAGCTAAAGGAAGCAGTCAGGGCAAGCAGTCTGCCTGTTCTGAACCTATCAGTGTTAGCTATGGTGAACCTCCAACCTCCACCTAAGTCAGCTTGCCTTATCTTTTGATAAAAGCCTTAACAAGGCAAAGCAAACTAACCCAAAGTATTCTTTTTCAAGATAACAAGGCAAACTTTATCAAGACTACAGCCAGGGGCAGAGTGTGACTCTGATTTCTGGCAGGGTGGGCTGATTCAGGAAGAAGGCCCCAGCAGGACTCTGCGAACTACTGACTCCTTTTACCACCTTCTGGAAAAGCCTCCGTCTCTTGCTTTCACACTGCTTCCTCCAAGTTCTTCGGAACTTCGTAAAAAGCAATCATCACCTGTACATACCTTTATCCCTTCAAAAGGTGACCATTTAGGAGAACTTGCTCTGGTAGTTCCCTAAGTCTTGAGCTTTCTGTAGTTCTACCTGAACTGTAAACCCTGGGATGACTTCAGGTAGGTGGCTTCTGGAGGGCTTTGTTGCATGGCTGGGTTGGAATGAACATGTTGGGTGTGGCATGGGAGTAGAAGGAAGACCCAAATCAGGAGACTGAGGCAGACGGACCAGGGAGCAGGAATCCTGGGCTGTGCACGGAGGGGGAGGGCAGGCATTCCTCAGAGCTTGAGACTGTTTCTAGGGGGGATGTTTGTCCACTGACTCACACCGAGGCACGAACCACTGTCTAAATCTTCCCTCTTTCTCCTCCTTTCAGATGTCAGCCATGGTTTTATGGCTTGCATCCCAGGAGAGAACGCTAGGAAGCTCTGGTATTCTGGCTTCCAGGCTAGATTATTTGGGGATATTCTCGTACTAGAGGCAATAAAGTGGACCCAGATAAGAACAGGCCTTGGATGGCCCAAGCTCAGCTCTCCACCCTGTCACTTACCATCAGCTACACCCAGTATCTCTGAGTTGCAGTTTTTTTATCTGTAAAATGGGATTCCTAATACCTGCCTGGAAAAGTTGTCATCATTACATATAATATCCATAAGTACCAAATATACAGTAGATAATCAAGATGTTATTTTTTTTATTACCTGTATGTTACTTTCTCTATGTTTGTATCTGTGTTTGGGTCTATGTTTATATCTACATGTTACAGCTATATCTACATGAATCTATATATGGAGTAAACTTATTTAAGAGCTTTATATACAGTTAAATCCATTTATTTATTTATTTATTTATTTATTT
>NW_016107477.1:2049988-2051399 GCF_001604975.1 Cebus imitator
GCGTTCAAGCAATTCAGCTGCCTCAGCCTCCTGAATAGCTGGGACTACAGGCGCATACCACCATGCCCAGCTAATTTTTTGTATTTTTAGTAGAGATGGGGTTTCACCGTGTTAGCCAGGATGGTCTCCATCTCCTGACCTCGTGATCCGCCCACCTAGGCCTCTCAAAGTCCTGGGATTACAGGCGAGAGCCACTGAGCCCAGTCAAGGAACTAACTTTTTAATTTAATTTTAATTTAACTAAATTTTAAGACTGATAATCCAGTATTGAAAAACTCAAGTATGTTCTCAACTTGGATATATAAATCTACTTTTTAATCTTAAACTTCATTGAATCTTAATGCAGATCAAGCTTTTCCCATGAAAATTTTATGTCTGAATTGCAGTGAGCTGGGACAGCACATTTTAGATATATCGGGTTAAATAAAATATCATTCAAATTTGTTTTATCTGTTTCTTTTTACTTAGTTGAAATGTGGCTTCTAGAGTAACTAAAATTACCCATGTGGCTCACTTTATCTTCCTATTGGACATGCTTCTCTAGAAAGATAAAATATGCTTTTCCTCATTTTATCTATTATTATGCTGAAATATATTAATGTATTTTTTAATAAATTTTTTTGGGGGATTTCTGGCATAACCACCACCTGGTTATGGCATTCTGAATTATTTACCATAATTCTTTGTTCATTATTTAGCTCCTTTTGACTTAATATTCATATATAATATTGGTCTTTAGTTTTATTGGGCTATGATCATACATTTTGGAGCTGTTCTTGTCTAGTATTGAAACTGTTTAAATAACACAGAAGATATTGTTCTCTGGGCTTGGTGTGGTGGCTCATACACTGGGAGGCCAAGGTGGGTGGATCACTTGTGGTCAAGAGTTCAAGACCAGCCTGGCCAACGTGGTGAAACTCTGCCTCTACTAAAAATACAAAAAATTAGCCGGGTGTGGTGGTGGGCACCTGTAATCTCAGCTACTTGGGAGCTGAGGCAGGAGAATTGCTTGAACCTGAAAGGTAGAGGCCAAAATCATGCCATTGCACTCCAGCCTGGGTGACAGAGCACGACTCTGTCTTTAAAAAAAAAAAAATCTTGTTTTCTAATTATTTGTTGCTAGTATTATCTTTGTACACAAGTCTTAACACTTGCAGATAAAGACAGATTTACTTCCTCTTCTCCAGTCTTTATTTTTAAAATTAATTTTCTTGGCTTATTACATTAGCTAAGACCACCAACAAAATGTTGATCAGAAACTCAAGTGACATTCTTTTCTTCTTTTGAAAAATCAAGAGAATTGTTAAAAATTTAATAATCGGCCGGGCGCGGTGGCTCAAGCCTGTAATCCCAGCACTTTGGGAGGCCGAGGCGGGTGGATCACGAGGTCAAGAGATTGAGACCATCCTGG
>NW_016107477.1:2052769-2062769 GCF_001604975.1 Cebus imitator
GCATTTTGAAGATATACTTTATTTGATTTAAGAAGTTCCTTTAGGCCAGACACAGTGGCTCACAGCTGTAATCCCAATACTTTGGGAGGCTGAGGCGGGCAGATCACAACATCAAGAGATCGAGACCAGCCTGGCCAAAGTGGAGAAACCCCATCTCTACTAAAAATACAAAAATTAGCTGGGCATGGTGGTGCATGCCTGTAGTCCCAGCTACTCGAGAGGCTGAGGCAGGAGAATCGTTTGAACCTGGGACGCAGAGTTTGCAGTGAGCCGAGATCATGCCACTGTGTTCCAGCCCGGTAACAAAGGGAGACTCCATCTCAAAAAGAAAAAAGTTCATTTATATTTGTTTTGAATTTCTATCATTAAAAAGTGTCAAATTTTATTAAATAATTTTTCTCATCTATTGAGATTCTCATATAAGTTTTTCCCCTTTATTTTGTTAATGGCATGAATTATATAAATTGGTTTTCAAATGTCCATTTAACCATACCCCCTCGTATATTTGTGAAAAATATTCATCTGTGATGATCTTTTCCTCTACTTTACCACTTCCCAAACAACATGAGAATCTCACAACAGTATTATCTCATTTATTCCTTCACAGTTTTTGTGGCATTGGAGCCAAATATTCTCCTTTTTGCTGGTTATAAAGCTCATAAACATTGTTTTATTGTTCCTTCTGAGCAATAATTTTTACAAAAACTTTATTTTTAGAACATTTTTAAGTTTACAGAAAATTAAAAAGATAGTAGAGGGTTCCCATCTGCACCTTACTCTGTTTCCACTCTCATTAACCTGTTACTCTAGAGTGGCACATTTGTTACAATTAATGAATCAACATGGATCCATTACCATTAACAAAGTCTGTCATTTATTCTGATTTCCTTACTTTTACCTAATATCCTTTTTATGTTCCCATTCAGAATACCACATTGCATTTACTCGTCATATCTTTTTTTTTTTTTTTTTTCAAGACAGAGTCTCGCTCTGTCGCCAGGCTGGAATGAAGTGGCGAGATCTGGGCTCACTGCAACCTCCGCCTGCCGCGTTCAAGCAATTCAGCTGCCTCAGCCTCCTGAGTAGCTGGGACTACAGGCACACGCCACCACTCCCAGCTAATTTTTTTGTATTTTTGTAGAGACGGGGTTTCACCATGTTGGCCAGGATGGTCTTGATCTCTTGACCTCAGGATCCACCCACCTCGGCCTCCCAAAGTGCTGGGATGACAGGCGTGAGCCACCGCGCCTGGCCACGTGTCATATGTCTTTATGCTGCCATTGGCTGTGTCTGTTTCTCAGACTTTCCTTGTTTTCAATGACCTTCACAGTTTTAAGGAGTACTGTTCAGGTATTTTGTGGGTGTCCATCTATTGGAATTGTTCTGGTTTTTTTCTCATGATTAGATGGTGGTTACAGATTTTTGGGAGGAATGCCACAGAGGTCTGTTGTATGTTTTTTGCAGGACTCCCCCTCTAAGTGGAATCTGTCTCTCAAGCAAAGTGAGATTGTGAGAGATTTTTACTACTCCTTTCTAGCTTAAGCCAGTAGCCTCATCCTGTGATCTAGCAATCAGGAAATGGAAAACCTGCCTTTCATGTGGTTCCACTCTAGGCCTCAACCCATTAAGCCAATTTATGTGGCCACAAAAAACTCTGCTTCTGTTTTTTTCCTTTAGCAATTTCCTCTGCCTAGGGCAGTCCTAGTTCTCAGCCTGTGCCCAAACTTGACGATCACCCCCCAGTGGAGAAAATAGGGACACTCTCAGCTCACTAATAAAGTGGTCTGATCCTCTTTAGAATTTAATTCCATTCCATTTTTCTTTCTAATATTCACAGCTTTCCAATGCCTAGAACCAGATTGACTGGATTGAAATCTGACTCTTAAAACTTACCAGCAGTGTGAACTGTGCAAATCATTTAACGTTTTTGTGACTTAGAGTTTTCATCTATAAGATAACATAAGCATAGCACCTACTTGCCACAGTTGTGGCAGTTAGTGTATGTAGAGCATTTAGGACTGCGCAAGCTCTACAGGTATGAGTCATGGTGGGAATGATGATAGAACCCTCTCCTTGCGTCTGAGAGGCCAACCCATGGCAGTTCTATGAAGAAGCTGCCCCACATCTGGAGCTCTGAAACACTCACTATTTCCTTACAAAATGTTACAGCATTTTCAATTTCCACATGCTATGGTTTGAATGTCCCCTCCAGAACTCATGTTGAAATTTAATTGCCACATGACAGCATTAAGAAATGGGACCAGCTGGGCGTGGTGGCTCACGCTTGTAATCCCAGCACTTTGGGAGTCCAAGGCGGGCAGATCATCTGAGGTTGGGAGTTCGAGACCAGCCTGACCAACATGGAAAAATCCCGTCTCTACTATCAGAAAAAATACAAAATTAGCCAGGTGTGGTGGCACATGCCTCTAGTCCCACCTACTCGGGAGGCTAGGGCAGGAGAATCACTTGTATCTGGGAGGTGGAGGTTGCAGTGAGCCAAGATAGCACCATTGTACTCCAGCCTGGGAAATAAGAGCGAAACTCCGTCTAAAAAAAAAAAAGAAATGGGACCTTAAAGAGATGATTAGGTCATAGGGGCTCTGCTCTCCTGAAAGAATTAAAGTCATTATCTCAGAAATGGGAGATTCATAAGTTGGGGAGTTCAGCCCCCTTTTTCTCCCTCTCTCCCAGGGTCTCTCACCACATGATGCCCTCCCTTGCCAGATGCAGCTTTTAATCTTGGACATCCCAGCTTCTGTGAGCCAAATAAATCTCTTTTTAAAAATAAAATTCCCCAGTCTGTGTATTCTGTTTCAGCAGCAGAAAATGAACAGGATGTTTGAGTTTGAGTATCAGCGCTCCTAGGACCCTGACCCAGGCTTCCCTAGCTCCACCCTCATGCTCAGTTGCTGAGTACAAGTTCTCTCTAGGGGGTCCCACTGTCCCTTCAACAATCTGGCTTCTGCCAAAGGCCACCCAAATTCATTCAACAAATGTACTCATGTGTGAACCTTAGGGATTAAAAAGCTCAAATTGTTTGCTAGGTGTCTCCCTAGCCACCGTCAAATCCCTGGATGCAAATGTTTATCCCGGAGACAGGACACTGGCCAACTTTACCATCTTGAAGCCACATTCCAAATGGAAACAGAAGGGTAGGTGGTATCCTCCAGCTCCCACCAAACTAATACACCCTGTTGCAAAAGAATGTGATTACTCAGTCTATCGACTTTGCTTTGGGTTCAGGATGTTACATAGCATACTGGTGAGGTGTTAGAGCAAAAAGAAGAGACAACTTGGATATTTGAAACCCTCAGAGAGGGATTCTTCTGAAGAGGGATTCTTCTGTAGAGGGATTCTTCTGAAGAGGGATTCTTCTGTAGAGGGATTCTTCTGTAGCTCTACAATTATTAGGGCCTTAGGTTGAAGAGTCAAGTGAGTTGATACATGTAAAGCACTTAGGGCAGTGATAGGCATATAGTAAGAGCCATGAAAATCTAGTTATTTTTAACTCTGTGCTTGGCATCACTGCCCCCTGCCCTGCCACCATGGGAATATGGGCCCATCCCAGCACAGCCTCTTCCCTCCTGCTGCCAAGGCTGCTTTGGTTCCACACCTGAGTCAGGCACCAGTCATGTAGTCATGTTCAGAGAACATACATTCAGCCCCCAGCCCCATGGCAGCCATTAGGATCGTTCACAAATACTCCATTTTGCCTTCCTCAGGGACCTGGTAGGATTATAATTCCTCATGCCTTTTGTAATCCCACGTGGGCATGCAACTCTCTTGGCCAAAAATACCTGGCAGGAGTCACTTGTGTTGCATCCTTCTGGATGGAAGTTTTTTTTTGTTTTTGTTTTTGTTTTTTTTTTGAGATGGAGTTTTGCTCCTGTTGACCGGGCTGGAGTGCAATGGCGCCATCTCGACTCACCACAACCTGCAACCTCCGCCTTCCTTCAAGCAATTCTCCTGCCTCAGCCTCCTGAGTAGCTTGGATTTACAGGCGCATGCCACCATGCCCAGCTCATTTTGTATTTTTAGTAGAGATGGGGTTTTGCCATGTTGGTCAGGCTGGTCTTGAACCGCTGACTTCAGATGATCTGCCTGCCTTGGCTTCCCAAAGTTCTGGGATTACAGGTGTGAGCCACCATGGCCGGCCCTGCCATGTGTGAGTTGCCACAGCCCCTTATCACTGCTTCAGCGATTGTGAACTTGTGTCCAGCCGGAGCCTCCCTCAGCCTGGGACCCCGAGAGATGGCACTGAGCTCAGCCCCAGTTGACCTGCGCTGATGTGTAGCGTCAGTGAAAACAAACCTTTAGTGCATGAAGTCCCTGGGATTTGGAGGTTATTCCTGCAGTGTTATGAGCCTGCCATGAATGACACACCCCTAAAGAGGCTTGAATGAAATGTGATAGGCTTGAATTAAATCCCACACACTGGGATTGAGAAAGGTGGAGAAAGGTGGATGAACATCAAACTAATGTTCATCCTTCACATCTCACCAAAGTACAGGTCCCTGTCTCATCTCAGACATATGTGGGTATATCCCCATCCTCGGGGAGCCTTCTACACACCCCCATTACAGCACTTCCACACAGGTAGATGGTTGTTGCCTATCTGATTCTTTTCTATAACTATGAGTTCCCAGAAGGCAGCAATGATGTATTTTTACCCAACCATTCAATTAACTTTTTTTTTGAGGTGTAGTCTTGATGTGTCACCCAGGCTGGAGTGCAGTGGTATGATCTCGGCTCACTGCAACCTCCACCTCCTGGGTTCAAGTGATTCTCCTGCCTCAGCCTCTTGAGTAGCTGGGATTACAGGGCTGCGCCACCACATTTGGCTGATTTTTTATATTTTTGGGTAGAGACGGGGTTTCACCATGTTGGCCAGGCTGGTCTTGAACTCCTGACCTCAAGTGATCTGCCTGCCTCAGCCTCCCAAGTGCTAGGATTACAGGTGTGAGCCACCACACTCGGCTCCAATGAACTTTTCAAGTTTCTTAATAGGTTTGTGCCTCAGTTTCCTCATCTATAAAACAAATAATAATCCTACTTAGCTCAGAGTTGCAGTGAGAATTTGATTGAATAAATGGACCAATACATTTGAATGGTGGTTAAATCACTATTAGGACTGTGCCTTCCACATAAACCACACCATGTAAATGTTAGCTTTTATATCATTTCTGTTTGAAGGACTCTTGATTCCTGAATTGTCTATGTAAACTATTGCACTCTTCATGGTCCCAGCACTGTGCCTTATGGCTGAAGCAGCTGTGATTCAAGAGGTAAAAGAGCCAAGAATGAATGGCACCAGGATATCTGGCTGGGGGAACCTGGTGGCCGTTAGCTTTCAGCCAAGGCAAAGAAAGTAAGAGGGACAGATTTAAGGATACTGAAGTGACTTTGGATGTTGAGTTTTAGGTGCCAGCAGGTCATCTAGATGGAGATGACTGCTAGGCATTCAGGCAGGTGGACTGGGAAGTAAGCAGACATGGGGTGTCGGGGGAGCAGCATGTGTCATCAGCATCTACATGGCAGGTAAGTCTTGGGATTCGAGGGACCAGGACAGAGGACAGCTCCCATGGGAAGCACCTACAGTCAGAGAGGTGGGAGGAACAAAAATGAGCCTGCTCCTGGGATGGCAGAGATAACATTTACTATTAACTCAAAATAAAAAGGAAGACACGGACTTTCGAGTATTCTGGGAATTCCATAAAGTCAAAGTTCTCTCCCCATAATCTCTTAGAGTGCAAGTGTGAAGAGATTCTCTACAATGCAGGAGTGAACGCAAGTTTCTCTGCGCTTTCCACACCACATCCCCAGAGACCAGGGTTGTGCCCGTGCTGACCTCAGGCCTGGGAGCCACACTGTTCTCATTTTTGAGTGACGAAATGTTGTTCAGAGCTAGAGAACAGTTTTCTCCCTTCACCCCTCCCAACCGTTTTAAATGAAAAAGCATTATGGCCATGCATGATGTCTTTTCTCATTAAAGTTTAATCCTAACCTGCAGTAAGTCATACTGAACACACACGAACGCAGTAATTGCGGGTTTTGGCGAGAAAGAGGACTAGGTCTTCGCGCCTTCCAGACCACGACAGTTTGCTCCGAGCCCCACTAGATGGCACTGCTGATCCGTGCAGCCGGAGAAACAAAGCATGGCTTCCTGCATGGAACTGGAGTGATTGTATTACTTCATCTGTCTTTGGTAATAATCTGTCACTCCCCAAGAAGCATTATCTCCAGATGCAATTTCTTATTCTGTATTCAATGTGGCATGCTTAGACCCTGCTCACCCATCAAACCCTGTCCCCCACCTTGGGTTCTTCTCCTACAATTTTGGGCAAAAGAGCTCCTCTTCCGTTTCAGTGGTAGCCGCCTAAAATTCCCTTTCCCTTCTTTTCCTTCTGCCTCCCTCTTCCTCACAGCCCTCCTGCTGTCCTAAAACAGCCAGAGTCCATGACCCCATCACTTCTCCTCCCGGGTCCCCTGCCTGGCACTCCGCCCCTACCAGGTGGGAAGATGTCTTCTTACACTGTTTGGCCAGTCATCACATGCAGCATTTTACTTCAACCGGATTAGGGGTTCAGTGGTTCTGGGGGGCTGGCTGGGAACATAACCCCCAGTCCTAATAACCCTGTCACTCAGTGAGCCCCAAACCCAAAGCAGGTGATCAGCTGAGTTAACATGGGATCACAGCTAGGTAGCTGCATCACAAGTGAAGGCTGTGAGAGTGCTCTAAAGAAAATGCCCTGGGGAATTCCTTCTTCCTCCAGGTGAAGGCGGAAGCAAGGCACAGCGAAGGAGGTGGTACTGAGCATCATCTATGAAAAGCCCCTCAGCAGAAGGAGTGGGGACTGTGGGGACAGGAGACAGAGCCCACCAAGACCACAGTGTGCCTCTGGCCTGGGAGCCCAGGAAGCTTGATGTAAAGTGAGTAGGAGATTGACGGATGGGAAGAAGGGAGAAGGGGCTGAGGACAGACTAAGCAACGTTGGGTGCCCCCGGTTCTTAGACTTGAACGCTAAGCTATGAGGATCAGCAAAGGGTTTTCCAGGTCAAGGATTGAGTGTGTCTCCTCAAAAAGGTATAAAGTCCTAGCCTCCATACCTCAGAATGTGACGTTATTTGGAAAAAGGGCTGTTGGAGATGCGGTTAGTTAAGGTTAGGTGAGGTCATACTGGAGTAGGCAGGCCCCTAATCCCAAACGACTGGTGCTCCTAAAGAGGAGAAAAGACCCAGACCTGAGGGCAGGAGGGCCACAGGAAATGCACGCAGAGGACGGAGTGTGCGCTGCACCCTGAGGAATGCCACAGGTCGCTGACAACACCAGCAGCTGGGAGAGGCAAGGAAGAAGCCCCTGTGGGTTTCAGCAGGAGCATGGCCCTACTGACCCCTTGACCTTGGACTTCTAGCTTCAGACTCTGAGATAGTCAGCTTCTGCTTCTTAAGCACCCAGTTGGTGATGCTTTGTTACAGAAGCTCCAGGAAAGTGAGCCATGGCCCTCCTTACCCCCTGCTTATGTCCCTGCTAGTCACCTGCACTTGACCTGGGAGACCCCGCCTCACCACCTTGTGCTCCTCAAGCGCTCCTATCTGTGCTTCCATAATTACCTGGAGCCCTCCTCCTCCTCAACCCCCACAACCCTCCGTCCCAGTGACTTCCCCTCTTGGAGACTTACAGCCTCCACTGCACACTTGTCCCTGCTGTTCCACAGCCTCCCTTGCTCTCTCACTAGTCTCCCAGATACTAGGCTGCTTCCCAGTGAACCCCTAAGGGCCTTGAATGCTGGCCCCAAGTTTAGGAGCTGTGTTTAACATCAGACCGATCTAAGCCATCATTAACACATTTACTGAGTTGATTGATTTGCTCAGGGCTTTGGAAGAAGACGCAGGAGACAGAGGTGACAGCAGCACTTTCATAATAAATATCAAGCCAGAGGGTGTAAAATAAAAACAAGAATAGCTCTGAGTTCTGACCTCAACTCTACCACTTAGAAGCTGGTTGACGTTGGGCAAGTCGCATGATGTCCCTGTGTCTGTTTCCTCACCTGGAAGATAATGTCTGTGACTCCAGACTGTGAGAACTGAATGTCTATGGAGGATCAGATGTCCATAAGAGCCTTTCATGCAGTGGATGCCCACACTGTGCATGGCCGTGGTGATTCGCACTCAAGCCAGCCCTGCCTTCCTGTATGTCGATGATACCAGGAGGAAAAGTATTTGCATTCCATGAATTTGCACCTTGAAGAATTTCCCTCAGATCATCATAAAGCATGAATTTCATAAACAGCGGGTTTTCTATGTTGTCTAAGAATTTCAAGTGAGGCCCTGAAGCTGAGAACGATAGGTCACCATGGCCTCTGCGTTCTAGAAAGTGGTGCGAGGCCACCTGGGCAGAACTTGCTCAGGGCGGGCCGAAAGCCAATTCTGCAGCCCCGAATGTCACTCACTTTTCATCCACTTACAATCTAAAAGAGATGGGAACGGGCCGGATGTGGTGGCTTACACCCATAATCCTAACACTTTGGGAGGCCGAGGCGGGTGGATCACCTGAGGTCAGGAGTTTGAGACCAGCCTGGCCACAGTGGTGAAGCCCCATCTCTACTAAAAATACAAAAATTAGCTAGGCATGGTGGTGGATGCCTGTAATCCCAGCTACTGGGGAGGCTGAGGCTAAAGAATCACTTGAACCTGAGAGGCAGAGGTTGCAGTGAGCCAAGATCGCACCATTGCACTCCAGCCTGGGTGACAGAGTGAGACTCTGTCTAAATAAATAAATAAATGAAAATAAAAGAGATGAGAATGGTTGGGGGAAAAGGCGGTTTCTTTGAAAACAGCTGTCTGTGTAAGAGAATAGACTGCAGTCCCAGCTTCCCCTGCCAAAGGGCATGTTCTGCTGCTGGAAGTTTGGTGAAGAGGGGAGGTCCCCAGGCCCTGGGTCAGAAGAGCAGGGCAGGATGCAGGGCCTTGTGGGAGCTGCAGGTGAGCCCCCAGTTCGGGTGCCCCCCACCCCAGGACCACACCCTGGCTCTCACCTGGAAAAGTGTGAAGGCAAGAGATGTTGGACGCTGTCCCCAGGAGCAGAGAGGTGGTGCTGCAGGGTGGCACCTGCACTGCAGGAGGGGAGGGGAAACTGAGCCAAGTTGGAGCCGACTTCAAAGATGGCTCTGCCCAGGAAGATCTCCTTATGGAGAGGGGGACCCAACGGACAGGGGCTCTGTGGCGTGGAAGCAAGGCCTGAGAGCCAGTCTCAGGAAGTCACCCAGAGGCTGCTTTGCTTCCTCCAGGAGGGGCCTCGTCCAATATCCCCAGCTGTGTGTGTGCCTGAACAGCCCTCCAGAAGAATCCACAATACAAGAACACAAGAACAGCCCTCCAGATGTCATCATGGCACCACTGCCACACCAGATGGCCACAACCTCACGCAACAAGCCCCCTCTCCCTGTCTGCCCCACCATTCACCCTGCCCTGGAGAAGCCAGAAACGAGCCTAGAGCTGCCAAACCCAGCTCAGGTCTGCGCAGTGGAAGCTTTCCATCGAGTGAGATGTTTGCATTTTGGACGTTGTAACGCCTCAGAAAGAGATGGCTCTAATCCCTGAAAGTCACTTTTTAATCTCGGAGATTGCTGTAATCCCTGAGTCACAGGGAAAGCTCAGGGACATCTTCCGGGCCTTAGGAATGGAGATCAGCAGGTGCAGGTGTGAAGGCAGTGGTGGGAAGAACAAAAGTTCCTTTTTCCTTGTTCTTAGCAAGGTCAGTTCATCCAATAAAGCCGTTGAACGCATAGCGCGTGTTCTCCCGCTGACTTTATTGTCTTCGTTTTTTGAAGCTTTGGCATTTTAAATGATCCTAATGACACTGAATCCATCTTAATTATAACCTTTCCTCTCAGGGCACAGAGTTGTCTGTGGAAGAATCTTCTAAATTTCTTAATTAACCTGCAGTGGCTTTATTTTGCCAAAGATTGTGCTTGTAGCTATTATGAGATATTCTCCATGT
>NW_016107477.1:2067769-2076584 GCF_001604975.1 Cebus imitator
AGCCTGAGCTCTGCAGCCGGGGCCTGTGCTGCTCTCGGGGTCCTCTGGCCTCTCAGCCATGGTAACTGTCACCCTGGCCACTGATCAATGCCGCCACCAGCCTTTCAGATCAGCTGGCCCAGCCTCTCCCCACTGGCCCAGCCCCACCTTCCCCTCCAAGGAGTAGAGGCCAACTGTGACTCCATGCGCCCCCTAGCCGGGCAGTCGCTCTGCTGTGTTGGCCTATGGGGCCCAGGTTTTCCCCTCACAGAGACCACTGTCCCCCTCAGCTCGTCCTCCCCACATGTGAGTAGCCTTCTGCACCTTCCATCTGGCCCACACCAGGGTTAGGGATCTGCTGGGCACCCCAGGAGCCGAGGGAGACCTGGGCAGCTGAAATGTGTCCTTCCATCCCTGGCGATGCTGCAGAATAACAGGAACCTCGTGTTGGATCAAGGACTCTCAGAGCCTTTCTGCCCATAATCCTGATGGGAAGCAGAACGAGGAACCTTCTGCCCTCAGCGCCCACCAGCCTGTTCATAGTCAGCCCACAACCCAGTAACCAGGAAGGACAGTTAGGCCTGCCTCATCCTGCTGCAGGTGCCATAGCAAAGAATCATGGGCTGGGAGGCTGAAGCAACAGAAACTTATTTCCTCTGAGTTCTGGAGGCTGAAGTCCAAGACCAAGGTGTCAGCAGGGGTGGGTTCTCGTGGGGCTTCTCCTTGGCTTGGATGGCTGTCTTCTCCCTGTGTCCTCACGTGGTCTTCCCTCGGTGTGGGTCTCCATGTCCACATGTCTTGGACTTCAGCCTCCAGAACTCAGAGGAAATAAGTTTCTGTTGCTTCAGCCTCCCAGCCCATGATTCTTTGCTATGGCACCTGCAGCAGGCTAAGGCAGGCCTGTCCCTCCTGGCCACCGAGTTGTGGGCTGACTATGAGAACGCCAGTCAGATTGTATCAGGGCCCACCCTAATGGCCTCATTTTACCTTGATCCCCTCTTTAAAGAACCTTCTGCAAACACAGCCGTATTCTGAGGTACTGGGGTTTAGACTGCAGCAGATGAGTTTGGGGAATGCAGTTCAGCCCTTAATAGACCTCTTCTCTACCATCTCCTCCATGCTCCAGCCTGTTCCCTGCAGGAGCCAGAAGCTCCCACTGTCCCTTCCTTTCTCTCTCTCTCTCTCTCTTTTGTGAGACAGAGTTTTGCTCTTGTCACCCAGGCTGGAGTGCAATGGCACGATCTTGGCTCACAGCAACCTCCACCTCCTGGGTTCAAGCAATTCTCCTGCCTCAGCCTCCCGAAGTAGCTGGGACTACAGGCAAGTGCACTCAGCTAATTTTTTTGTATTTTTAGTTGAGACGGGCTTTTCTCATGTTGGGCCAGTCTGGTCTTGAACTCCTGATCTCAGGTGATCCACCTGCCTTGGCATCCCAAAGTGCTGGGATTACAGACATGAACGACTGTGCCCAGCCTTCCTTTCTCTTTCTAGGTGGAAGTTTTCTTATTATTTCTCTTTTTCTTTTCTTTGAGCTAATGTATCACTCTGTCTCCCAGGCTGGAGTGCAGTGGCGCCATCTTGGCTCACTAAAGCCTCGACCTCCCAGGCTCAAGCAAGCCTCCGGCCTCAGCCTCCTGAGTAGCTGGGACTACAGGCATGTGTCACTATACCTGGTTCCTTTTAGTACTTTTGGTAGAGATGGGGTTTCACCATGTTGCCTAGGCTGGTCTCAGACGCCTAGGTTCAAGCCATCCACCAGCCTTGGTCTTCCAAAGTGCTGGGATTACAGATGTGAGCCACCATGCCTGGCCCACATTTCTCTCTCTGATCTACCTTACCCACTTCATAAATGGTCTAGTGACTGCCATGGGACATGATTTCCAGGGGAAAGAAGTGAGAAATCCACTAATTTGATATTTTTGAAGAACCATCCTCCTTACCTTCAAGTGAGACTGAGGATACCCATAGGTAGGCCTGGAAGCTGACTTGAGGAAAGGAGGCTGATGAAAATGAAGCATCCAGGGGCAACCATGGGGCCCCCGAGAGCAGATGTGCTCCAAGAAGATTCTAGAATAGGGGGAAGACATCCAAACGCGGCTGAGGTATGGCAGTTACAAAATGGGTTTATCAAGCTAACAAAAATTCATCTGTCAGTATTCATATGACCTCCCTTACACCCCCTGGCTGGTGAGGGCTGAATATCACCAGGTTCTTTGAATTGAACTGAAGAAGAAAAAAGTAAAAAGTAGGCCTGGTTGATTGACAACATTTTCATGGCCGTTTATGCTTTAATAAGCAGTTTTGGGGCCATTCCTCATGTAACTCTTAACCTACTATCCCTTTCAACTTTAATGAAATATGTTATTTGTATGGAATTTTCATAATTTTACTTTCTCTATTAGAGAAGTTGTTAGGATTTGATGATGAGCTCTAAGCCAGCTAAATATTCTTTAGAAGTTTTCAAGGTATCTGATTGAGTTTATCAGCTTCTTTCTCCTAGCTGCTTTGCTGCCTCCCTGAATGATTACAGAGTTCTTTCATAATTGTGCCAAGCATGAAATGATAATGAACCACTCCTAATCAGAAAGTAGCTTCACAGCCGCAGACGCGGCAGAGGCCAGCGCTGGTTTACTGAGTAATGAAGGACCAACACCTCCCCTTAGCGACGTAATGGGGGTACTACATGCTCACACAAGCTAACAGGAACCCTGTGAAGTGAGCACAAATTCAGATGTAAACCTCATTTTATTGCAGATTTTCACAGGCAGATTATTCTAAACATAGGTGAAAATACTAATTATCAATTAGGAAAAGTTACATAATATATCAGTTATTCTTTTTGTAACTGAAAGACTTTACATTATATGCATATATGTAAATAATGAAATCTGAATAAACACAGATAAAAGCGAATTTAATTATCTTAAAACACTCATCTTAACATCAAAATATAATCCCCAGGGTTTGTTAAAAAATAGCTTATTTTGCTAGACTACTGGTAAAAATAAAATGTTTTAACTGAATTTTCATGAGAAATTGATAAATATGGTTCAATAACAGCCACAAATACATTTGGGGAAATGACGAAATGCCAAGAAAAGAAAAACATATCCAATTTTTTTTCAAAACTTTCTCTGAGTCTGAACCAAGCTTAGAAGAAATATGTGACATCAATTATTGCCTTTTTTAAAAAGTTGCCTCACTCATCCAAATGGAAAATTATTCTGCAAAATTAAGTTAATGTAAGACAAGAGAAAAATGATTCCCAGCAGACTTTGAAAGTTAAACTGGAAGACACTCAAAGGCCAAGTTACTCAGACCCACAAATTGCATAGAAAAATCAAATCAATAAAGATTTGATAATATACTGTAGAAGGTTTGACAGAGGAGAAATATGTCTTCAGACTCTGTCAGTACTGAATATGAACATGTGTTAATGTGATTCATCCACACTCTAATTGCATTCACTTACCATATTAGAGGCAAGCTACCACCAAAGGAAATTGAGAAATGGAAGCCATCGAGAGATGGTTAACATTTAGTATTAACCTACCATTTTTCACATCTGACAAAATGATCAAAGAGAAGATCAAGCATTGAACCAGAAAGTGAAACATTCACAGTTGTTTGAAATTGCAGGCAAATACAAATCCAATAATTCAGGGTTAGCTACAGTTTCTGATACAAACACACAGAAAATGAGTTTCAAGGCAATTGGTTTTCATTAGCAGAATCTGATGGATCAAAAACAAATTAAGTCTTAATGTGTGTAATTTCTGGAATAGGATCCAAATTTGGAGTCCTGGCTACCTCCAGCAGTGATTATTTGGGACTGTCTATCCTGCCCAAGCCTTTTAAATGCACCTGTGCTGGCCACAGGAATGTGTGTGCATGTGAGAGGCTCACTATCTCTGCTGGAGAGCTAATTCATCCCATTTCCCATTTAACCCTCTGCCTCATGGAAGACCTTGGTTCCTTTATTCTGTTCTTTTTCTCTGCCTACATATGTTTTTAAAAACCATCTGTGGTGACAAAGGAAGCATATTTTCCAAAAGCAGCATCTTTTCAATTACAGTAAATGATCCTGTGGTGATATAATATGGCAACTGTTAAGGTTAAAATGAAACGGCAGTGAGGGACTTGTGATTCCAACAGTCTGGGTATGAGATACCCTGACCATTTCTTCCATCTGTATAAACTAAATATGCTGGACTACAAAAAAATTTTAATCCATTGATAAACCGCCAAGAATGTAAGGCATGCACAGAGGCCAAGACTAAATGAAAGGAGAACCTGAAATCGGAAGTAGATAGGAGAGAGCTTCAGCCCGCAGTGCATTTGCCAAACCTGGTATCTTGGTCTTTGGTTTTCATGTCTAGGGCAAGAAAGAGACTTGTTGCGCTTGAACGCCTTTTCATCTCATTTGATGGCAATGTCATCAAAACTCGAGCTGCTCAATCCAAACATCTCTTTCTCAATCCATCAGGAAGTGTGGTGACTCCAAAAATGCTCTCCAGAGCTGTTCACCACTTACTACATCAAGGTGCGGCTCTGAGCTGCTGTCACGCCTCACCTCGATCACTGGCTTCTGTCCCCCCATTTCTATTGCTGGCCCTCAAGATTATTTTTCTTACGGCATCCAGGGTGATCTTTTTAAAATGTTAAGTCAGATCATATCAGTTCTCTGCTAAAAATATTCTGAGATGCCTTCCCATTTCACCCGGAGCAAAAGCTGGAGTCTTTACAATGGTCCTTAAGGAGGCCCCCAGCCCTCGCATCTCCTGCCCTGCCCTCCTGCCCTTGTTCTTGTCAACACTCTGACATCATCTCCCGTGCTCTTCACTGGCTTCCTGGCCATTCCTGCTGCTTTAGAACATTGTACTGGAAGTTTTTGCCACCTACATGCTCTTCTCTCAGAGGTCTACTTGGCTAAATCCCTGCTGCCCTCCATAACCGCTATGTGGCTTTCTCTATAAGACCCACCCACATGAGTACTGCAGTTCCTTCCCTAACCCTGCAGTCCTACGCTCCCAGCTTCATAGCTCTGCTCTGCTTTTCTCTTTTTCTTAGCATTGATCACTTTCTAGAATGCTACTTAATTTCCTTATTATATCTATTTCTTATTGTTTTTCACATACACATATGCATACACACACACACACACACAAATATGAGATTAACAGGAATAGGAATCTTTTCTTTTTTCTTTTTTTTTTGAGATGGAGTTTTGCTCTTGTTGTCCAGGCTGGAGTGCAATGATGTGATCTCGGCTCACTGAAACCTCTGCTTCCCAGGCTCAAGCGATTCTGCTGTCTCAGCCTCCTGAATAGCTGAAATTACAGGCACCAGCCCCCACGCCTGGCTAATTCTTGTATTTTTAGTAGAGACGGGGTTTTGCTGTGTTGGCCAGGCTGGTCTCGAACTCCTGACCTCAGGTGATCCGCCTGCCTGATCACCTCAGGTGATCCCAAAGTGGCTGGGATTACAGGCATGAGCCACCACACCTGGCCAGGACTTTTCTACTTTGCATATCAGTCTTTTCCCAAGCACCCATGACAGTGCCTGGAATATAGTTGGTGGTCAATATTTTTAAAAAGAATAAACCAATAAAAAAGAAATATGCATAACTGCCACAATTGTTTCCAAAGAAATAGACCATTCAATCTGGCAATCTCACTACTGGGCATCTACTCAAAGGAAAAGAAGTCACTATATGAAACAGACAGATGCACATGCGTGTTTATAGCAGCACAACTGGCAGTTGTGAAGATATGAAACCAATCCAAGTGCCCATCAATCAATGAAGGGATAAAGAAAACGTGGTGGATATACACGATAGAATATTACTCAGCCATAAAAAGGAATGAAAAAATGTCTTTTGTAGCAACTTGGATGGAGGGGGAGGCCATTATTCTAAGTGAAGTAACTTAGGGATGGAAAACCAAATATCCTTATGTTCTTACTTATAAGTGGGAGCTAAGCTATGAGGACGCAGAGGCATAAGAATGATATAATGGACTTCAGGGACTTGTGAGGGGAAGATTGGGGGTGGTGTGGGATAATAGTCTACATACTGGGTAGAATGTTCACTGCTCAGGTGACAGGTGCAGTAAAATCTCTGAAATCACCACTAAAAAACTTATCCATGTAACCAAAACCACCTGTACGCCCAAAACAATTGAAATTCAATAAAGAAATAGAACAGAAAAAGTATTCAATTGAAGCAACAAGACAAGAAATGAGAGAAAAATAAATAACAACAAAAAAACATGATGAAAAAATAAAAAGCACAAATAATGGCCAGGCACGGTGGCTCATGCCTGTAGTCCCAGCACCTTGGGAGGCCAAGGCAGGCAGATCTCGAGGTCAGGAGATCGAGACCATCCTGGCCAACATGGTGAAACCCCATGTCTACTAAAAATACAAAATATAGCTGGGCGTGGTGGCACGCACCTGGAGGGAGGTGGAGGCAGGAGAATCACTTGAACCCAGGAGGTGGAAGTTGCTGTGAGCAGAGATCGTATCACTGGACTCCAGCCTGGCAAGAGAGGGACACTCTGTCTCAGAAAACAAAAAGCACAAATAGTATAGTAGAAATGAATCCAAATTAAACACCAATTATAATTCACATTAATATGCTAAAAGTTTCAGCAAAGCGACAATGATTTTAGAGAGAAATTACTAAAAGAAAATAATTATAAGCTGTCTATTTTTATTTTATTTATTTATTTTTGAGACAGAGTCTAGCTCTGTTGCTCAGGCTGAATTGCGATGGCATGATCTTGGCTTACTGCAACCTCTGCCTCCCAGGTTCAAGCAATTCTCCTGCCTCAGCCTCCAGAGTAGCTGGGACTACATTCATGAACCACCATGCCCAGCTAGTTCTTGTCTTTCTTTTCAGTAGAGACAAAGTTTCACCATGTTGGCCAGGGTGGT
Organism: Cebus imitator; assembly: GCF_001604975.1. NCBI lineage: Eukaryota > Metazoa > Chordata > Mammalia > Primates > Cebidae > Cebus > Cebus imitator. Next base: position 2,074,685 of record NW_016107477.1, read on the forward strand.
CTCAAACTCCTGATGTCAGGTGATCCTTCCACCTTGGTCTCCCAAAGTGCTGGAATTACAAGCGTGATCCACCACGCCTGGCTGCAGTAACTCTTTTTTAAAGGCATCTAAAATATACAGGATCCAGAAAGGTTGAAAGTAAAAAGAATAGAAAAAGATAAACCATCCGAACACTAACCAGAAGAAACCTATTAATAGTAAGCAAAATAGATCTTATGGCAACAAAACCCCCAAAACTGGTAAGACAGGGTGCTTTATTTTTGTTTTGAGATAGAGTTTCACTCTTATTGCCTAGGCTGGAGTGCAATGGCACGATCTCGGCTCACTGCAACCTTTGCCTCCCAGGTTTAAGCAGTTCTCCTTCCTCAGCCTTCCCAGTAGCTGGGATTACAGGCATGTGCCACCATGTCCAGCTAATTTTGTATTTTTTAGTAGAGCCAGGCTTTCTCCATTGGTCAGGCTGGTCTCAAACTCCCGACCTCAGATGATCCACACACCTCGGCCTCTCAAAGTGCTGGGATTACAGGCGTGAGCCACCGAGCCCGGTGCTTTTTTATATTTTCTTTTTAAAATTTTTATTTTATTGTAAATTGACATTATAATTGTATATATTTGTAGTACATGAAGTGATGTTATGATTTATGAATACAATATAGTTATCACAAATCAAACTAATTAGCATATCCATTCCCTCAGATGCTTTCCTTTTTTGTAGTTAGAGCATTTAAAATGTACCATCTGAGCAACTTTGAAATGTACAGTACACTTATTAACTATATTCACCGTGCTGTGTAATAGATCTCCAAGGAAAACCTTATTCCTCCCATCTGAGATTTGGTACCCTTTGACCAACATCTCCTCAAGTCCCCCAACCCAGCCTCTAGTAATCACCATCCTATTCCATTCTGCTTCTAGGAATCCAAGTGATTTAGATTCCACCTGTAAGGGAAGATATGCAGCTTTTGTCTTTCTGTCCCTGCCTTTTTTGGAGGTTTCTCAAAAAAAAACTAAAAATAGACTAAATATAAGCCAGAGATTCCACTTTGGGGTATTTATCCAAAATAGCTGAACTAGGTATGTAGAAAAGATGTCTGCACTGCTGTGCTCATTGCAGCATCATTCACAATAGCCAACTTACAGAATCAACCTAAATGTCCATTAACGAATGAATGGATAAAGTGACATGGCACACAGTGGTATACATGCAAAATAGAATACTATAGAGCTTTAAAATAGAAGGAAATTCTGTTTGTAACGACATGGATGAAGTTGGAGGGGGTTTCTTATTAAGTTCCAGTTAACTAAGAAGATATAACAATTTAAAACTTTTATGCATCTTTTGCAACTTCTACATTATGGCTGTGAATGTATTTTTAAAAGTTGACATAACTAAGAATATATACATCTCTCAGGAGATGATAGTATGAAAAAATTTATAATGATAGAGAAGACCTGAATATGACAGTTAACAATTTGGTCAAATATATACACATGTAACACCAGACCCAACAGCGGTGGAAGTCAAATTATTTTCAGGCACACAATGACATTTACAGAAATTGACCACACACTAGGCCATAAAGCAAGTCCCTATATTTTCAAAAGACTGAAACCATACAAAACATTTTCTTTGAGTATAATATCATTATATCGGCTGGGTGCGGTGGCTCACGCCTGTAATCCCAGCACTTTGGGAGGCCGAGGTGGGTGGATCACAAGGTCAGGAGTTCAAGACCAGACTGGCCAACATGGTGAAACCCCGTCTCTACTAAAAAATACAAAAATTAGCTGGGCATGGTGGCTCATGCCTGTAATCCCAGCTACTTGGGAGGCTGGGGCAGGAGAATTGCTTGAACCGGGACCTGAGAGGTGGAGGTTGCAGTGAGCCGAGATCACGCCA
>NW_016107477.1:2076794-2096295 GCF_001604975.1 Cebus imitator
CCGCCTCCTAGGTTCAGGCAATTCTCCTGCCTCAGCCTCCTGAGTAGCTGGGATTACAGGCACGCACCACCATGCCCAGCTGATTTTTTGTATTTTTAGTAGAGACGTGGTTTCACCATGTTGACCAGGATGGTCTCGATCTGTTGACCTCGTGATCCACCCGCCTCGGCCTCCCAAAGTGCTGGGATTACAGGCGTGAGCCACCGCGCCCGGCCAACTGCCTCTGTTTTTAAACAACTCAGGTCAAAAAATAAGTCATAATCAAAATTAGAAAATATTTTGAACAAAACAAAGTGAAAAAAATACACAATAATGTGGAGTACAGTTAAAACAACACTTAAAGGAACATTTGTCGCCTCTAAACAGATACAGAATGAGGGAAGCATAAAGTTTAGTGAATTAGGCCAGGCGTGGTGGCTCATGCCTGCGATCCCAGCATTTTGGGCGGCTGAGGCCAGTGGATCACCTGAGGTTGGGAGTTTGAGACCAGATTCACCAACATGGAGAAACCCTGTCTTTACTAAAAATACAAAATTAGCCAGGTGTGGTGGCACATGCCTGTAATCTTAGTTCCTTGGGGGCTGAGGCAGGAAAATCACTTGAACCCAGGAGGCGGAGGTTGCCGTGAGCCTAGATGGTGCCATGGCACTCCAGACTGGCAACAAAAGTGAAACTGTGTCTCAAAAACAAAAAAAAAGTTTAGTGAATTAGGCATCCATTTCGAGAATATTGAAAGAGGACAGTAAAATAAACTTCAAAAGGTTCATTTTGAAAGAAAGGAACTAAAAGTGGTAAGAGCAGGAACTATAAAACAGAAACAAATATTTAATTGAGAGGATCAACAAAACCAAAAGTTGACTCTTTGTAAAGATGAATAAATTCAATGAAATAGGTGAAAATGGGAGGAAAAGTATGGAAAACCACTATCAGAAAGGTAAACAGGGACATGCTTGTCTGAGTCTTCCAAGAATCAGGCACCAAGGTGGGAAAACATGTGCAAGAACATTATTTGGGGAAGCACCTGTGAAAGAGAATGGGCGGAGCTGAGAGGCTGGGAGGTGGCAGGCCATGGCGCAGGTCTGATTACAAGGGAAGGAGAGAGGGAAGGAAGGAATTTTGGGGTGAAATGGCAGGGCAGTGCTGGTGAAAATTTGAGAAGCCATTGAGGAGGCTCCAGGCCGTAGCCATGCATTCAAAGTGGCCCCCTTCTCCTGGGAGTGGGCCTGCCTTAGTGTCCCTGCCAAGCTCCATCATGGGTAGAGGAGACCCAGGAAGTGTGATCTGGGGTGCTTGGAGCAATGGGGTTCAGAGCTCAGCAGTGGGGTGCTGGACAATTACAACTCTGAGAGGCGTCTCCCCAGGCTCCTTGGCTCACTCCTTATGCTGCACAGATGCAGCTGCACTGGCCCCCTAGAGCCCCCTTCTCCCTGGGGGAAACTGAGAGCGGAGAGCTGGTGGTATGGCCCCAACACTGCCGTTCATCTCCTTCTTTGACTCTGCATTCTGCATTCTCCTCTCCTTCAACAGCCACCTCTGTTCACCTGCTGGCTTGCTGGTGGTATGGCCAAACTTCACTCCTGAGAAGGCTGCAGCTTGGCAGTCCCTCCTTCTCAGTTCAAGGCTGCCTCCTGTATCTGCTCACTACTCCAGTGGCAAGAGAGGATGCCCAGGTGCCTCCACGGATCACCTGAGTTCCGCCCTATTCTTCCTGCCGCAGTGGGTAGCTCCTCTCAGCCTTCAGGTGATTCCTCTATCTGCCTGCTTGTTCAGAGTGTCCTGGCAGCAGCAGTGACTTGCAGTTCAATGGCCTGAGTGTGCTGCAAGCAGCAACATACAAGAATCTTAAGGACAATATTTTGAATTAGAAAAAAAAAAAGCCAGTCACTACGAAATACTTGCAGCATGGCCCCATTTTTACATTCAGTTTAAAAGCAGGCAGGATGCTTTTTGGCATAATAACTATTTAATGGCATAATAGTTGGAGAGATGGGCCAGGCGTGGTGGCTCATGCCTATAATCCCAGCACTTTGGGAGGCCCAGGTGGGCAGATCACCTGAGGTCAGGAGTTCGAGACCAGCCTGGCCAAAAGGAGAAACCCCATCTCTACTAAAAATACAAAAATTAGCCGGGCATGGTGGTGCATGCCTGTAAACCCAGCTACTTGGGAGGCTGAGGCAAGAGAATTGCTTGAACCTAGGAGGTAGAGGTTGCATTGAGCTGAGATCGAAGCCACTGCACTCCAGCCTGGGCAACTGACTGAAACTCTGTCTCAGAAAAAAAAATAGTTAGAGAGATGAAAATACATAGTAAAAATGTGTGGAAGAGGCTGGGCATTATCAGCCGACAGTATAAGCTAATGGTTACGGCTAAGGGAAGAGGGAGAGGACGGGATTTGTGAGGGATGCAGGGGGCACTTCTGTGGTTGTGACAGTGTGTCTGCTGCCTCTTAATCCAAAGCGTGGGCACGCAGTTGTGAGCTGTATCTATCTTCTTTTCCCTCACACCTCTTTGTATCTGCTGCATATTACTGAATTGCCCAGATGACAGGTTTTATACAATCTATAAACTTGAGTAAAATCTAATATTGCCTTCAAGTGCTGACTGTCAAGTGAAGGAAACAGACATGTATTTAGATGAGGATAGTAAGGGCCGGGTGTGGTGGCTCATGCCTGTAATCCCAGCACTTTGGGAGGCCCATGTGGGTGGATCACAAGTTTAGGAGTTTGAGACCAGCCTGGCCAGTGAAACCCCATCTCTACTAAAAATACAAAAATTAGCTGGGTGTGGTGGCTATGGCCTGTAGTTTCAACTACTCAGGAGGCTGAGGCAGGAGAATCGCTTGAACCTGGGAGGCAGAGGTTGCAGTGAGCAGAGATCGCGCCACTGCACTCCAGCCCAGGCGATGGAGCAAGACTNAAAAAAAAAAAAAAAAAAAAAAGATAGTAAAAGGTACAAATTCATAAACAAATAGAAAACTTGCACTTCTAATAACTTGAGAAGGTAGAAACAGCTAAATGCGTTCATTAAGTAATCAGAGAAGATTTGTAAAAGATTTAAAATGGAGCTTGAAAGAAGAGCCCATGAAATGGAATCTGTGATTCTGGGTAAATCCCAGTGGGGGGTAAGGAGAGCACCTGGATGGTTCAGGGCTGAGGCCACAGTCAGGCAGCGTGACCAGAGAGGGGTGAGGAGTAACCCATTTTGCCTGGAGATGAGGAAATGTTGTTGCAGACAGGATTCCAGCTGAAAACACAAAAAAGGAACGAAAATTTTGTGTAGCTCAGAAATTTTGAGAATAACAGTATAGAGCAGGTAACTGAAAATAAAAGCAACAATTTGAATGATCACCTGTACACATTTCTTCATTTCTTAGAAAGACTTGGATTGGAAGACCAACACTGTTCCATATATAAGCATTATCTGCCCTTAGACAGAATGTGAAAATTGGTGCTCAGATGACAGTCTTGTCCAAGTCACCTGGCTGGTGAGGCATAAAGCAAGGGAGTAGAATTGTATGGGGTTATTTTTCGTGTATTCAAATCTTACTGTGCAGAGCTTGGAACTGTAGAGCAATCCATGTCCTTCTCTGGTTGCTGGACATATTTGAGAAAAAAGAAAAACTGAAAGATATATTTGGAGAGAAAACAGCTGTATGTTTTGATCTAATGGGAATTTGAGACTTTCTAAGGAGAGTGTGTTACTCACAAGGAAAACTTCCTTTCATGGACTTCTGCTTTTATTGGGAATTACATGTGCTCCATTACACATGTCTCCATCTGACAGCTCTAGGGATTACAGTGATTACACAACATGATCAATAAACTGGCCAATAACTCATCCAGGGTGGCTGGAGTGCAACACACTTTGCATTTTGTGATTGAAAATTCCTTCAAACTGTCACTTGTAACTTTGGTTTTATTCCAAATCTAGTAACCCGTGAAAGTACAATGATCTTTGAGATTTATTGGCTGCATTGTGGCTGATGAAAACAGAATCTCTGACAGGCCAATTGCAATGTTCCCCATGAGACTTGTAACTAAGCAGAGAAGCCACTGTGATTGCTCCACGAGTCAGAAAACCTGAACTGTGACTGTGATTCTGCCACCATCGCCAAGCCAAGCCGTGTGAACTTGAAAAAACCAGCTCACCTCTGGGAGATTAGCCTCATTCTCTAAATAGGAAACAGCAATATTTCATCTCCTGAATTCATGGCATTTGTGTGAAAATCAGAAAATGAAAGCAGTATTTGTCCAAAAACTTAAGTATTTCCATTAAAAAAGGAAATATATATATATTTTTTCCTAAACAACTTAGGAGATGAACTTACCTTAAAAAAAAGCTTTGGCCAGGCGAGGTGGCTCATGCCTGTAATCCCAGCACTTTGGGAGGCCGAGGCAGGCAGATCACAAGGTCAAGAGATTGAGACCATCCTGGCCAACATGGTGAAACCCCATGTCTACTAAAATACAAAAATTAGCTGGGCATGGTGGCGTGTGCCTGTAGTCCCAGCTACTCAGGAGGCTGAGGCAGGAGAATTGCTTGAACCCAGGAGGCGGAGGTTGCAGTGAGCCGAGATCATGCCACTGCACTCCAGCCTGGCGCCTGGTGACAGAGCAAGACTCTGTCTCAAAAAAAAAGGAAGCTTTAATAAGATATATCCAACATAAAATAAACTGTATGTGTTTAAACAATTTTATAAGATTTAACAATGTGTGTATATGCATATGAAACTGTCACCACAATGCAGTCATGAACACATTCAAAATCTTCAAATTTTCCTCCTAGCCTTGGTCATTCCCCTCCCAGACACAGAATCCCAAGCCAGCCAATGATCTGCTTTCTGTCCCTATTGATTAGCTTGAATATTCAAAAATTTTGTATAAATGGGAAAATAATGTATGTATTCTGATTTGTTTTTGTTTCTAGCCTGGACTTTTTTTGTTCAGTGTAATTATTTTGAGATTCGTCAGTTTTGTTGCACGTGTCAGCAGTTTGCTCCTCTTTGTCGCTGCATACTATTCCACTGTGTGGATTATACTGCAATTTGTTCACCCTTTCACCTGATGATCGACATTTGGCTTGTTTCCATTTTTTGGCTATTACAAATACATTTGCTATGAATTTTACTTTGTTGGGTGCTGGATAGTTACTGTTACAATGGATGTTTTTGAGCTTTGTTCCAGAATGCCATTTAGTTACTTGAGGAAAGTTCAATCCTTTTGTAGCATACCTGGAAGCTTTGTTGGCTGGATCAAAGTAGACCTTGTTAGAAAGTTTCACCACTGCAAGCCAGGCCCAGTGGCTCACACCTGTAAAATCAGCACTTTGGAAGGCCAAGGCAAGTGGATCACAAGGTCAAGAGATCAAGACCATCCTGGCCAACAAAGTGAAACCCTGTATCTGCTAAAAAAAATACAAAAATTAGCTGGGTGTGATGGCGCACATCTGTAGTCCCAGCTATTTGGGAGGCTGAGGCAGGAGAATCACTGGAACCCAGGAGGCAGAGGTTGCAGTGAGCCAAGATTGCGCCATGCACTCCAACCTGGCAACAGAGACTCCATCTCAAAAAAAAAAAAAAAAAAATTCCCAATTGCAGAGACAATACCATTAAGTATTCTGCCTGACGTGGTGTGAATTATGAGATTTTCCACTCTGGATCACAAACTGTTGCTGGGCCTGTGTGAGTTCAAGTGATTGGTCTCTGTAATTCTTTTGTGACTTTTTGGCTCTTTTCCCAGCCTTGGGTAGTCACATCGCATGCCTAAGCCTATCAGTGCTCAGCCGCTGGCTAGAGGGCCCCTTAGCAAGTCTCTGATGCTCTCTCTATGTAACTCACATCTCTGCGGTTCCCTGCCCTGCAAACTGCAGCCCCTTTGGCCTCCCCATACTCCCAGTACCATCTCCTGAACCATCTGTTTCTGGTTTCCTCCTTTTTAGGAAGTGAGCTGGACAAGCAGGGCTCATCCTGTTGGTGTCCCCTAGCTCAGGGGTCATTGTCCTGCACTGCCTGATGTCCAATATCTGAAAATCATTGTTTTGTGTATTTTGTCCTAGTTTTTAGACACTCCATCTTGACTAGAAGTCACAGTCTGGAAGTTATTATTTATACTGATTCTGCTTTACACAATTCTGTCTTTTCTGCTTGCCTTCCACCGATTCATCTTTTTTCTGAGGCAGAATCTTGCTCTGTTACCCAGGCTGGAGTGCAGTGGCACGATCTGGGCTCACTGCGACCTCTGCCTCCCGGGTTTAAGCGATTCTCCTGCCTCAGCCTCTTGAGTAGCTGGGATTACAGGCGCATGCCACCACACCTGGCTCACTTTTGTATTTTTAGTAGAGACAGGGTTTCACTATGTTGGTCAGGCTGGCCTCGAACTCTTGACCTCATGATCCACCCGCCTCGGCCTGCCTCGGCCTCCCTCGGCCTCCCAAAATGCTGGGATTACAGGCGTGAGCCACCATGCCCGGTCTTGCCTGTCCACTTCTAATCAGGTGCTAGGATTGTGTTAAACCAAAACCATATTCAATGGGAACCAGGGATTGGAAACAAAGAAAGAACAGAACATGAATGAAGTTGAAACAGTCTGACACACTGCGCCAGGTAACTTCCACAAGTGAGGCACTGTGCTAGGTACCAAGCAGGTGAAATCCACACATGCAAAAGCCATAGTCCCTGATAAGGATTCACAGTCGAATGCTGTCATGGAAAACAGCTTTTCCACGGCTTTAGGATTTCTCTGTGGAACAGAAGTTACCTCCATCCTGTTTTTGTTTTCTTGCTTGTCCCTCCATTCATTTCTCAAGCCTTAAAAAAAAAAGTCTTCAACAAGAGCACCTGTGATCGCTGCTTGGCAGTTCTGTGTGTCTGTGACCTTTCTCTCATTGCTACCAGCTTCCCAAGGCTGCCCACTCAACCATTCAGTTCTTATTTGAGAAGAAATGATAAAGCCATTAGCTGTGTCCACTTTGGGATGATCTTACAAAACCTGACTCCTGTCCTCATCTCAGTTCAATTATGAGTTCTGTTTTCCTGACTTGACTCTGCTGATGCTTTATTTATGTCGGACGCGCACGGGCTGCTGCACTGGCCTTGTTAGAGCAGTTTGTGCCCTTGCAGGAGCATTTCGTTCTGCTACATTTGTGTCACACATTTGCTACACAATGCAAGGCTGAAGTTAGGCGGTTCAAGGAAATGTCAGCTTGTGATGAGTGTGAAACCCAGCTGCGCTTCTGCGTCTACCAGAAGAAACATTACTCTAAATTGATTCGTCATTTGCAAAACCACAGTTCTAATAAATGTTTCATTACAAGGTGCTACCAGCTTTTACTAGGACCCTGGCTGTCTCTGCAGACTCCAAATCTGAGTTGATTTGTAGACCTCTGGCTTATTTTTTAAACTGCCAACCGAATCAGACAGCAACGTCTGAATAGAAACCTAGCAACAAAGAGGACTAGGCTGCCCTGCAGGGGGTAGGCTAGGATGCCCACTCACGCACTCCCTTCTGAGAGGGAAATCTGGGACACTGTTTAGCAAGAGTAGTGACAACCACTATCGGTCTCTAGTTAATGAGAACCTACTAAGTGCAAAGAAGAAAACGCTTCCCTTCTCCAACTATTCACACCGGGCTACAGACCCGGGTCTTTAACTGCATTCCTTGTGTTTATGCATCTCATCTGTCTCCTACTCTACTTCTTTCTTTCCTTTTCTTTTTTTTCCTTCCTTCTTCCCTCCCTCCCTGCCTCCATCTCTCCTTTCCTCTATCTCGCCCTCCTTTCTCTTTCTTTCTTTTTTTTTTGACAGAGTTTTGTTCTCGTTGCCCAGGCTGGAGTGCAATGGCATGATCATGGCTCGCTGCAGCTTCTGCCTCCCTAGTTAAAGAAATTTTCCTGCCTGAGCCTCCCGAGTAGTTGGAATTACGGGTGCCTGTCACCACGCCCTGCTAATTTTTTGTATCTTTAGTAGAGATGGGGTTTCACCTTGTTAGCCAGGCTGGTCTCAAACTCCTGATCTCAAGTTATTCACCCACCTCAGCCTCCCAAAGCGTTGGGATTACAAGCGTGAGCTACTGCACCCAGCCTCCTCCTGTTTCTAAGAGCAGGCCTTATACTTAGACTATGGAGCTTTACCATAGGAGCAGCATTCACCTGCATGTGTGCGTGCGCGCACACACACACACACACATACACACACACACACACACACACACACACAGAGTTAGCTTCACTCAAGAGGAGCACAGATGGCTGGGCGCAGCCTGTAATCCCAGCACTGTCAGAGGCTGAGGCCGGCAGATCACCTGAGATCAGGAGTTCAAGACCAGCCTAGCCAACATGGTGAAACCCATCTCTACAAAAACAGAAAAATTAGCCAGGCATGATGGCAGGCACCTGTAATCCCAACTGCTTGGGAGGCTGAGGCAGGAGAATGGCTTGAGCCCAGGAGGCAGAGGTTGCAGTGAGCCGAGATCATGCCACTGCACTCCAGCCTGGGCAACAGAGCAAGACTCCATGGAAAAAAAAAAAAAAAAAGGGAATGCAGATGACATCCCCTCATCTTCCAGATGTCTGTACCCATGCTGTCTGTACCCCCTGAGGCAACCCAGATGTCTTCCTAGAGTTGAGACCGCAGCAGTAGTGAGTAAGGTAAGCTTTGGCGAGCATCAGGTAGTGGAGATGTCCAGGAGGCTGTCCCACATGCTCCTCTGCCAACAACTGGAACATGTCACCCAGCCCTTCTTGTTCTCTAGTCACTTCTCAGCCATACAACTGCTGGCATGTTGACTCTCATCTTTCCACTAACCTCTATCGGCCTTTCTGGCATTTTTCCCCCTCACTCTGAGATTTCTTCTCATAGGGCACTTCAAATGCCTCTCCCTTCTATTATGAAAAAAGCCTCAGCACTGTGGCAGTGGCTGTCCCCCAAACCCACAGTCCGAAGCTTACCACTGTGTACTATGCAAAACTATGGGCTCGCCAGGTGACAGGTTCCAACCTCCCTGGAAGGCACTGCAGCGGCCATCTCTGTCACTTATGCACTTTGAGTCACATTTTCAATCTAACATTCTCAAAGTATTGTTTTCAGAATTATTTTGGAAATGAGAATTCTGGTGGGATAACTTTTCCTCATCACTTCTCCATCAGAGTTCAAACACTGCAAGAGCAGATCACCGTGAGGTGGACTGACAAGAGCAGGCTTCAAGGCGAAGGTGCCACAGCAGCTGGACCCTGCCCTGAGTAGGCTTAATAGCGGGGGGTTGGGGGTGGGAAACAGGGACCTTCCACGCTACTCATATGCTAATGCTTCCTAAATAGACTCACCAAAGAAAGGGCTAGATCATCTTGTCATATGCTTGGCTGCAATGCTTTCCAAGTTGCTTAGGAAGACGTCAAATCCTGCCCCCCAGAGGGCACCTGGAGTAGAACACAGGTGAGAGAATGTGGCAGGCAGGGATGTGTATTGTGTGATTGACCCTGCAGTAAAAACAGTTACACTAAACAAAGTATACGCAACATAGGCAAGAGCAAATTAATGTCTCCTGGGGGTGTAAGGCATAGAGTCCCATGTTTATACACACACTCACATATATATATTTAGGTATAAATCAGACGTACATTTCATAAGATTCACAAATTGTTCATGAGGTTTTTTTTTTCAGATGGAGTCTCACTCTGTTGCCCAGGATGGAGTGCAGTGGTATGATCTGTCTTACGCTGTCGCCCAGGCTGGAGTGCAGTGACAACCTCTCCCTCCCAGGTTCAAGTGATTCACCCGCCTCAGCCTCCTGAGTAGCTGGGATTATAGGTGCATGCTACCACGCCTGGCTACCTTTCGTATTTTTAGTAGAGATGGGGTTTCACCAAGTTGGCTAAGCTGGTCTCGAACTCCTGACCTCAAGTGATCCACCTGCCTCGGCCTCCCAAAGTACTGGGATTACAGGAGTGAGCCACCGCGCCCAGCCGAGTTTTGTTTGACAAATGTACATGATCATGTAATTACCACTACAATCATGATATAAAACATTTTTCTCACCCAAAATGTTCCCTTGTGCCCCTTTAGAGTCAGTCTTCTCCCCCACACCTGGGCAATAGTAATCACTAACCTTCTCTCCATCACGGTAATGTTTCCTTTCCTAGGACAAATGGGACCATACAGGAGGTAGTCTTTTGTGTCTGTGTTCTTTCACTTAGCACACTGCTTTCAAGATGTATACATGTTAACTTGGCAGCTCTCTGAATAATTAATTGAATAGCCCAAATACTAGCGGCAAGGAAATCAGACAGGAGACAAAAGTGAAGCCCCGGCATGAGGTAACAGGGATGTCTAAACCAGTTTGCTGAGGGAATGACAGGAAAGACACAGAGAGCAAAAGAAAGAAAGACAGAAAGAAAGAGAGGAAGAGAGGGAAAGAGGGAGGGAAGAAGAGAGTGAGGGAGAAAGAATTTAGAAAAAGAAGGTTCTGGTGATCTATTGGATGGAGGCAGACGGAGGGGAAAGAGTTAACATGGTCCGTAGTTTGCCAGGCTTCTTTCCTGGTAGAGTGATAATTTTTTAAAAAAGAAATCTGGGCTTGAAGAGAAGAGGAAAAAAGTTCAATATTAACTATATTCACTTTGAAATGCTTCTGTGAAGTCCAAGCAGATGTCCAAAACTGAGAGGCGAGAATGTGTTCTCGAAGCTTTAGACAGAGGGCAGGAGGGGGCTGCCTTTTCAGAGTCATGCGTGCAGCACTGACGGTGAAATCGGAAGTGAGAGACATGGAGAGAAGGGCACTTATGTGAGGAATGAGAGTTTCAGCAGGCCCCTCCGAAGGGGCAGGAGGAAATGGGGAAACACAAGGAAGATGGGTTTCCAGGCAGTGAAGACAATCAGTGTAGCTCTGAAAGCCTAAGGAAGCTATAGTGTTGAGCAGAAGGGAGAACTTATAGTGGCAATTACCAAAGAGAACGGATCCCAAGACGTAGGCATGGAACGGGGCAGGCAGAGGGGCGGGACACCCTGGCCACAGCTGCTTGCTCAGTGATGTGAGCATGAAAAGCCAGTTGGAGCGAGGGGTACAAACTGGAGCCAGTCTTACAGTCCAAAGGGTCCAGTGGTTTAGTAGGAAAAGAAGGTGAAAGAAGGATGGTGTCCATGTCACAGGAAGGCAAGCCAAGAGTAAGAGACGTGCCCAGGGGAGACTGACATCTGAGAGGGCAGGAGGGAGCATTCTTGGAGAAGCAGGCAGAGCTCTGCGCTCACATGATCAGGGTCTCTGTGGGCATCACGGTTACATTCAGAGTCTGACCTTTATCCACACATTTGCTCTGCATGCAAGAAAACAGAGGTGCAGAGAAATAAAGTCACATGCCCATGGTTACAAAAAAATCTCTGACAAAGTCAGAACAACTGTAACTATGTCACAGTTTCTTTTAGAATTTGACAAAGATTCTTTTTTTTTTTTTTTCCTGAGGCAGAGTCTCACTATTGTTGCCCAGGCTGAAGTGCAATGGAATGACCTCAGCTCACTGCAACCTCCGCCTCCTGGGTTCAAGCATTCTCCTGCCTCATCCTCCCAAGTAGCTGGGATTACAGGCACCCATCACCAAAAATGCCCGGCTAATTTTTTTGTATTTTTAGTAGAGATGGGGTTTCACCATGTTGGCCAGGCTGGTCTTAAACTCCTGACATCAGGAGATCCACCCACCTCAGCCTCCCAAAGTGCTGGGATTACAGGCATGAGCCACCGTGCCCAGCTGATAGAAGGATTCTCAATTTCACTATCAGAAAAGAAGATACTCTGTAGTAAATATCTGTGTCATCTAAGACAAATTATTTGATTTTCTTAAGCCTTGGTCTCTGTTTTAGTAAAAGAAAAGTAACTAGATTTAAACAAAGGGCATGTGAAAAGAGACAAAACACCTAAGGCCCTGGCTGGGAATAACACATTAGACTTAGCTGTTGCTCTGTTCATGATCATCCTTATTATTTATCTGCTCCAGCCATACTGGGCTTTTCCAACTTCTTGCACACAACATATTCCATCATTTCAATTTTACCTTCACTCCTCACCTGCCTAAATCTCTCACATCAGCCTGACTGCCGCTTCCAATGGAAGCCACCCTTAATGCTGCCAGACCACGTCAAACTGTACGTCTTATTCCATTCACGCTGCGATAACAAAATGCTTAGATTGAGTACCTTATAAACAACAAAAATCTATTTCTCACAGTTCTGGAGGCTGGAAAATCCAAGCGCAAGGTGCTAACAGATTGGGCGTCTGGGGGCTCTCCTCTGCATAGATGGTGCCATCTAGGTGACCTCACATGGTGGAAGGGGCCAATGAGCTCCCTTGGGCCTCTTTTATAATAAGGGCATGAAACCATTGATAAGGACTCCACCTTCACGACCTAAACACCTCCCCAAAGACCCCACCTCCTAATACCATCACTCTGGGGGTTAGAATTTCAACATATGAATTTTGGGGGAACACAACTAGTCAGACCATAGTATTGTTGAATCACACTTTAAGTGGGAATCGAAGTCAAAAGTTAGCCTATAAGGCAAAAATTACAGGTGGATAACCAAATAATATACAAACTCACACATGTATATATACACACATTTTAATAAGGTACTATTAACCCAATAGCCCTAGAGACAGTTCTTTCGGATAAACATAAAAATTGACTCTTCCGCTATTAAAGCTTGAAACTTGTATTCGTTTTATCTGAGTTCTTTCCTCAGCACAGGACCTTCAGGATTCTCAAAAAAGTATCAAAGAACTGAAGGCTTACAAAAATGTATCAAATAACTGAAACTCACCAGGTCACAGCTGGACCTCTCATTCCTTGTCATTGCTTCATCGCCCCTCCCTAGTTCCTGTTTTCTTATACATTGTTACATTTCTTCCCTGCTAAGTAAACCCCTAGTGTTAGTCAGGCAGGGGATGGATTTGAGACTGAACCCCATCTCTTTGACTGCAGCACCTGGTTAAAGCCTCTTCCTTGGCAGTACTCATCAATTCAGTGATTGGCTTTCTGTGTGCCAAGCTGAACTCCTGGTGTCTCAGCAACATTATTAATATGTCCAATATAGCCGAGTTTTCTTCCAGTATTAGAACAGCAATTCAAAAATGCAAAATGACCAGACACATGTTGAATTCAAAGCAGAGGCAGCTGGGCACAATGACACATGCCTGTAATCCCAGCACATTGGGAAGCCGACGCAGAAAATTGCTTGAGGCCAGGAGTTCAAGACTAGCCTGGTCAACATAGCAAGAACTCATCGCTACAAAAAAAAAAAAGTCATTCAAAAATAGCTGGGCATGGTGGCACATGCCTGTAGTCCCAGCTATTCAGGAGGCTCAGGTGGGAGGACTGCTTGACACCTGGAGACCAAGGCTGTAGAAAGCTGATCATACCACTGTCCTCCAGCCTTGGTGACAGAGTGAGACCCTATTTAAAAACAAACCCAAAACAAGGCAGAGGGCCATGGAATTACCCTGCATGACTCTCCTTTTCCTTGGCACAGGGTCCTGAAATTTACTCCAGACCATTGCAGTCTAGTTACCATCTCCTGCCCAACCCCAAACAGCAACCAGACAGAGGAGGCAAGGTGGTCAGAATTTTGTCTGCATGGTTTCCCAGGGAGGAACACTAAAGGATTTTAAAACCCTGGGTCATTCTGAGTTAGGAGGAAAGTGTTGTCTATTTAATAAATTATGTTGGGATAAATAGTTATTTGGAAAAAAACAAAATACTAAGTTGAATTTTTATCTTACACCATAAAATCTGTTAAAAAATAAACATTTCAGGCAAGACATGGTGGCCGCCCAGTACTTTGGGAGGCCAAGGTGGGAGGATTGCTTGAGCACAGAAACTTGAGACCAGCCCGGGCAACACAGTGAGACCTCACCTCTACTGAAAACCAAAAAAATTAGCCAATGTGGCATGCACCTGTAGTCCCCGCTACTCGGGAGGCTGAGGTGCAGGATCACTTGAGTCCAGGAGGTTGAGGCTGCAATGAGCCATGATCACGTCACTGCACTCCAGCCTGGGCAGCAGAATGAGGCCCCTTCTCAAATAAATATATAATAAACAGATTTCAGGTGCGTAAAAAATGTAGTCTAGGCACGGTGACTCATGCCTGTAATCCCAGGAGTTTGGGAGGCTGAGGCAGGTGGATTACTTGAGGCCAGGAGTTCCAGACCACCCTGGCCAACATGGCGAAAACTGTCTCTACTAAAAGTACACAAATTAGCCAGGTATAGTAGTGGGCATCTGTAATTCCAGCTACTTGGGAGGCTGAGGCACAAGAGTTGCTTGAACCCGGGAGGGCAAGGCTGCAGTGAGCCGAGATCGTGCCGCTGCACTTCAGCCTGGCCTGTCTCAAAAGACGGTTTTGAGCGAAACCGTCTCAAAAAAAAAGTAAAGGCTTAAAAGGTTAAAACAAAAAGGCAAATGTACTAATATATTTGAAAAACATGAGAAAAAGCGTTATGGTTTCCACAACGAGAATGAAATTATACAAAAAGTATGATCTCAAACTCAGAAGCTATAAAAGAAAAGATTGCTACCCTTAGTACCTATCTATAACAAAGCAGGTAATTTGTCACATCTCCTGTACCACGACTTTACACCTTCCCTCCTATTTCTTTTATCTCATGTAGTCTCTCATTAATTTGTGAAAAGCGTTTGCTTCTCAGGAATTCTGAGGGCACAAGAGGTCAAAAATGAGGAGCACCTTTGTGACCTAAGGCCACACAGATCTCAAGTCAACCGCTGATCTTGTGCAGAACTGAACAGAACAGATAAGACCACTGTTCATTGTTTAGCATACGGAGTAGCCGCTGTTTCATAGATAGTTTCTGCTCCAGTGAAATCTGTCCAACTCAAGCATGGTAAGAAGTATGGTGCAGAGACTTCTTTTCCTCGGCTGCTTTTGTTTTACTTCCTCTCCGTCATTCTGATGTCTGGCTTTAGGTCATCTGCTGCTATATCTTTATGCGTTTCTTTCTAATTTCCATTTCATACATTTGAAAAATCACGGCTTTTGATTTATAACCTCTGTTTCCCACCCTAAAGCTCTTTTAGTTTTTTAGATGGAGTTTCACACTTGTTGCCTAGGCTGGAGTGCAGTGGCGCAATATCGGCTCACTGCAACCTCTGCCTCCCAGGTTTAAGCGTTCCTCCTGCCTCAGCCTCCTGAGTAGCTGGGATTACAGGCACCTGCCACCACTCCCGATAATTTTTTTTTTTTTTTTTTGGTATTTTTAGTAGAGACAGAGTTTCACCATGTTGGCCAGGCGAGTCTCGAACTCCTGACCTCAGGTGATCCACCCACCTCGGGCTGGGATTACAGACATGAGGCCACCGTGCCCAGCCCAAAGCTCTTAACTGGTTAAAAAAAACAGCCAATGACAAACACTAAAAAAATGATATTACTGAATAATGATTAAAACAAAAGTCAAATATCCAAAGTACTCAGGTAAACTACTCAAAACATTACAACTTTTCATCCAAATCCAAGTTTCTCATCATGGGTAATCTCTAAAACATATTTAGCCTTTACTTGGCACTTTGGGCTCTAGAAAGATCACAGTCAGAGAAATCCAACTGAAAACGCAAACATCCATGTCTAAGGGGAGACCTACATAAGGGGTTCTTGAGAGTTACCAGAGCAGACGGGAGGTTGGCGGTGAAGGCTTTCCAGGCCTCTGCGGTCAAGGGGGGCAAGCTCACTGGGAAGACTGGCCACAGCCAGCAGAGAGTACAAGAACAGAGACCTCGGGTAATGCAGAGACCAGCTGGCACGGGGCCTGGGAAGCACTTTTGTCTTTTTTCTGGAGGCTGGAGCAGCTTTCTGATGAGCATATCTGAGCCGCAGCTGCACATCCACATTTGATTCCAGCTGTCACACAGCACCATTATCATTGCTGCCAGGTTCCTGTGCCAAAATACCAGCATCTTTTTTTTTTTTTTTTTTTTTTTGGTAAGATGGAGTCTTGCTCTGTCACCCAGGCTAGAGTGCAGTGGCTCGATCTCAGCTCACTGTACCCTCCGCCTCCTGAGTTCAAGTGATTCTCCTGCCTCAGCCTCCTGAGTAGCTGGGACTACAGGCATATGCCACCATGCCTGACTAATTTTTTGTATTTTGAGTAGAAATGGGGTTTCACTGTGTTAGCCAGGATGGTCTCAATCTCCTGACCTCGTGATCCACCCGCCTTGGTCTCCCAAAGTGCTGGGATTTCAGGAGTGAATCACCATGCCCAGCCGACCAACATCTTTTTTATATGAACCACAGTGTGTGCATGCAAATGTGCACATGCACGTGCACACACACACACACACACACACACACGCCAGAAAGATACAAGATGCCAATCCTCTTAACATTTCACAAAAATTCCGTTCCAACCCTGGTAAAAATATTCAGATAAGCAAGGATGGAACACTTCACATTGGCATTCCCATTTTTCCCCTTTAGGGTTGCACTAATTTATAGTAAATAATTGAATAATGATTAATAATAATAGGGCTTAAAATACTACAATGATAGCTTATTTAAGAAATAAGTATGTCCTTCCATTTAAATTAAAATAACCTAATAATAAATTTCCAAGTGAAGTAATATATCCAATTAAATAATATAAATGCAATTTAATTTATATTCCTGATATTATTCTATAAATTTCCTAGTTACACTGTCTGGGGGCTGCTAAGCCCTGCTCTGTGCTGATTAGTGGGAGTGGCGGGATTCTAGGGTGGGCATGAGACGCAGGGGAGTTCGGATCTCCAATCTCACAGTTTTCACAACATGGGCAGTGACTGCACCCTCCGCTAAGTCCCATGGAAATAGCCCAGTCCCTGGCACATGAGTCTCTCTAGTCACATCTGCTTGGCTTTTGCCTTAGTTTTAGTCTTCAGGACCAAATTTTGCCTGTTAGCTCCAGACAAAATTTGAAGAAGATTGTTAATCTCTTGCACTAATCAAATTAGTTAACGTGTTTAGGGCTTTTAGGAATGTCCCACCTTGAAAGGAGCACTGCGCACGCACTGACGCACTGAGTCTTTACACTAGCCTGAGAGACACAGAGGTGGTTTTGCCATCTCCACTGCACACATGTGGAAACCAAGGCTCAGAAAGAGAAAGGATGTGCCCATGCACCACAGGGGGAAAATGGTAGAATGAGGATTAAAACCCGATTCGTCAAATACCAAAGTCCCTTCTCTGAATGATTACTTTATACTAACTTGGTCACACTGAATAGTCCCATCTAGGTATTTGCTAACTTGCTCAGTGGCAAGTCCCAGAGGAGAGGTCAGCATTTAAAAAAGTGTCCCAATGAATAGTGATAACTCAAACATGTATGGTGAATTTTGGTTTACAATGGGCGATTGTGTGTGTTATCCCATGAATTGTTTCCATGACCTCTATGGTAGATGGCCTTTCCAGTTTATAAAGAGGACCTGGAGGCTCAGAGCGAGGGGCAAGCTGCCCCGACAGTCACTGGCAGAGCCAGCCTCAAAGCCAAGTCCCCCCACTGCAGATGGGGTTCTCCATTCACCACCCAATGTCATGATGATGCCCTTCCGATTCCTATGAGGAAGAAGAGGGCTACGAGGCTTCACATAAACACCAGCATTCTGCACACCACCCCGCTTTTCTCGCTTCTCCCTCTAAGTTAGTTTTACTTGTAGAAAGAGTAAGTAAGCATCTCCCTTCATGGGGTGATCTCAGAGACACAAGGGAGGCCACACTGATGGCCAGACTGTTTCTCCTTATGGCTAAAGCCTGCAGTCAGCCACTTACAGCATCATCCCTTTCATTCTGAAGGCTTGATTCTGTTTGAAATAAGATATCCCTGAGAAGGGAGTTACTTTAACGTGTTTTCAGGAAAGGGCTGTGGAGTGGAGTGAAATGTTGCTG
This sequence comes from Cebus imitator, assembly GCF_001604975.1. Taxonomy (NCBI): domain Eukaryota; kingdom Metazoa; phylum Chordata; class Mammalia; order Primates; family Cebidae; genus Cebus; species Cebus imitator. The sequence goes on from NW_016107477.1 coordinate 2,094,703, forward strand.
AGCAGGAGTCTGACGTGGGAGTTCAGTTCAGCCCTGGCTTGCCCATGGCTGTGTGTGTCTGGGGACAGCACCCAATGGCATGGGGGTCTCAGGTGAATTATCTATGAAGTCAGAAGCAGTAAACCAGAGACTGGAGATTCCTTCTGGCTGAACGTGCTAGATTTTTGCAAAGCTTCATTGTATGTTCTTTGTGGATGTTTAGACATTTGAACTGTTTCTGAATGATGAGATTAGAATCAACAGTGGAAAAACATAGACTTCTGTTTGATGATTTACTTCAGAGAGTCTTTAGAGTCTGCTGGTTAAAATAATTTACGTGGCTCCAAAAGGATGGCTGCGCAACGTTCTGGCAGCACTTGACATGTGAGGGCTTGACTGTGGTCGGCCCATTTCAGATACTTGCTGGGTTGCTGCAAACAAAACCTGTCCTGATACTCTTCTTAAAAAAGATGAGGCAATGTCAGTTTGATTCTAATTGTTGTCATACTCCTACAAGGGCTTTCAAAGACCATAACCTTCCCCAGTCCCTCCCAGATCCTACCTTCAGTCAGTCAGCAAACCCTGTTCCTTTCCATAGTTCGTTTGTTCGTTCGTTCCTTCCTTCCTTCCTTTTCTTTTCTCCTCCCTTCCTCCCTTTCCTTCTCTCTGTCTTTGTCTCTCTCTTTCCATCTCTGTCTCTATCTTTCTCCCTCCATCTATTTTTCTATTCCATTCACTTTCACTCTCTTTTCCAGTTTTTGGAAGAATGCCCAGGGCTCAATGTCTTATAGATTTTCAGTAAACATAAGAGTTTTATTGTGTCATTGGGGGTAATCTAGCTAGTTGATGAAACTGCTGAATGCATTAAACTGCAAAATGTCATTCCTGGGATTATGCTAAGCCTTGCAATCAGTTAATAAAAATCACTACACTGCAAAAAGTCTACTCAGCCATCCTAAATTCAAATTGCATCCTTAATGTTTCCCCTACCCTCCGCATCTCCTACTACTCCTCCTGGCTGTTGCCGTGGGGCAGAGTTCGGAACTTGGCGCCTCCCCGCATAGGAGTCATGACAGATTGAGTAAGAGAGAAATAGAAACACCAGGCGTTTAGTGTAATAGATGCTCACAAAACAGATCAGAAGGGGAAGTAAGAGAAGGCAAAGCAGATCAACTCCTGTGACACAGACTCTAATTTTCTTAATGGGCTTCTTGATTTCCGTAGTGTTTGCCCTGATTTCATTTAATTAGGTAAAAAAGAGGTGATACGCACCTGTATATTTTTCTATGGAAAGGGAGAAGAAAGACAATGAACACGATGGCAGCTTTCATTTTTTGAGCACTCCGATGTGCCAGACTCAATGGTGAAGGCATGCAGAACCCTTACCATCCTCCCATTTGCAGAGAGAAGACCAAGGCTCCAGGAATGCAGGGCCAGCTCCTTCATGGCCAAGCCTCTTCTCTCCCACTGTGCTTGAAAACAGAAATTTTGTTGAATTAGGAATTAATTTATACAGAAATCATTCTTAAAGGGGAGGGCAGGACATAGGAACACTTGTATGCATTTTCTTTTAAAGAAGAGTAAAAGAACTAGAAATATGATGTTTAAGATCAT